>NW_022437014.1:2672753-2770589 GCF_009761245.1 Sapajus apella
AGGGAAAATGTGGCACATATACACCATGGAATATTATGCAGCCATCAAAAACGATGAGTTTGGGTCCTTTGTAGGGACATGGATGAACCTGGAAACCATCATTCTCAGCAAGCTGACACAAGAGCAGAAGATCAAACACCGCATGTTCTCACTCATAGGTGGGTGTTGAACAATGAGAACACATGGACACAGGAAGGGGAGCACTACACACTGGGGTCTGTTGAGGGGAAATAGGGGAGGGACAGTAGGGGGTGGGGAGTTGGGGAGAGATAGCATGGGGAGAAATGCCAAATATGGGTGATGGGGAGGAAGGCAGCAAATCACGCTGCCATGTGTGTACCTATGCAACAATCTTGCATGTTCTTCACATGTACCCCCAAACCTAAAATGCAATAAAATAAATTAAAAAAAAAAACTGTTACCCACTCCTGGCTCATCCAATATTTTTTATAGTCTATGGGTTCATGGTATTTGCTTATTGGCTTAAATCTGACATAAGCCATAATATTACAGGTTGGATGAGAAATTTTTTAGACTACCTTTACTATGCTAATCACAACTGGAAACACAAGGTGATCCCCAGCCCATTTGCCTTTGAGGTTCTTGCCTGATACCACCTTATGTTTTCTGAAGAATACCAAAGGAAAATGTTACCACCACCCACTCATTTAACAAATGATCTGCTGTTGATTTTCTGGGCTGCAGATTCTGTGCTAACATTCAAATAGCCACATGGAAATGACAACTTATTGACGAAGTTGCCTAAGAGGTTCCATGGTTCCACAGTTCTGATCTCTAAGAATCAGTCCAGATTGCCTGCTTGCTTAGCACACGGGAATGCTTGATTTACATGCTACTTTTTCTAACTAATAAATTCTCCTTTCTAAAGCAGGGCTAACTGGCAGAAGTCAGACTTAGTATTCTCGGGTTTTTTGAACCTTATCACAGGAGATAAAGCAGGGAATTCTTTTCCTAATAATCATCACATATTTTTAAATATTGTATGTCAGTACATATGACATTAAGATGGAATTTCTGTTTGATAAGACTGGTGACTCTTATTTTCACAGCACATCCTGACATAAGAAGAGCCTATGTATTTTTTAAGCACAGTACACAATAAAATGTATAATCCTTTCCCAAATCTCATTATTCAAAATTTTCTAGAACACAGCCTCCTTCGTTAGAATATAACCTTGTGGACAGGGACTTTATCCTATTTATTTAGCATAGGGCTGATACCTGGTTAGTATCTGTGGTGAATAGTGCAAACACAAGATAATTACATGGATTATTGACTGCATTATCTAACCAAGAATCAAGATGCATGCTCTGTCTTTTGCTCCTAAAAGATGGTATGAGAAAAACAAACAAAAAAAGAAGTAAAATATTAGGATCTAATAACCCCCCAATCAAGAAAACTATGTTTTTGCACTTGAAAAAATAAGTGTGGTGGGGGCCAGGCATGGTGGTTCACACTTGTAATCCCAGCACTTTGGAAGGCCGAGGTGGGCAAATCACCTGAGGTCAGGAGTTCGAGACCAGACTGACAAACATGGTGAAACCCCATCTCTACTAAAAATACAAAAGTAATGGCATGGTGGTGCTCGCCCACCTACTCAGGAGGCTGAGGCAGGAGAATCGCTTGAACCCAGGAAGTAGAATTGCAGTGAGCCAAGATTGTGCCATTGTATTACAGCAGCCTGGACAACAAGAGCAAAACTCTGTATCAAAAAAAAAAAAAAAAAAAAGGAAAGAAATAAGTGTGGTGATTGTGATTTTGGAAAAATATATAATCTCACACCAAGAACTGTAATATAAATAGCATGTGAACAATTACCCATAAATCTATAGAGAACAATTCTTTATACTGAAAGACAAGAACCAAGATATTAATATTTATGGGTACACACACACACACACACACACACACACACACACAAAAAAAAAAAAAAAAAACAAAAAAAAAAAAACAAGAAACATGATATGGTATGGCCTTGCATTTTGGGTTTGGCTGGCCAGACAAGGGGAAAACCCCTGACCAAGTGTGCTGGCTACATTCTCTTTCTGGTATTTCAAAATAGAACCAAGAAAGCTGAGTCAGAATCTGTGTGACAGCACCTGCAGTGTGTAAGCTTGTCCATTCTGGGGAGGCCATGTTTTGCTGTGTGAACTAATGGGCAAAGAAAGCCATTCAGTAGAAAGAAACAAAGGAGATGAATGCTGTATAATCTCCTGTAGCTGCTGTAACAAATTACCACAAACTTAATGGCTTAAAACATACAGATATATGATCTTACAGCACTAGAGGTCAGAAGTCTAAAATTGGCTGGCAGTCTGCATTATTTCAGAGGCTATAGGGGAAATTTTATTTCCTTACTTTTTCCATCTGAGGCTGCCTGAATGCCTTGGCTTATGGCTACATCACTCCACTCTGCTTCCATTGTCACATCTTCTCTAACTCTGAGCTTTCTACCTCTCGCTTCTAAGGACTCTTGTGATTACACGAAGCCTACCTGAATAATCCAAAATAAATTCTCCATCTCAAGATCTTTAATTTAATTGTACCTGCAAGGTCCCTTTTGCTATGTAAAGTAGCATTTTACAGGTTCCAGGGATTAAGACACCTTGTGTGTAGTGGAGCGGGGTGTTGGGGGGGGCATTATTTGCCTACCATAAAAACTCAAGGAGGAATAGTGATGACAAGTGAATAAAAAGCAAGCCATTCCTGCATTTCTGCTCTTGGGTGCCAAGACACACTCTTATATTCCTGTAAGAAGCCTTTTGGACAAAGTTGTGTGAGTATTCTATTAACATGAATTCTGAAGACTTATTGGAATGTCATGATCAGTGAACAAATGTCTGTCATGGGCACCAAACAAGGAGAGCTATCTCATATGTGTCACAAATTCACCATCCTTGCTCAGGATTAGAAGTTGTAGAATTAGTATGGCTGGGTGTAAAGAATCATTTCGTTCATTATAAAAAGAGGGCTTAACCTATGAACATTTAAATCCTTGTTAATAGTACCAGAACCTTAATTAAGGGCTATTTGCCTTAGGAGACTGTCACATGTAATCTCAGGAGCTGAGAATAGGCTACATTTTACTATGAGCCAGATGCATAGCACTTAGAAAAAAAATCAACTTGATGATTTTTCTACATAACTCCTCTCCTTTTGAACAAAACAGTTGCTGTTCAGAGTCCCTGATCACAAACCTTAGGATCGAATCATACACCTCCTCCTAAGTAGCACGGCCATGGCCAGGAGGCAATCTGTCTTACTAGGCAGAGCATTTTTCCATGTTAGAGCTTTTTCTCACAAGAGAAGGTCATTGGTTTCAGGAACCCAAAGTTTTCTTTCTGTCAGTTTTGTTTAGTGCCCTGTGCCAGGAGCTCACTTATGCCTGTATCCTTGGCTCACTTTAATAGGGAATTCTACCCTGAGTGACACTTAATAACCTCAGTAACCACTAGCTCCAGCATTCTTAGTGACTTCATGGTACTCAAATTACATTGTCACATTCACACCAGGCAGAAACAAAGATAAGATAAGCCCACAATGGCCAAGAATTGATGAGGAACTGAAGGGTGGGCTGCAGGGGATGGCTATGTTTTTTAAGCGGCATCAACAACTCAATCTGTCTCAGAATCAGTGAGAGCAATTAAAAGGAGAGGAGCCAGACTAAACAAGTCACCAAGCTGACCTCTTCCGATTAACTGCCTTGAAGTGTTCTGTTCCAGAAGAATTATTTCCTCTATGAAGATTTAGGAGCCACATGTGATCTAATCCCCCACTGTAGCTTCTAAACCCGTAGAATGAGTGTTTGCAAAGTAGGATCTTTTACTAGATATTGTAAAAGAGATGTCTGTGTATGTGTTTTGCCAAGAAATTAAAATCCAGTCTTTGCCAAGGAGCATAAACATACTTGGCAGAATCTAGAGCTCAGTAGCAAAGATAAAAGCAATTGTTCCTTTCAGCCAATTGCTCACAGTTACTACAAAACATTTATCTTCCCCCAGGGTGGATTTTCTCCCCTGATGCAGTCTGGCCCTGGAAGACATCATCCTCCCACCCTGGAGGGCCCATAAAATGCTCAGGGCCACATCAGTACGTTCCTATGCAGCTCCGGATACATACAACCCAGGCAGCACAATTATTGACCTGAAACATTTCATCTCTCAGGGATGTGATATTTTCCTCTCCAGTAATGAAACTTTAAAGAAATTATATTTTAACTATGTCATTCTTTCCATTGCTTCAAAATCTGATTTGATTTTCATCAGCTCTCTGGGCTTTATATAAATGTCAGTAAACTGAATGGGCTGTCAACACTTAGATTAATGATTGGCTAACAGGAGATTTCTTAGTTTTACATTCAGTGAAGCAACTCAGGGACTCCAAGCACTGTGGTGCTTTTACGACTTTTTTCCTTAACCCTTTCATGCCCCTAAAGACATATCACCCTGGGAGAAAAACAACCACAGTGACTTGGTTCTGAGTAAAACCTCTGTTCTTCCTTTTCCTGTGAGGTGTGCCCCAAACCAACCAATTATCAGAAAACCAAAATTTTGATACACCGAAATTTAAACTGGTTAAAACTTGAAGGTCAAAACAAGTCAAACATTTCAACAAAAACTTTTGCCATCATCAGTAACTAAAATTTAATAATACTTGGCAGTGAATTCAATTTAAACTGTGTACTTGACAATGCTATAATAGCTGCATTTCTTTTAAAAATACACTCTAAAATAACTCAATTGCTCATTTGTTTAGCACTATAGTTGTTTGTGTACTTATCTTACTTTTCTCTTGAACTGTATGTTCCTGGAAGGGAGGCACTTCAAAGCATTGCACAAGGAAACCAAACATGCATCAGACATAATCTCTGTGGTTCAGGAGCTGAGGAAAACACAGAGATGAGATCCTTACACAAACAGCCATCCCTATCTTCTAATGGCCCTCTTCTCTTTTTACTTGCACCCCACTGCTACACTTGCAAAAAACATAAACATTGCTTATTAATTATTAAGTGGCTCTTTTCAAAGACTTCTAAGAAAAATACCTTCTACGGTCCCTCCAGGTCCTTTTGAAAAAGAGTAATTCATGTTATAAATCATTCCTATAAATCATCATCATAATATAAAATAAGGTTACTATTTGAGATTTTTCAAGCAGACAGGTGGAATAGAAAGAGAAAAGAAGGAAGTCTCTCTTCAGAGAATGACTAAGGTAAGCCATTTGGCAATATTATAACATTGTTGGCTTGTGGCTCACATTTTATATAAAAGCTGTACACTAAAGATTTTAGATTATAAATTATTATTATTATTTTGAGACAGAGTCTTGCTCTGTCACCAGGCTGGAGGGCAGTGGCACAATCTCGGCTCACTGCAACCTCCGCCTCCTGGGTTCAAGCGATTCTTATGCCTCAGCCTCCCGAGTAGCTGGGACTACAGGCGCATGACACCAGACCTGGCTAATTTTTTTTGTATTTTTAGTAGTGACGGGGTTTCACCGTGTTGGCCAGGGTGGTCTCCATCTCTTTACCTCGTGATCTTCCCACCTCAGCCTCCTAAAGTGCTGGGATTACAGGCGTGAGCCACTGCGCCTGGCCTAGATTATAAATTATTTTTAACAATCAAACACCATGGGGAAATGTTTTTAATATTAATAAAGTTATTGTCAAGGTCTTTTCCCACAAAACCACAAGTAAAAGTGTATAAGATGCATGGTTTTGCACATTTCATAGCCTGACAAGAAGTTGTACAAACCAGAATTTCTTTTAATAAACCAAGAAATTAAAATTTATTCCAGGAAAAAAAAAAAAAAAACAAAAGTCAGAGGCAAACAAGTCAAAATCTATCACTAAGATTTTTAGATAATAAAAACACTTAAGAGTAATCCTCTTCCACCTTCTTTAGCAAACCTAGTACAGGTAAATCAAAACCTGGATTTATACAAAGAATAACCTATGAAATGTCTTGATAATATATGAAGTGAGGCCGGGTGTGATAGCTCATGCCCATAATGCCAACTCTTCGGGAGAGCAAAGCAGAAGGATTGTTTCAGCCCAGGAATTCAAGACCAGACTGGGAAATGTAGTGAAACTCTGTCTCTACAAAAAAATATAAAAATTAGCCAGGCACAGTGGTATGTACCTATAGTCCTACCTACTCGGGAGGCTGAGGTAGGAGGATCACTTAAGCTGGAGGTCAAGGTTGCAGTGAGCCATGATCGTGCCACTGCTCTCCAGCTTGGGTGACAGGGAGAGACCCAATTTCTCTCTCTCTCATTCTCTCTCACTGTGTGTGTGTGTGTGTGTGTGTGTGTGTGTGTGTGTGTGTTTGTGTGTGTAGTGAAATTTAAGTGTCTGACTTTTCTAGTTCTACTAAGCAGTTTATAAATGTAATTTTAGGATTATATGTGCTAAGTAAAGTAAAGTACATCATAACAGAAAGAGCCTCCCTTATGAGTAAAACACAGATCTTCCAAGATCTTAGCAAAACAGAAGAGTCCCCAGGAAATCATTGCAAAATGGGAGTCTGCTTAGGTTTTCCTCATGCTGATTCCCATTAAAGCTCTGACTCAAGAATGAACACTCTTCCCCAACCTCTCCCTGCCCCATTCCCTAGTTCCCCTTCACCCAATTAAAACTGATTTAATATTTTCTTTTAGACTTATAAATGCATATACTTGTGTTGCTTTTCATTTTGTAGTGGTTTGTCCTTGATATTTTTTAAAACTTAAGAGAGAACATAAGAAATAATTACAGAAAATCAAAACTCTAAAACAGGCACATTTCCAAAGTACATATTTCTGATCCTAAAATAATCTCCCGCTAACCCAAAAGGACCAGTAATTCTTCGCAGCCACCTTACCCAGCTTCCGTCTTCCAGTTCCCTGCATTTCCCAAGTTAGCTGAGAAGTCTTGGAATCTATACTGATGAGAACCAACCTTAGCAAATGGTTCTTAGACACAAAATTTGACCCTTTCCTTTTATTTCCTTTCTTTAAATTTTCTTCACCTGCAAACCTCCACTTAAGCCAGTTTCCCATCTGAGAAACACAATCGATTAATGAGAACATGGTGATTAAAATAATGAATTATCCACCTCTTTCTAGCCCAAAAGTTACAAGTTCAGTCCACCTTTGCAGGAGGCTATGATTCAGTGGCAGGTCACTAAGTATACAGCCAACTGTGTGATATTCCTAAACTGGACAACAGCCATTGCATACACACAATATTATGTCTTACTCCACACCACTGGCCTTGACAGCCGTGGAACTCAGGGGGACTCAGCCCACTCAGGTCTTAACCACAAAACCTTCAAGACAGCTGAATAAAAGGAAGATAAAGCCCCTCAAGACTGCAGGAACAGACGACATAAATACTCGATAACAAAGAACCATAGGGCTGACCGTTTGAACAGCAAATGAGTTGAGGGAGGAAGTCATTGGTAAATGAAACTCAGATTAACAGCCCAGGGCAAACTGGGATTTGACTACACGGTTATGACTCAACGTGGAATGCTACCAAATTTTTTTCGTGGACATTTATTCAGGTCTGAAACATCAACTAGCGAGAAAAAAATCCAACAACAAAAAAATAGCAACAGACTCTCAGTAATTAGAATAATTTCTGTATTTCTGCTTTTTGTAGAAAAACTACAGTTTGAGAGTAATATTCTGAAGAAGATAGCAGAAACCAAAGATTTGTGAGTGGTCATTTTTTCAGATGGGTTCTCTTTTCTCTTTTTTTGTTGGTGCCCCGTCCATATCCCCTCAGCATTCACCTCATCAGAAACTCCCAGCACTTGTGGCTCTCTATGGCTTTCTTCCTAGTCAAGGAGTTAGCTACACTACAAGTCAAGCCTCAAGTGTCGGAGTTAATGACCCTGATTAACCCTCAGTCTAATGTGAGATGAGTAGTTGGTAGATAAATACTCCAACTTCCTTACTCCTCAGCTGGTATAATTTTGAGGCAGGTTCTACACCAGATCCCAGGGTTCCCCAGAGGGATTGAGCTCTGCCTCCCCACAGTGGTAAGCCAGTAAAACACCTTTTAGAGGCTGCCTTCCCCTTCCCATCTCACTTCTCCAGTTCCCCATTGGTATTTCCTGGGATTTCCCCACCAAATTACTCATACCCAAATCTTTAGAGTTTGTTTCTGGGGGACCCAAATTAAGACAGGATCTTGGCTGAAGACAAGGGGTTGTCCCACTGAACCAAATATGAAGACATGGCAAATCCATGTAATACCATGAAACAAGTCCCTAGGTAGAGCAGTGCAGGTGTGCTTCTGTTCAGCCATCTCACATCTGGCATCATGAAGACTCAGTGGGGCGGGTAAAGGTGGACTGGTGTCAATGCAACCAACACATCAAGTTATAAAGATTATATAAACATTGATTCTGCACAGCATTGGTGAGTGTGTGAGAAAACAGGCATCCTCACTCAACCTTTATTGAAGTGGGAAATGTTACAATTTTTTGAAGGCACTATCTATCAAAACTTTGAATGTGTATATAGACTTTGGCCCCCAAACTCCTCTTTTAGGACTTTATTCTGTAGAAATACTTGCACATGTATGTCTAGGAATTTTCATCATAGCATATTTAAGATAACAAAACAATGTCCATCAAAAGGAGACTGAATAAACTGTGGTACATTCATATAATGGAATAATTCATATCCTTTTTAAAGTGGTATGTATTGAGATAGAAAATCTCCAAGATATATTTTAAAAATAAAAAAGTAAATTATAAAACATAGTCCCTTTCTGTTTTAAAAAATTATATATAAAGGAAAACAAGGCCGGGGGTGGTAGCTCATACCTGTAATCCCAGCACTTTGGGAGGCCGAGGTGGGTAGACCACCTGAGGTCGGTAGTTTGAGACCAACCTGGCCAACATGGTGAAACCCCATCTCTAAAACTAAAATAAAATAAAATAAAGAAAAAATAAATAAAGTAAGCCAGAACATATAGAAAGACACGTGTTTTTTTTTTTTGATACGGAGTTTCACTCGTTACCCAGGCTGGGGTGCAATGGCGTGATCTCAGCTCACTGCAACCTCTGCCTCCTGGGTTCAGGCAATTCTCCTGCCTCAGCCTCCTGAGTAGCTGGGATTACAGGCACGCGCCACCATGCCCAGCTGATTTTTTGTATTTTTAGTAGATACGGGGTTTCACCATGTTGACCAGGATGGTCTTGATCTCTTGACCTCGTGATCCACTCGCCTCGGCCTCCCAAAGTGCTGGGATTACAGGCGTGAGCCACCGCACCTGGCCAAGACACGTGTTTTAGACAGGAAGATTCAACATGATCAAGATGTCAGTTTCAAGTTATTTCATAAATTCCATGCAATCTTAGTAATTAAAAAAAAAATCAGGTTTCTTTTCTGGAGCTAGACAAATTAATTCTAAACTTCATGCTAAAAATAAATAAATAAACAAGCAAAAATAGCCAGCAGAGACCTGAAAAGAATGAACAAATGTTGGGGGTGAGAGTTAGGGATGAAGAGAAGAGGCTAGCCTCTATCTGTTATTTAAATATGTAATAAAAGTCTCTGTAGTTCAGCTGTGTGGTACTGGTTGAATAGACTATGGCGTGAATGAGAAACAGACCAATGGAACAATAGAAAGTATACAAATGGAGCCAAGTAGGGAATGTAATTAAAGATATAGATGGCATTTTAAATTGGCGGGTAAAAGACGGCTTTAACACATTCTTTTTAATTAACAAAAATTTTAATTAAAAACATTTGAAATGATAAATATCTAAACAAAGATAAAAGCAGATTTATATTCTATACCACACATTCCAAGTGATTCAGGTATCTGAACATACAAAATGAGACCATTTTAGCATTAAAATAAATCATGGATTAATTTATTTAAAACCTGGGAGTGGAGAAACCCCCTACCTACAACTCGATACTCAGACTTAATAAAGTTAAAATGCTTTCAAATGGGAAAAAGTCTCATAAGCAAAGACAAAAGACAAATTGGGAAAATATTTGCAGTGTTTATCATGGAGCTAATCACTAGTACATAAAGAGTTCCTAAAGATTGTCAAGAAAAAGACCAAAAATCTGACAGAAAACTTAAAAAAGGTCTAAAAACTTAATAGAAAAGTAAAAGCAAATTGTCTTTAACATATAAAAATGTTCAACTTTATTCATACTAAGAAAAATGAAAATCAAAATTTAAGGAGATATTATTTCTCTACCAAGAGATGGACAAAAAATCCAAAAATCTACATCTGTTCCTAGGCTGTGAAGAAACAAGCACTCTTATCCATTGTTGGTGGGAATGCATAACTGTAAAACCCCAATGGAGGAAAATTTGTTAATTCCAGGAAAAATGTATGTTATATAAATATATACATAAATTATATATATTTATATATAAAGATTTATATGATTATATGTTTATATATAAATATATACATAAATTTTATATATATATTACCCTTTGACCTAGTCATCTCACTTTTAAAAATCTAGCCAAAAGGAATATGTACATACACACACACACACACACACACACACACAGCTATTTATTTTGACAATATCTATAATAGCAAAAGATTAGAATTAACCCATTTATAGCCTATCCATCAATAGGATACTGGTTAAAAAATACACTCTTATGCATCCACACAATAGGGCAGCTATTAAAAATATTAAGGCAGGGCTCTATATACCGATATAGAATGATCTTCAGGATACCTTATTAAATTATTTTTAAGGCAAAGTATTGAATAATATGAACAGTATGCTTGTTTTTTAGGTAAGAAAGAGGAATACAAATACATGTTCCTCATGATGCCATTGTGGTCAATAGTGAACCTACATAATTGTATGGTGGCCTCATACAATTATAATGGAGCCGCCCTAAACAGGTGTCATATTTTTACCATACCTTTTCCATTTAGATATGCTTAGATACACTAATACTTGTCATTGTGTTACAATTGCCTACAGTGTTCAATACAGTAACATCTAGTTTAGGTTTATAGCCTTGGAGCAATAGGCTATACCATATTGCTGAGGTGTGTAGTAGGCTATATCATCTAGGTTTGTGTGAATACACTCTATGATGTTCACACAATGATGACATCTCCTAACAGTGCATTCCTCAGAATGTATATATACTTCTATTTTCAAAATATAAACACTGAAAGGTTAAATAAAAAACTAATTTAAATGGTTATGCATAGGAGAGAATGGAAGGCCCCGGGATCTAGCCACTATTTCTCTGGAGATACTTTGTTATAGTTTGACCAAGATACATGTAACCTGTACTTAAAAAAATTATTCAAAAATAAAATGAAAATGAAGAGAGCCATCTCTATAAATTTAGAGCAAATTGAAATAAATGAAACTAAGTATCATATGGTAATACAATTTCACAAAGAAAGAAAAAATTTCAAGTAACTTTACAACACAGTAGTTTCATATATTTTTAGTGGGATATAGTCAGTAACTGCAAATAAATTTCAACATCACTCAGTAGTTTTATTAGTACAGTAATATTTGTATTGCAATTTTAAACTATTTTATATATTGCAAGAAAAAGAAAATATGCAATTATGTTAATATCATAGAAAAGAACACTTCCAAGATTAAAAGAGATGCAAGAATAAGATCAAAGGTAAGTAAAAATTCCATAATCATATTTTAATCAGAATATCAATATGAACTCAATTTTTAAAAATATTTTTTCTACCTCTGACCACTGAATAGTTCAATAACAGTGAGCACCTTCAACACACAGAAGTTAGTCTCTAAATACCATCCCCAACCTGAAGGGAAAAAAGACACTAAGGAGGATTCCTTGAAGGAATGACTAATTCTAAGTTTGCAAAAAAAAAAAAAAGGTACACTATGACCTTGAGAAATCTTTGTGTGCCAGAAAGTAATGAATGCTTTTAAGTAGGGTTGTACATATAAAGGACAAAGGAGCTGGCTTGAATGAGTTCTCCACAATCAATTCAAAATGGGAAGGAATTCATACCATAAGTGAAATATTTTTTTTCTGCACACAGAAAATAATTTGGTTCCAATGCAATAAGTGAAATATTTTAAATACAATGATTAAATATCCAAGAGTTTATGTTGATACTCAAAAAACAGAAAGCCCTCCAAAAAATTCTGTGTCCATTGGAAATAGCTTGTGCAAAAGCTCTCTATTTCTATAATGATAATTAAAGGGAAAGAATTAGGCATTTGTTGTGACTTTTCTAACTAAATTACATTTCAGAGTATCCACACAGCTAGTCCTAATTGATGTCAGAGAGTGCCTCATTACAGAATCCTTTCAGATGATAAGTATTGAAGAAATAATAAAATTCAAAAACATCTATTTTACAATCTCTGATGAAATAATTGATGGAGGCCACATTCATCAACAGATGTTAAAACCCTAGAAAAACGGTTAATAGGGGAACTAGATATTTGCAGGATGCCAAGCACTGATTAATTGTTGGCTGTAAAGGGAAAAGAAAACCTTTGTATTGAAGAGAACAGGCTGTCACCCCTGAACACACTGGTAATCCTCACCACACTAACAGTGAACAATTAGATACAGTGTGCCTCCTCAGGTGATACAGTCTAAAGAGCATGGGATTACCTATGACGTATTCTTGCCAAAAAGTTAATCCTGAATCTAACTGACTATGAAAGGGTACTTTCCACAGTTGTAAAAAGGCAACTGATCATGGGAAAGGAAACTGAAAATGGATTCAATATATTATGTAGAGAAATTATTGTCAATTTTGTTATATGCAGTTAGAAAAATGAACTTTTTTTTCTTCTTGGAATGGTATACTGAAGTATTGGGGGGTGAAATGTCATGATATCTAGGAATTGCTTTAAATGCTTCAGAAAATAATAGATGAAATATGGCAAAATATTAATCCCTATTAAGCTTAGGTGATAGTTACTGTCATAAAGAGCCCATTACAATAGTCTATCCTGTGAATGTATGTTGAAAACTTTTCAAAAAAATTAAAAATACCTTCTAAAAACTATATTTTAATATATTCCATTTTTATTCTTAAGTAGATTTATGAGATTTATCTGTGTATAGAGAAAGTTTTACTTTCATTCATTTGTTAACCAATACATACCTGCTATGACTGGTGCTGCTTTTCATGACAGGAGCAAACATAGTCCAGGCCCTCATGGAGCCCACATCACAGCAGAGGAAGCAAACATTAAGTTAAGGAATTAACTGTTTAATTGCAGTTGTGATGAGACCTTAAAGGAGAAGTCCAGGCTGTAAAGAGATCATCTAATACAACAAGATCTGGCCTGGCAGGGGAAGTGATGGTAAAGCCAAATGCAAGACAAATATATTGTTCTCCCAAATGCAATAGAATCTTAGGCTCTCATGAAGAGGAAGTGGCTGAATTACTGGTAGCAAGAGAGGACTTAAAGGTTAGGGGCTAGGGCCAGCTTCCAGATGGGCCCAGGGGCCACTCAGGTGAGAACAGGGCACAGAATCTGTAGGGACCTACACAGAGGACTTGCCATGTGTTAATCTGGCGGGAACACAGGCTCCTTCAAGCCCATCCAGATACAAGAAGTGGGGCAGGGAGAGAAGCAAGTTAGGGACTTCCTGCCTGGAATCAGCTGAACCCCATTCTTAGAGGGAGAGAGCTGAAGTCCAGCTGGGAAAAGCTGTGGAAAAGCTGAGCCAGGGAAACCAGGCAGGTCTCGCCCAAGCACACAGAAACTTGGATGATAGGTCAGACTCCAGTTTGTTTACAAACAACAGTGCATTACTTGAATTCCCCAAAGTAATACTCTGGAGGAGTATTAACTTGAAGCCTCTCCAGATTGCAAACTTCTCTCAGAGGAATAATAACACATTTTGTCTCTTCTGTCCAAGGAGATACGAATTGTCTCCAGAATTTGGCTTGGTATCCTTCCTGAAATAGTCAAGATGAAACATGACTTTATATTTCCTTATCCTTTATAGATGGAATGAATGTGGTGCGTTGAAAGGAGATACCTATTGCTAATCCTTTTAAAAAATATATTAAATATTTTAAGTATATAGAGAAGTACAAAGAGTAAAATGCAAATATGAATTGCCTACCACTCAGAATTGAAACTACATATATAGTATGGTTTTGTGCATCTTTAAACAACTTTTACAATAAACTACCCAAGCCTTATAAGTATCAATTACAAATTGTTTTGTCACTAAATATTGTTTTTCAAGATTCATAAATGTAGATCTAGTTTATTCACTTTAATTATTTGTTATACTCCATTATGAGAATGTTCTACAATCTATTAATCCATTTTTCCTACTGGCAGGCATTTTAAAATTGTGAACTTCGAAATATTGCAGGTCATACTGCTACAGTAAACATCCTTGTGTGCTACTGTAGGTGAACATGTGCAAGTGTTTCTCTAACATTTATACCAAGAAGGGAATTCCTGTGTTCCTACATTTTTATCTAAATATGACTCTGGCTTCCTGAGGTGAAGAATATATCTTTAAACGGCTTTGAAGTTGGAGATGATGGAGAAATTCAGCAGGATTGTTGATGGACAGTATCACCTTATGTAATAATTAATATACATTTATTTGTAGGGTATTTAAACATTGCTTTATTTGTTTACTTTATTATAATTTTCTTAATCAGTTAATGGCCATGTTGGGTATTATAATTTACTAGCATAAATAACTTACATTATAAGTTTCTTTTTTGTTAGTATACTCTCCTCATCCTAGACTATCTAGCAAACCAAGTCTTAGATCTTCTGGAGGAATCCTAGAATCATACCTTCTTCCCATCTTTTATAACCCAAGGACTATTTTTCTATCAAACTGCATATACATTAATTAGTTTTCTCATCTTATAATAATAAGAACTGCTCAATCCAAGTTTTGGATCTTTAGAAAATAACCAGTGTTACTACACTGTTTATCTAATTTTAGCTATAAACCAAAAATCTTAATATTTTAGCTATCCTATGATCTCTGCAAGGACATCTACTTAAATGGCACCACTGGTCTATTACCCAGCTCACCTGTAAAATCTATACTTTTGAAACAATAAATATGATCTTATTAACATATTCAAATATTTTATTTAGACTATTTCTATTTGTAAATCATGCATTCTCTAGAAAGACATGAGAGAAAAGAAAAGGAGCAAAGTAAATCAAAGATTTGTGCAAATTATGAATTGATGAAGTCCTCTAATGACTGTTCATGGCTACATTTCCTTTTTCCTTTCTGTAAGTGTCTTATTTTCCATCCACAAAGGAGATAATGCAATGACTTTCATTGACATTTGCTTAGGGGAGATGTGAAAACTGGTATGTAGCTTTAGTCATCTCATTAAAATGTCAGATTATTGAGTTGATTTAATTCAGTTAATTACAACAAATCAGGTTATCTTGACTGAGACCACCATTAGATGGTATTATCAGGCAAAAAAAAAAAAAAAGAGCTAAACTTTAGCCAAGCACAGCAGGAACCAATACAGTCTATTTTCCATCCCTGAACTGATAGGTATCCTGTAAACTTCAGCTGACATGGTGTCATTCCAGAATGGGCCAGAAACCCTGGATTCTCCCCCAAGTCTGAGTTGTACTGTTTAAGCTGCATCAGAAGGAGGCAATCCACAATTTGTACATCAGGACCAATAACTATCAAATTGAAGAAATAAGTTCTAGAGGCTCTAGTGATCAAATAAAGGAAACTTGTTTAGCTTTATAGCAACTTTTAATTCCTGTGCGGATATGTACATCTTGAACATTTCAAAAATAAAAAGGCACAGCTCCAAAAACAGTCACATAAACCAGGTGTTCATATTGTTAATCTTACCAGATAGAAACAAATATTTACTTTTTCTCAGAAGATAGTGTACGTTTTGGGACATTCCTAAAGATGATATTTTTATGTGGTAGGTTTTGAGGGGCAAGACTGTAGGTGGGAGAAAACTGTATTGCTCATTTGCACTTCAATTGAATACCACCAGTTAAGATCCACTGACCTGGGCAAATGCCGTGGTACCCAACCACCATCTCCATTTACAGGGCAGCCTCAGAGATCTAAGTTCAGACCTAACAATAGCTAATGGTTTTTGGCACTTACTGTGTGCCAGGCACAGTTCTACGTCCTTTCACTTGTATTTATTTATCTAATCCTCCATAACCTCATAAAGTAGTTGCTATGTTTTTTTCTCTTTTTTTTTTTTGAGACAGAGTCTCACTGTGTTGCCCAGGCTATAGTGCAGTGACACAATCTTGGCTCACTGCAACCTTCCCTTCCTAGGTTCAAGTGACTCTTTTTTCTCAGCCTCTGCAGTAGCTGGGATTACAGGTGTGCACCTCCATACCGGGCTAATTTTTGTATTTTCAGTAAAGACAGGGTTTCACCATGTTGGCCAGGCTCATTTCGAACTCCTGACCTCAAGTGATCCACCCTCTCTGGCCTCCCAAAGTGTTGGGATTACAGGTGTGTGCCACCATGCCAGGCTAATTTTTGTATGTTTTAGTACAGTCGAGGTTTCACCATGTTGGCCAGGCTGGTCTCAAACTCATGAGCTCAAGTTATCCACCCTCCTTGGCCTCCCAAAGTGCTGAGATTACAGGCATGAGCCACTGCGCCCAGCAGAGCTAGATGCTATTATTATCCTCATTTTAAAATGAGGAAGTTGAGACACAGAGAGATTATGTAATTTGTCCAAGTTACACAGCCCCAGAGCTTGTCCTCTGAAGCACCTGGGTAGGTGTCCAATGGAGAGAATACAGTAATGGGCTCTTAGTTTCTGTTTCTGGTCAGGCCAAAAATGCTCCTTCCTCATTCCACTTTTCCACTTGTGACTAGAGACAGAAACTAAAAACCATGGCTTCAGGCTGCTAAAGGCCTAAAACAAAACAAAACAAAACAAAACAAAACAAAACAAAACAGAACAGAACATCAACAAAATAAGGCAGGTTGGACAAGCTTGCTAGATCACAGCATATATTTTGCAAAGCTCCAAGAGGGCCAGTCAGCTACAAGTTGGCTGAGGTCTCAATCCCTCAGTGACTGGATCCCTTAGGGAATTATTCTAGGGACCCTACTCTCAGACTCAAAATCCAGAGGGAAAGGCAAATAAAACCAAGACTGGGACCTGCCGTGCACTCTGAAGTGGCCACGAAAAAGTCCTGGCCTTTGGAGACTCTTAAAATCAAAGTTGGTTTGGAGCCAGATCAGGCTTCCTGGGTTTTTTCCAGGCTATAATTTCATAAAACTCATTAATAATTCTTCAAATGTTAATAGTTTCACTACTATTAAGTTTAGGGGAGATTTTCTGTTCAAGTCAATTTGAAAAAAAGCAACATTCTATTGAAGATACATAATGAATCACAATTAATGTGAATATATTAAAGGCTTATAGAAGTCCTGCAGTAAAAAACTGTGTCTAATGTTGTTTAAGCTAGCATTTCCCAAACTTACACCCCTTATCATGGAAAACCATCTGGGACTAGTGCTCCAGAATGAAGTTGATCAGTGGCATCTCAAGATGAATGTGGAAAGGCATAGATGCTCTCTGGTCTGCCACGTATTGAAAACATTCTGCAAAACCTGTTATAGCCCCTGTATCTCTGCTCCCCGGGCCTGGCACCAGGAGGGCCTTCTCCTCTGAAAACTTTGGCAGGATCAGGGCTCTGAGACTGGCATTCCATAATCACAGGCCTAGGCTTAGCCTCCTAAGTCCTATTGGACATTTCTATCCAACAGCTTGGTGTGTGGCCCTAAGCAACTTGAAAATAAGCCATTCAGTTCTGATTCCTAAACCAGGCAGCAAGACATTTTGTTTGGATTTTCAGATCTTTGGCAACCTTCCATATAAGTGATTCCTCAATAAGCAATGAATCACGAACATCCATTATGGACAGGAGCAACTGGGTAATAATAGAACAGACACATACTGTCCTTACGGGTTTTTCTTCAAAAGACGGGGAGCTAAATTGAATTAAGTTCATTCCCACAGTACACTACTCAGTGTTTCTTAGGATATGAGAAACCTGGAAATTACAAAGCAAGCCAAAAATGAATTGTTTGTTGGTTAAGTCACACAACTAATCGTTAAACTCCTTTGCGGCCAAACACAGCCTCTTGTTCCCACTCTACCAAAGATCACCAAAGCAGGCAGTGGCCACCCTACAAATATCTACTGTTCCAACCAGCCAAGGATCTCAGAGCTTTTTAAGAGTGCAAACTGATTAGGACATTCATCTTACTGGAGCAGAACTGTTCACAGGCTAGTGCTATTGTCTTAGGACATCATTCTTTTATTGTTAGGGAAGGTGGAAATTAGGACAGACTTTTAGAGTTGTTATGGTGCTCATGAAGATCATTAATGACATTTTTTTGTTTGTTAAGGTGGAATTATCTTGAGAAATAAATGAAAACTTCTCATTGGAGTGTGACAATAATGACCTAAAGCTGTTATTATAACAAGTAAAAACTACAATGGAAGGGAGGATAGCTACATGGCCTTGACCAGGTTTCTCTAATTCCATGGCTTAAGTTTCCTCATATAAAAAGAGAGGATTGAAGAAGAAACTCATTAAACTCCTTTTAAGCTCTGAATTTCTATGAATATATCATAGCCTGCTATAAAATTTGAAATATCCCGTGATATAGAATTACATAATTTGTGCTAAACTTTTCATGTATGTTTGCCATAACTCCTCAGAGAAATGGCAGGCTTCTCAAGGGCGGGGCTGTTACTGCCTTTTCCTATCCTCTTTGTTGAGTGTCTTGTACTAAGTCTGTTTTGTTGTCTACTAAGCCTCCAGGCATAGCACAGTGGCTGGCCCATCACTGGTGCTCAATAAATACTTGTTGACCAGCTGACATAAGAAGAGGTACAATTCTGCCTTCACTATGCCACTGAAACTTCTCACCTAGAATCCACCACCCTCCTAATGTTTCAGCCAAACAGTCTCCTCTTGGTCCTAATTAGTCTTGACCTGTCTGTAACTTGGGACACCATGGAATTCAATCTTATGCTTTGCTTTTTTCTTTGCCTTCTGTACATGTCTCAAGGATCCTGACTACTGATAGCTCTTTTAAGGAAAACAGCCTTTTCTGAAGATGTGGGCTGGACTTCTTCCATCCCATTTAATAGCTCCTGAACCCTCACAGCATTGACCATCAGGTGGTTTACTGATCCCAGGTGCCTGGCTTGGAGTTCAGTTTCCTAAAGTTTTTAGTCAAGAGCTGCCTGCACTATAGGCATTGAAAAATCTAGGCTTTTGGCTAGCAAATGGAGTAATAGAGAGGAACTGACCCAGGTATTCACCAACAATATTAACTAGTCAAACATGATAGCAGGGTCAGCAGGAGGGTCACAGTGGAACTAAGTCGGGAAATCAGGAAACTCTGAGCAACACCAGGTACCCTCCTCATGCTTAGTCCTGCAAAGCAAAAGTAGCAGGGAGACTAAAGGGTGGTGGTGTCCAGGTGGCTACCAGAGCCTGCCATGTTGGCCTAGTCTTCAAGAACACAAGGCAGTGCGTGGGTAGACATGCAGTATTATCACAACACTTTCTAATTCTACATCCCTGTGACTTATCACACTTTCTACTTCTACATCCCAAATGTAAGAAGAGAAGAGCAACTGTAATTCTTTCTTGTCCTGTGGATTAGATGGGATACAGGGGAGGAGAAGACAGCTGTTTATAATGTTTAGTGGGTACTTTAAATTTTGTATTTTCATGTGATCAGGAAAGGGACAAAGTGGTCTGATGATTCATTTTACGATAATATTTATTAGGAGTTATCAGGCACTAAGTGCACGACAGGCACGATCACACTTAATTCTCACAGTGGCTATATGAGGTAAGCATCATTCTTCCAATTTTACAGGAAACCAAGGCTTAGAGAAGTTTATTACTTTCCCAAGCTAGCTGGAATTTGGATCAGTTTCCCATGCCCCTAAACACTCTCTGACAGGGCATCTCAACATTCAATAGATACGTACAAGCTATCTACTCTAGAAAAAGCAGCATTTTGGGGCTATGGAAATTAAAAATATGAATTAGACATAGTTTCTGTGCTCAAGGAGTAGTTCATGATTCAATAAGATAATTAGAGTCTAGTCAAACTGGTATAATACAAAGGAGAACTGAGTGCCATAAGGAACTGAAACATTCTAGCAGTTGAAGATAGAGGTCAGAGTGACTTGTGTAAGTACAGGTAATAAAGAAGAAAAACATAAGATGGACATAAGAAACACTGAACAATTCAGGACTGCTAGAGATGAGAAAGCTTAAAAGGTGGCAGGAGGAAGTACCGTTAGAATGATAGTTTGGGGTAGATGAAGGATTCTAAATTTCCAGCCTAGATTTAGTTATATTCGCTCTGGAGAACAGCTGATGTTTTCCAGCAGGAGGATGCTATTGAAGAAGTCTAAAAGTGGTCTGCCATGACGGTTGGAAGTGGATCAGCTCGAGTAAGGAAGGACATTAAGGAGACTGGAAACTATAGAGGTTGAGAATCCAGCCAAGAGGTAGACAGCTGATGAGGGCAGGAGCAGTGAGACCAGAGGAAAAGAAGATGGGTGAGAGGTGAGAGCTCTCCAATGGTAACTCTGAGGTTCTTTGCTTGAGTCAGGTAGGAGGTGATGCCATTTATGTTGATGTGAAAGACTGAGGGAGAAAAATGTTGGAGGGATATAGAGGTCCATCTTGTACATATAAAGTTTAAGATGCCTAAGTGAATATTATTTGGATTGCTAAATAATGATTTTTTTGGCAATACGGCCATTGGTTTCCAGACAGAGGTGTGGCTCATGGTAGTTCCGAAATCATATCCTTTTAGCCACTTCCTTGCCAGCTCCAACAGAAAGTCTCTCTGAAGAATTCCACTGGCTTGGCTTGAGCCCATTGCCCAGCCCTGGGGTATTCACTATGCCTGTGGATCTTACCTGTTACCTTCCCATTCTAGTGGCTGGTGGGCAGTGGGGCCCAGGGAAGGCATACAGGGTTCATTTTCAGAAAGAATGTGAAAGATATGCCACATAAACAATGAAAATAACCACAACAGGCAGGGAAGTTTGCCTGTGGGAATTGCCATGTGGCAAGTTTTTGTTCTGGTGTTCCCTCCACTAAAATCTTAGAACAATCTGTATTTTGTTTTATTAGAGACAACAATTACAGTGAGAAACTGTAGTGGTATGTGGGCATCTTTTTTGCCAAAACAGGCTCACTTTGATGATATAGCCAATTGGCCACTCCTAAGTGATTTCTGCTCAGAGTCCAGAAAGGCTGAATAATAAATTGGCTGTTTGATCTAAGTGTTCATTCATCTTCTCATTAAACGAGTATATCATAGGTACTTAATATGTGCTAGGAAATGTGGGATATATACAGATGTATAAGACAAATCCTTTAATCCTGTGGGAGAGATTTGATGTGAATATAAACAGCAATATAAAAGAGAATGGGTTAAGTGTCATTTGAAATAAAGTCCTCATTAGGAACCTGACTGTGATATCCTTAGGAAGAGGTATTACTTACCTAGAGAGAAAGATACAAGAGAAGATTTTGTGGTAGAGGAATTATAAAACCACATCTAGAAGACTCTTCTGTGTTATATTAGGAAAAAGGGAAATAATTGGAAATGAAAATTAAAAGGGAAACTAAGACATGAAACCGTGATGTTTTCAGATATTCAAGCTGGTAAATGCCATTCCCTCATCCAGAAACGTGCATATTACATTATCTGTGAATTGCCCACTTTTAAAAGGAACTGAAAGACACTTCTAATTTAAAAAATAACGCATGCCAGACTTTGAAATTATGAAAACACCAAAAAAGTACAAAGAAAAAATCAGGTTACCACTAATTCCTAATCCAGAAATAAACTTACCCTGAAAAAATTCTACCTTGGAATTGGACAATTAGGTTATTTCTAATCTTTTACTATTATAACCAATGTTACAATGAATACCCTTGTGCATTCATTTTTTAATACTTGTCTGATTATTATCTTACTATGAATTCCTTTAAATGGAATTGTGGGGTGAGAGGAGAAGCACACTTTTTAAAACTTTCGATAAACATTGCCAAATTACTTGCAAATGATTATACAAATTTGGTACTCCAGCAGCAATGTAACAGTATCTGTTTCCCCTACTTCTCATCAAATCTTTTCTGTTCCTTCGTATTTCACTATGTGCATAGCTGGTTGAATTTTTTTCCCAAATGTTGTTGACCTCTGGTATTTCTTCTTTTGTGAATTTCTTGTTACATCTTTCGCCCATTTTTTTTGGAATATTCATATTTTTTCTTACATTTTAAGTTACTTGCATGGATAGCGATATAATTTCTTTATCTGCATATACATTTCAAATGTCTTAATCACAATTTTCTACCTTCTAGCATTTGACTTAATTTTATAGTTCGTATAATGTACAGAAACATTACAAATTTTCACTGAATATAGTCAAATATGTCAATCTTTTATGATTTCTGCTATGCATGTTATGCTTAGAAAAATGTCCCTGTAACAAAATTGAGAAATAATCACTTATGTTCTCCTATAGTATTTTAGCAGTCACACATATGTATGTATGTTTTTTAAATTTTTCATTTTTTTATTTCAATGGGTTTTTGGAGAACAGGTGGTGTTTGGTTACATGAATAAGGTCTTTAGTGGTGACTGCTGAGATTTTGGTGCACCCATCACCTGAACAGTGTACACTATACCCAGAGTGTAGTCTTTTATCACCATTTACCACCCTTTCCCCTGAGTCTCCAAAGTCCATTGTATCATTCTTAAGCCTTTGCATCCTCATAGTTTATGTCCCACAGAAGAACGAGAACATACAATGTTTGGTTTTTCATTCCTGAGTTATTTCACTTAAAATAATAGTCTCCAATTCCATCCAAGTTGCTGTGAATGCCATTATTTTTTTCCTTTTTATGGCTGGGTAGTATTCCATGGTATATATATATATATATATATACCACATTTTCTTTATCCAGTCATTGATTTATGGACATTTGAAATGGTTTTATGTTTTTACAGTTGTAAATTATGCTCCTATAAACAGGCAGGTAAAAGTGTCTTTTTCATATAATGACTTCTTTTCCTCTGGGTAGATACCCAATAGTGGGATTGCTGGATCAAATGGTAGATCTTTTAGGTTTTTTGTTTTTTGTTTTGTTTTTTGAGATGGCATCTTGCTCTGTCAACTAGAATGCAGTGGCATGATCTCAGCTCACTGCCATCTCCGCCTCCCAGGTTCAATCAATTCTCCTGCCTCAGCCTCCAGAGTAGCTGGAATTACAGGCACGCACCACCATGTCCAGCTAATTTTTGTATTGTTAGTAGAGACAGAGTTTCACCATGTTGGCCAGACTGGTCTCAAATTCCTGACCTCAAGTGATCGCCCATCTTGGACTCCCAAACTGCTGTGATTACAGGCGTGTGCCACCACGCCCGGCCTACTTTTAGTTCTTTAAGGAATCTCCATGCTGTTTTCCATAGTGGTTGTACTAGTTTATATTCCCACCAATAGTGTAAAAGTGTTCCCTTTTCATCACATTCATGACAACATTTATTTTTTTTTTATTATGGCCATTCTTTCAGGAGTAAGGTGGTATCACATTGTGGTTTTGATTTGCATTTCCTTGATTATTAGTGATGTTGAGCATTTTTTCATTTATTTGTTAGCCATTTGCATATCTTCTTTTGAGAATTGTTTATTTTTGTCCTTAGCCTACTTTTTGATGGGATTGTTTTTTTCTTGCTGAATTTGTTTGAGTACCTTGCAGGTTCTAGATATTAGTCCTTTGGTGGATGTATAGATTGTGAAGATCTTTCTCCCACTCTGTAGGTTGTCTATTTACTCTGATGATTATTTCTTTTGCTGTGCAGAAGCTTTTTAGTTCACTTAAGTCCCATCTCTTTAACTTTGTTTTTGTTGCATTTGCTTTTGGGTTCTTGCTCATGAAGTCTTTGCCTAAGTCAATGTCTAGAAGGGTTTTTCCACTGTTATCTTCTATAATATTTATGGTTTCAGGTCTTAGGTTTAAGTCTTTGATCCATCTTGAGTTGATTTTTATATAAGGAGAGATGAGGATCCAGTTTTAGTCTTCTACATATGGCTTGCTAATTATCCCAGCATCATTTGTTAAATAGGGTGTTCTTTCCCCTCTATATTTTTGCTTGCTTTGTTGAAGATCAGTTGTCTGTATGTATTTGGTTTTATTTCTGAGTTCTCTATTGTGTTCCATTGGTCTATGTGCCTATTATTATACCAGTATCATGATGTTTTGTTGACTATGGCCTTACAATATAGTTTGAAGTTGGGTAATGTGATGTCTCCAGATTTGTTCTTTTGGCTTAGTCTTTAGCTATGTGAGCTCTTTTTTGGTTCCATATGATTTTTAGGATTTTTTTTTCTAGTTCTGTGAAGAATGATAGTGACATTTTGACGGGAATTGCATTTAATTTTTAGGTTGCTTTTGGCAGTATGGTCATTTACACAATATTGATTCTACCCATATATGAGCATGGGATGGTGTTTCCCTTTGTTTGGGTCATCCATGATTTCTTCCAGCAGTGTTCTGTAGTTTTCCAGATAGAGGTCATTTACCTCCTTGATTAGGTATATTCATACGTATTTTCATTTTTTTGCAGCTATTGTGAAAGAGGGTGAGTTCCTGATTTGGTTCTCAGTTTGGTTGCTGTTGGTGTATAGCACAGTTACTGATTCATGTATGTTAATTTTGTATCCTGAAATTTTACTGAATTCATTTACCAATTCTAGGAGCTTTTTGGGTGAGTCTTTAGGGTTTTCTAGGTATATGATAATATCATCAGCAAACAGCAACAGTTTGACTTTCTCTTTACTGATTTGGATACTCTTTTATTTTTTCTCTTGCTTGATTGCTCTGCCTGGGACTTCCAGTACTATGTTCAATAGAAGTGGTGCAAGTGGGCCTCTTTATCTTGGTCCAGATCTTAGGCGGAATGCTTTCAACTTTTCCCTGTTCAGTATAATGTTGGCTGTGGGTTTGTCATACATGGCTTTTATTACCTTGAGGTATGTACCTTCTATGCTGATTTTGCTGAGGGTTTTAATCATAAACGGATAATTTTTCTATGTCTATTGAGATCATCATGTGATTTTTAATTCTGTTTATGTGGTGTATCACATTTATTGACTTGTATATGTTAAACCACCCCTGCATCGCTGGTATGAAATGCACTTACTTGATCATAGTGGGTTATCTTTTTGATTTACTGTTAATTTCACTTCACTAGTATTTTGTTGAGGATTTTTGCATCTATGTTCATCAGGAATATTGGCCTGTAGTTTTCTTTCTTTGTTATATCCTTCCCTGGTGTTGGTATTAGGGTGATATTGGCTTCAGAGAATGATTTAGGGAGGATTCTCTCTTTCTCCATATTTTGGAATAGTGTCAATAGGATTGGTACAATTCTTCATTGAATGTCTGACAGAATTCAGCTGTGAATCCATCTGGCCCTGGGCTTTTTTTGTTGGCAATTTTTAAATTACCATTTCAATCTTACTGCTTATTACTGTTCTGTTCAGAGATTCTGTATCTTCCTGGTTTAATCTAGGGGGGTTGTATATTTCCAGGAATTTATCCAACTCCTCCAGGTTTTCTAGTTTATGCATATAAAGGTGTTTATAGTGGCCTTGAACAATCTTTTGTATTTCTGTGGTATCAGTTGTAGTATCTCCCATTTCATTTCTAATTGAGCTTATATGGACCTTCTCACTTCTTTTCTTGGTTAATCTCACTAGTGTTCTATCAATTTTATTTATTTTTCCACAGAGCCAACTTTTTGTGTCATTTATCTTTTGTTTAGGTTTTTTGTTTGTTTGCTTGTTTCAATTTCATTTAGTTTTGCTCTGATCTTTGTAATGTCTTTTTTCTGCTGGGTTTGGGTTTGGATTATTCTTGTTTCTTCAGTTCTGTGAGGTGTGACCTAAGATTGTCTATTTGTACTCTTTCAAACTTTTTGATGTAGGCATGTAATGCTATGAACCTTCATCTTAGTACTGGTCTTGCTGTGTCCCAGAGGTTTTGATAGGTTGTGTCATTATTATCGTTCAGTTCGAAGAATTTTTTAATTTCCATCTTGAATTCATTGTTGACCCAATGATCATTCGGGAGCAGGTTATTAATTTCAATGTCTTTGCATGGTTTTGATAGTTACATTTGGAATTGATTTCCAATTTTATTCCATTGTGATTGAGAAAGTGCTTGATACAATTTTGATGTTCTTAAATTTACTGAGACTTGTTTTGTGGCCCATCATATGGTCTATCTTGGAGAATGTTGCATGTGCTTATGAATAGAATGTTCTGCAGTTGTTGGGTAGAATGTTCTGTAAATATCTGTTAAGTCAATTTGTTTTAGGGTATAGTTTAAGTTCATTGTTTCTTTGTTGATTTTCTGTCTTGATGGCTTGTCTAGTGCTGTCAGTGGAGTATTGAAGTGCCCCACTATTATTATGTTGCCATCTATCTCATTTCTTAGGTCTAGTAGTAATTGTTTTATAAATTTCAGAGCTCTAGTGTTAAGTGTATATATACTTAGAATTGTGCTAGTCCTTTTATCATTATATAATGTCTCTCTTTATCTTTTTTAATTGCTGTTGCTTTGAAGTTTATCTGATATAAGAATAGCTACTCCTGCTTCTTTTGGTGTTGTCCATTTGCATGGAATGTCTTTTTCCATTCATTTATCTTAAGTTTATGTGAGTCCTTATGTGTTATGTGAGTCTTCGGAAAACATCAGAAACTTGTTTGGTGAATTCTTATCCATTCTGCCATTCTATATCTTTTAAGTGGAGCGTTTAGGCCATTTACATTCAATGTTGGTATCCAGAAGTGCGGTACTATTCTATTCATCATGCTATTTGTTACCTAAATACCTTGGGTTTTTGTTTTTTTTTTCATTTTGTTATTGTTATATAGGTCCTGTGAGATTTATGCTTTAATGAGGTTCTATTTTGGTGTACTTCAAGGATTTGTTTCAAGATCTAGAGCTCCTTTTAGCAGTTCTTGTAGTGCTGTCTAGGTAGCGGCAAATTCTTTCAGCATTTGTTTGCCTGGAAAAGACTGTATCTTTCCTTCATTTATGAAGTTTAGTTTTGCTAGATACAAAATTCTTGGCAATGATTGTTTTGTTTAGGGAGGCTAAAGAATAGGATCCTAACCCTTCTAGCTTGTAAGGTTTTTGCTGAGAAATCTGCTGTTAATCTGATAGGTTTTCCTTTGTAGGTTACCTGATGCTTTCGCCTCACGGCTCTTAAGATTCTTTCCTTCATCTTGACTTTAGATAACATGATAATTATGTGCCTAGGTGATGATTTTTCTGCAATGAATTTCCCAGGTGTTCTTTGAGTTTCTTGTATTTGGATGTCTAGGTCTCTAGCAAGGCCAAGGAAGTTTTCCTCAATTATTCCCACAAAGATGTTTTCCAAACTTTTAGATTTCTCTTCTTCCTCAGGAATACCAATTATTCTTAGGTTTGAACATTTAACATAGTCCCAAACTTCTTGGAGGCTTT
The DNA here is from genome assembly GCF_009761245.1 of Sapajus apella. Classification (NCBI taxonomy): domain Eukaryota; kingdom Metazoa; phylum Chordata; class Mammalia; order Primates; family Cebidae; genus Sapajus; species Sapajus apella. Next base: position 2,700,343 of record NW_022437014.1, read on the forward strand.
TCTCTTTTTTTAATATTATTATTCTTTTTTCTTTGTCTTTAATGGATTGGATTAACACAAAAGCCTTTTCTTTGAGTTCTGAAGTTCTTTCTTCTGGTTGCTCAATGCTATTCCTGAGACTTTCCAGTATATTTTGCACTTCTCTAAGTGTGTCCTTGATTTCCAGAAGTTGTGTTTGTTTTTTATTTATGCAATCTATTTCACTGAAGAATTTTCCTTTCATATTCTGTATCGTGTTTTTGCTTTTTTTAAGTTGGACTTCACCTTTCTCTAGTGCCTCCCTGATTAGCTTAATGAAAACCTTCTGAATTTTTTTCTGGCAATTCAGACATTTCATCTTGCTTTGGATCCATTGGTGATGAGCCGGTATGATCTTTTAGGGGTGGTAAAGAACCTTGTTTTGTCATATTACCAGAACTGTTTTTCTGGTCCCTTCTCATTTGGGTAGACTGTGTCAGAGGGAAGATCTGGGATTCAAGGGCTGCTGTTCAGATTCTTTTGTCCCACAAGGTGCTCCCTTGATATAGTATTCTCTCCCTTCTCCTAGTAATGAGGCTTACTGACAGCCAAACTGTAGTGATTGTTTTTGATCTTCTGGGTCTAGCTACCCAGCAGAGCTATGAACTGATACTGGGGAATGTCTGCAAAAAGTCCTGTGATGTGATCCATCTAAGGTCTTACAGTTGTGGATACCAGCACCTGCTCTGGTGGAGGTAGTGGGGGATGAAGTGGACTACGTGAGCATCCTTGATTGTGTTTTTGTTTAGTACACTGGTTTTGTGTTGGTTGGCCTCCAGCCAGGAGGCAGCACTTTCAACAGCACATCAGCTATGAGCCTAAGGGGAGGATGCAAAGTTGCCCTAGGGACAGCTGGTTAAGTATTCAGGTTTCTCAGGCAGTGGGCAGGACAAGAGAGCTTCCAAGGGATTATAACCTTTGTCTTCAGCTACCAGGATAGGTAGAAAAAGACCACCAGGTGGAGGCAGGGATAGGTGTGTCTTAGCTCAGCCCTTCCTTGGGCAGGGCTTGCTGTGTCTTCTGCAGGGATGTGGTTCCCAGTTCAGTGTGAGTTATATTTCCAGGAGGGATTATGGCTGCCTCTGCTGAGTCATATAGGTCACCAGGAAAGTGGGGGAGAGCCAGCAGTCACAGGCCTCACTCTGCTCACACACAGCTTACAGTCCGAAAGTCTGGTCTCACTCCCACCATGCTCCCTCCTCAACAGGACCGAGTCTATTTCCAGGAAGCTGGTGATCAGGGCTGAGAACTTGCCCCAGACCACGAAGCCTCCCCACTGAGAAAGCAAGAAACTCAGTTTTTCAGCATTTCAGGGAGCCTGCAGCAGTAACCCAGTTCCTTCAAAGGGTCTTTGGATTCTCTTGGCTTTTCTGGTATGTTCCTGTGGTAGTTCTTAGAGCAAAAGTTCACAATGTGAGCCTTCACACACTGTTCTGTCTAAGCAGGAGCTGCAAGCTTGTCCTGCCTCCTATCTGCCATCTTGCCTTATCTCTGTATGTATATTTTATACATAACATTTTAATCCATGTGGATGTTACTTTTGTATTTTGTATTTTTGTATGTGAATAATTAATTATCCTAACAAAACATTTCACAAACTTAGTTTTAGGACTTTTTGTTCAGAGAGATGCAGATTGGTGCTATAAAAAATGGATTCTAAGATCAAGTAATTTTGAATAGACTTGCATACTATGAGGCCTCTTGAGGAATTAATCATGACCACTAATGGTCTAATAAGAAATAAGGAATTCTAATTACCTTTGACTCAGGGCTTTATAAATGTATTTGAGCATGGAACACTCTTTGTAACACAACTAGTAAATGTAAATATTTATTGCATGCCTGCTATTTTCAAACATATAGGATTAGAGGAATTTAAAGGTAAGATATAGTAGTCCTTAACCTCAAAACCTGAAAACCAAAAGGAAATTATAGTCTAATAAGGACCATTTTAGAGGCAGGATATGATAATTCCCAAGACAGTGAACAAAATCTTTAGGGCTTTTCAATTAAATGCATCTGAGGGTGAGGAAAAGGGAAAAGTGATTTGTAGACAGAACCATGTTGTGTCTGAATGTGTTCAGCTTGCACTGGAAGCCCAACACTTGAGTGGAGGCAATGAAAAATCTAGAACAAAATTCAGGTGACAAGAGCAGAGATATATATCTGGAAGAAAACAGCATAGAGATAAATAAAGGCCTCAGAGTAGATGAATGTCATGAGATATGTCTTAGCACAGGTTGCTATAACAAGATACCATAGATGGGGTGGCTTAAACAACAAATAAAATAACAAATTTATTTTTCACAGTTTTGGAGGCTGGGAAGTCCAAGATCAAAGGACACCAGATTCCATTCTTGTTAAGGGGCCCTTTTCCTGTCCTACCATTTCACTGTGTGCTCACATGACCTCTTTCATGTGTGTGCTCATGTGAAGAGAGAGAGAGAGAGCGCTGCTGTCTCCTCCTCTTCATATAGGAGGACTGATCCCATCACAGGGGATCCATGCTTATGACCTCACCTAAACCTAATTAACTCACAAAGACCCCACCTCCATACACCATTACGTTGGAGATTAGGACTTCAGCATATGAATTTTGGGGAAGGAGAGCAGAGAGAGGAAATATTAAGCCCATAATGAGAGAGATGACCTGACGGCCACAGCTTGAGCCCAGGGAAATGGTTACATTTAGGAAGATGTAAGAGAAGAGTTAGGGAAGGAAAAAAGATGATAGCGTCAGAGAGGAAGGAGGAGAGTCTTAAATAGATTTAGAAGTTCTTGAGACAGGTTTGTTTTACAGGATCATTCTGAAATATTTTATTAAAAATTAATTGGCAATTTCCTGGATAAAAAGCTTAGGACAGAAGGTTAAGTGACTTGCTCAGGGGACCATCATGAATCAGCAACTACACATCAGTTCACCACATATGAAATGCAACTGGAAAAACAGAGCTAAGAAAGGAGAGAAAACGGAAATTCTACCAGTTAAGCAACAATGATGACATCATTTCAAAATGCAAAGAGTTTAAAACGCATGGCTGTCATTTCAAACCATCATGACTATATACAAAAGTGGCCTTTCTGCTTTGGTGTGGCTTCAGGGCCCAGCTCCTAACGACGGTGCTAGAGACCTCCTTCTGCTTTGAGAGGGCAGAAGAAAAAAGACTAGTTGCAGGAAAATGGGTAATGCTGCATATTGCATGAACTGGGGCTATCTGAGGTTAATGGTCAACTTTCTAGTTTTGAAGGTGGGTGACTGGGCAGGAGAGTTGACTAATAATGAGTAAGACCACAAGAGCCTGCTGAAAGAGCTGGCGGAGTCATAGAATCTTAGGGTTTGTGAGAAACGTTTGATAAACTATAGGTGGAAGATCCTAGGTTCTGATGTGGGAATCGAGTGTTCAGTTGAATTACAAATCCCTTCTTCTGCTTAGAATTTTTCTTATGGGTTCCATAAGGGCACTTCTCTGATTTGTCTCCTTTCTCTTTGATTGCCTGTTCTTTGATTCTTCATTCTCCTCTCATTCTTTAAATTCCATGTTTATGGACATGGCTCCCTAATTCCAAGTCTTTTATCTATAAAATCAGTTTCTTAAACTATTTTGGAAGATGTTTTCACGCTATCATATCTCCATTCGTATTTATTCTTTCCCCATAAACAAAACCAACCTCCCTAGCCCTCCACTGGAGGCTCAGAGCAGTGCCACTGTATAGAGGTGTTGCTGGCACTGGCAGAGACTAGGTACAGGTGGCATTCGGTTAAACTACCATGTTTAGGGTCTCACTTTCAGACTTTTCTGTTCAGACACTGGATTATTATTAGTGCCTCTAAAGATGATTCACTGCTACAGTTTGCTTGTTTGTTCCTTCAAACCCCATGTTTAAATTTGATTTCCAATGTTGGAGGTAGGGCCTAATGGGAGGTATTTGGGCCATGGGGGTGGATCTCTCATGAACAGAATAATCCCCACACTGGGTATGGGGAGAGGAGGAGTAAATGAGTTCCTGCTTTATTAGTTTCTATTAAAACTAATTGTTAAAAGGAACCCTGCACTTCATTCTCTTTCTCTTGCTTCCACTCTCACCTGTGATCTCTGCATATGCCAACTCCACTTCACCTTCTGCTGTGAGTGGAAGCTGCCTGAAGCCCTCACCAGAAGCAGATGCTGGTGCTAACTTCTTGCACAGCCTGCAGAACCATGAAACACATAAATCTCTTTTCTTTATAAATTACCCAGCCTCAGGTATTCCTTTATAGCAACACAAATGGACTAAGATAGTCTACCATGTATCACTGGCTTAAATTTTGAAATAGATCCTCAACACTGGTAAAGGGATCACTAACATTATAGTTAACACACACTGATTGCTTACTCTGTGCTAATCACTGTTATAAGTACTTTATATCAATTAACTGATTTAATCATTATTAATTATTTAAAGATGAGAAAACTAAGGCACAAAGAGGTTAAATGACTTACCCGACTGGTAAGCGAAGGAACCAGGATTATCCTCCAGCAATGATACATTTTTTCCTTCCCAGTTCAATTTTGTACATCCTGGAGATCACACAGAGCCTACCTAGGCAACTACAATACAGGTGGCAATAGCCTTGATTGCTCTGCAATGTTCTGCAGCCAAGAAGGAGAAGGAGAAGGAGAGGGAGAAGAGGAGAGAGAAGGGGAGGAAGAAGGAGGCAGGGAAGGGGAAGAGAGGGGAGAAGGAGGAAGAGGAGGCAGAGGAGGAGGAGAAGAAAAAGAAGGAGAAGGAAAGGAGGAAGACAAAAAAAAGGAGAAGGAGAGGAGGAAGAAGGGAAGAGGAAGAGGAGGAAGAGAAAGAAAAATAAGAACAACTAACTAAAGGAATGGGGTGATTCAAGAAGTAAGCTGACTGAAGGAATTACACATCATTCACAATGCAAGTGTTGTGGTGAAAAGTGGGTAAGATATGCTTTTAAAGGCTAAAATTATCTCCGCCTTTTATTTTTCATTATAGAACCTATAGTCATTTATAATGGTTGATTCCTTGAGAGGAAGAAAACATTCCAAATTGCTAAACTCATTTTTTTTTTTTTTTACACTGCACTCCAACAAAGCTGGGAACTCCCTTACTCAGGTCAAGGAGATGGTGTTGGTTTTATTGTAAATTGTGGTAAAAGGGACATCACACAAAATTTACCATTACATGCAGTTTTTACTGTACAGTTTGGTGGCATGACATACATTCACAGCATTGTTTCACTCACTCTTGTAGTCTGATTTTCAAGACAAGCCTGTATCACAACCTGGAGTCACAATTTGTCAAATAACAGCCACGACCTTCCCCACAAGAAGTTAGACCTAAGCTGTCTAACTCCTGATATAGTACAAAAACAAGTCTGGATGAAGAGAAGAGGAACAGAGTGGTAAGAGGCAAATGGTTCAGCAATGTTAAGAAATAGAGTTGGGTGCAAAGCAGAGAGACAGATACAGTAAAATGAGTGTGAGGCAGGAAAACAAAGAAGACTTCCAAATGCCAGCAAATGACCTAGTCCCATCCTACCTCCCTAACCTGCCATTTCTTCCTGCTAAACCCCCCACCCACCCCCAGAATACCCTTTCTCTCTAATTTCCCATTCTACACCCTGTCTAACCCAGGAAAACTTGCTCCAATCTTCATTGCATTCATTCATGACCACCTACCACATTTGCAGGTATTTCACTTCTTACTGAAATACATAACAACAACATTGCACTGCTTTAGATCGTTGTTTACCATTTCTTGTGCTTCTGACTTGTTTCTCAAAATTAGTGAAGGCTCCCCCAAGTCAGGGACCATATCTTAGGTATGATGCTTCATTTATGCCACTTCCCATCCACCACCATCCCTCATAAAGCTGACCACATTATAGGCATTCAATGAATACTTGTTGACTCAAATCCCATTATTGTGGAAAACCTTCTAAGTGACCTTTGCATGAGTAAGTTCTCAATCTTTAACTTTCTATTTGTATGTTAGCATGCTATGGAGATCCACTGCTTGAAATTGCTTCCAGAATTTCTGTTTACTAAGTATGGTTTGAGTTATTTTGTGCAAGCCAAAAAAAAAAAAAAAAAAAATGACTGTTAGCTTCCGGAAAACATTTTTTTATAACATTGTTATTGGCAACTCATGCTGATATGGAACCAGTTCTTTATTTTGGCTGAACTTTGAACACAGATTCATATTCTCTAAGTCTCTTTTGGAGTCAACTTTACTCTCATAATAATTTCCTAAGATTGCCAGCTAAATCTCTCAATACGAAGCAGAAATGGCCTGTATATAGACGAATGATCTAGCTAAAAGTCCAAAGTCTGGTGCTCATTTTACTGCCTTTAGTTAAAAAGTTCTGTTAGCAGCAAGGCTGTAATTCCCAAATGTTCACCATATGCACAAGCCCAAGAAAATCAAACAATTTTCTGTTGTAGTTGGGTAATAATATGGCTTACCTTCTGTCTTACCATTTGAGTTTGCAATGTGAGCAACAGCAAACAAATACCATTTCTCTCAAAGAACAAAGATTTTCTGTCAGTATTATTCAAGAATGAACAGCACACAACACCCAGAATTCTGTGATACCAATGACTGCCCTATCTTCCCAAGGTCTTTGAAACACCCATTATGGAGGAGGTTTCTTTTCTTTTTTTCTTTTTTTTTTCTTTTGAGACAGGGTCTGCCTTTGTCACCCAGGCTGGAGTGCAGTGATGTGATCTAGACTCACTGCAACCTCTTCTGTCTCTTGGGCTCAAATCATCCTCCCACCTCAGCCTCTCATGTAGTTGGGAGTACAGGGACACACCACCATGCCTGGTTAATTTTTATGTATGTATGCATGTATTTGTGTATTTATTTTTGTAGAGACAGAGTTCTGCCATGTTGCTCAGGCTAGTGTTGAACTACTGAGTTCAAGTGATCCTCCCACATCAGCCTCCAAAAGTGCTAGGACTACAGGTGTGCGCCATCATGCCCATCTGGATTCTTTTCTTAATGATGATAAATTAGCATATTATAATAAATTTATTAAACTTCCTTGTATTTAAATTCCATCTTCCAATTAGATTGCAAACTAGAAGTGAATAAGACATTTTTTACATTTGTTTGTTTCACTTATGCTTTGAAACCAATAACTTAATAATTGAATTGACTCATGATTAAGTCAACACAAGTTGAAGTGGCTTTTTCCATCAGAGATTGCAGATTTTTTTTTTGGTATTCTACATCAGAGGATGTTATCATCTTTTATTTATAAATTTGACTTATAGATATTTATCCTTTATTTAATCAGAGGGTTGCCTAGACTAAAAAGCATAATTAATATAGAAACCTAGAAGGTGCCAACTTTCTACTGTACATGTTTGATTTTTCAAGTGTATTTTTTAAATTTTTGAACTCTTTAGCGTTTTTCTTTGTTTTTCCAGGCAGAATCCCATCTCTGATGGCTTTTCTCCTTAAACCAATGCAAGACCAGCTGATAAACGGAAGGGTTTACCAATAGGCTAGTACTTCTACACCATGTCAAATAGCTAAGTCCCTCAAACTTAGCAACACAGGCAATAATCTGTAAGACTAATCACATAAAGGAGATGGGACATCTACTTAATCCTACCACCCACATTTATTATGGACCCCAGGTTCTTCCATTTCCCCAGGGTACTGGTAGCCAGTGGGATTCCATTCCATGCTGTGTACATAAGGTAAATGGCTCAGCCCCATTCCCCACCTTTTTTTTTTTCTCTCTCTCTCTCTCTTCTCTTCTCTCCACTTCCTCCTGTCACGAGCCTTTCCTTAAGAACCACAGTCCTATTAGACCACTGGGAGACTTTTCTGCTGTCTTCCCTGGCACTGACCTGGGCATGCAGGAGCCTTTGCCTCACACTCCTGCTAGCTCTTCCTTCCCACCAACTCCACAGATGCTTCCTAGAGCCCCTGCGCTCTCTCTTTCCCCTCAGCCCACACCAGGAAGTGCCCCATTCTCCCCAACCAGGGGAAGATATGAAAGTCAGGCCAGTGTAAGTGAGTGGTTGGGAGAGGCAGGGAGGGGGCACTTTTATTTCTGGGGTTGTGAGAAATTAAGTTCCTGGAATCCCAAGTTGGAATCTGGAACAAACAGATACAAAGTAATAAGGAACAATTTGTGTCTCTAGTGCTGAGAGTATAATTTGGCCATATTCAATGATGTTGTGAAGACTGGCCTGGAAAGCTAAACCACCTCTTGATTAAATATATATATATTATTTATGTATATATATTATATAAAATAATATATATTATAATATATATAATATATATTTTATATATAATTAATGTATATTACTATATATATTTATTATTTATATATTATATATATTATTTATATATAGTGTGTATGTGTGTATACATATATATAATATATATATTTTTTAACACACACACACACACACACACACACACACACACACACACACACACAGGGTGTAAGCTGCATTTTGGGCTCCATTAACCTACAATCTAACTCAAGATTCTCTCCATCCCGTTCCTCAATTCCACTACTACTTTCCCTGACTGAGTCAATTGATTCTCACGGCTTCAATTCGCACTTCTAAAAGATGAGTCAAAACCTAGCATTCAAGTGCAACTTCTTCTCTGAGCACCCCATAGACACTTCTCTGAGATGAGCCCCAGGCCAGGCTGTCCCCAAAGTTTCCCAACTCAACAAGGTGCCAACTTGTTAAGCTCTGCTTCTTCCCCTCATATCTCCCCGCAGCCAGTGCAGAGAGACCTATGAAGATATTTAAAAGGCACTCCCCTGGGGGCAGCGGGGAGATATGAAAAATGAAATATGAAAAATGCTTTGCCCCATCCTTCGGGGGACTAGGAGCACAGCTTCCCAGGTCAGAGGCTCCCAGGTCAAGGCGCTCAGCTCCACTACAGGAGCACACGCTGAACTGCAACTCTGGGCTGTCGTTGTACGAAAGCTCCTCCTGCCCTCTTCCCGTTACTATTTTCTCAATCATCAGGGCTGAACATCTACCAGTCAGCTTCAAAGTCAGTTCTTCCAGCATGTCTTCCCGAAACCTCGGAGTTAGAATGCAGTGCTTCAGCGTCCCGTACTTCCCCCTATTACACTTAGCGCCGGCAAATCACACTAGACTGAGCTGGGAATAATGAGAAACTCGGCTGTCCTGGTTACAAGCCTTTTACGGCAATTCCGTTATTTCATTTCATATTTGTGGTTAAGACAGTAGGACAAGTGTATTCGTCTGTTTTCACGCTGCTAAAGACATCCCCGAGGGAGGGCAATTTACAAAAGAAAGCGGTTTAACTGGACTCACAGTTCCACGTGGCTGAGGCGGCCTCACAATCATGGCGGAAGGCAGCGAGGAGTAAGCCACAGCTTACGTGAAGCGGGGCAGGCAAACAGACAGCTTGTGCAGGGAAATTCCTGATTTTAAAACCGTCAGATCTCGTGAGACTCATTCACGAGATTTTAAACCCAGTCAGCTCTCGTGAGACTCATTCACTATCATGAGAACAGGGCAGGAAAGACCCGCCCCCACAATTCAGTCACCTCCTACCGGGTTCCTTACGTGAGGCGTGGTAATTCTGAGAGTTACACTTCCAGATGAGATTTGAGTGGGGACATAGCCAAAGCATATCAGCAAGAAATAATGAATTTCCTATTTTCCTCAAATTATTTTGTCTTTATTCCAAACCCCTATCCCACTGTATTGGGGTGTAGTTTGTTCTCAGTCATCGTTAGCCTTCCCTGCAGGGCCAAGACCCCAGGGACCTGCCTCAGTCACCAGAAAACCCCCATGGGGTGTGGGTTTTAGCAGCAATGCTGATTCTGAGCTATGTATGGGGACCCTGAAATCTTGGAAAAGTCAAGATTTGAGGTCCCATCACTCCCCAGGGCACTTCCAGGAAGCAAGAGCTCCCACACCCCCAGGTTCACCCACCCACCCTCAAGGGTGGGGAACCATCGCCCCGACCCCATCTCCGTGCTTCCCTCTCCCCTCTGCCTCCAGGACGCCTAGCCAACTTCCTCCAGGCACTTTGGCTTTTAAAACCCAAAAGTCATAAAGGGAGGTATCTTGCCAGGAACTTCTGCCTTTTGCCCCCTCTGCAGCAAGGTCAGAGCCTGGCTTCCTGGTTAAATGGGAGAATAAAATACAGGAAGAAAACCATAAATTCATATCTCAGAAAATTTCCCAGCCATGTCTATGTCATCCTTGTCCTCTCCCCACCAAAGGTGTCCACATACTAATCCCCACAACCTGTGAATATGCCACCTTACATGGTAAAAGGGATTTTGTAGGTGTGATTAAATTGAGAATCTTGATGTGGGGATATTATTCTGGATTAGCCAGGAGGACTCAGTAAAACCAGAAATGTTCTGTTTTTAAATTTTAATTTGTATTTTAGATTCACAGAGCACCTGTGCAAGCTGATTACAAGGATATATTGTGTGATGCTGCAGTTTGGGCTTCTATTAATCCTGTCACCCAGATAATGAACATAGTATCCAATAGGAAGTTTTTCACCCCTTTCCTCCTTGCCTCCCTCCTTCCTTTTAAAGTCTCCAGTATCTGTTGTTCCGATCTTTATGTCTGTGTGTATCCAGAGTTTAGCTCCCAATTATAAGTGAAAATATGCAATATTTGGTTGTTTGTTTCTGTATTAATTCACTTTGGATGAATGGCCTTCAGCTGCATCCATATTGCTGCAAAGAACATGATTTCATTCTTTTTTATAGCTGTATAATATTCCATGGTATGTATGTCTACATTTTCTTTATCCAGTTCACTGTTGATGGGTACCTAGGTTGATTCCATAGAATTGAATTCCCTGCCTCTCATATGTAGAAATTGAGAAACAGCATATTGGACTTAAAAGATGGTTTAATTGGCAGGATTTGGGCAGGGTAGTGTTTGGATTTTAAAATGTATTTTCCAGGTGTTTGTCCTTAGTCTTCCCTCTACCACCCAAGTAGTATTGGGGGCGTTGTTTGTACATAGCTCTCAGGGCATGGATGATCCAGCCTGAAAGAAAGAAGCACCTTCAGCTCCTGGCTTTTGAGCCCTTGGGAAGACCTCATTCAGTTATAAGATTCAGGCACTGGGAGGGAAAAAAAAGTTTTTAAAATCTTCCAAATAGAAATTTCTTTTAAATATCAGGAGCTGGGCATGGTGGCTCACGCCTGTAATCCCCAGCACTTTGGGAGGCTGAGGTGGGCAGATCAGAAGGTCAAGAGATCAAGACCATCCTGGCCAACATGGTGAAACCCCGTCTCTACTAAAAATACGAAAATTAGCTGCGCGTAGTGACACGTGCCTGTAGTCCCAGCTATTCAGGAGGTTGAGGCAGGAGAATCCCTGGAACCTGGGAGGTGGAGGTTTCCGTGAGCTGAGATCACATCACTGCACTCCAGCCTGGTGACAGAGCAAGCCTCCATCTAAAAAAAAAAAATCAGGAGCCACAACATGATACCAGATTATATCATGAATTGTGGAACAGAAATGTGTGATTATGTAAGAGCAATTCCTACCAAAAGGACAGGCACAAACAGGAAGGTAAGAGAGATTCCTAAATGCTGAAACCGGAGATCAGCTGCAATGAGTCTCTAAGAAAGGCCTATGTTTTGCACTCACCTCCTCTGGGCCCAGCATGAAGCCATGGGAAGAATATAAGAGACCCCAAGTAAGTTTGTGAGATTCCAGAACCAAAAAGACAGTTGAGATTAAGTGGTTTCAGGTCACATGGCCTAAGAGAAAGGGAAAGAAACTCACAAAAATTTATTTTTAAAGAAATATCAGCACAATGGAATGGAAAGGTCGCAGGCCTCGGCATCAGCAGACATGGCCTCTAGGATTCCAGTGTTCTAGTGCAGTCTCTGGACAGGAGTTCCATAATCTTACTTGTATCTCATTTCTTCTTCTCCCATTTATAAAATGAGTGCACTGAAAGAGATGATCTCCAAGGCAGTGCTTCTCACCCTTGAATGTGTAGATCTCCTTAAAATTTAAACTCTGTTTCAGCAGACTGAGGGGGAGGGCCTGACATTCTGCATTGTAACCAGCTCCCAGCTGAAGCTGATGATGCAAATCCTCAGACCACACTTTGAAAATCAAGATTCCAAGGGACAGCCTGTATCTAACCTGTCTTGTGTTTCATTAGCTTATGTATGCATTCAGAGTTCTGCCATTGTTTACATGTTAGGAATATGTTTTGGATAGTTAAAAAAGACCTGTATTATTCAGGTTTTAAGTTAATTTGGGATTGGGATTAATATTTAGGTTGCAGGTCAGCGTAAACAAATACATAAACACAGCCCTTCCTTCTCTAGCCTAGTGGTTCTAACCCTAGCTGCACATTAGTATCACCTAGGGTGCTTTCAAAAATTACCAATGCCTGCCCACCCACCCCTCAACTTACATACACATCAGAATACAATTTAACCGGTCTGGGGAGTGGCCTAGTCACGGGGGATTTCTCAAAAGCTACACTTGTGTTTTGTGCAGCCAAGATAGAGAACCACTGCAGGCCAGTCTCTCCAACTATGAAGGCACTTCAGGTATGGCCAAGTTGTTTTTTACTAATACCCACAGCTGTTATCCATTAACTCAGTGCATTCTCATGGAAAGCTTGGTTAAATTATACAACTCGCATAAACATTTCTTCTATTAACTCAGTAAGGATTCTCAGCGAGAGATGATACAGAGCAACTCCCAGCTTTGTTTGGTCATTTTTAGACAAATACAGAAAATTATCAAATTACAATGCACGCTATGACTATAGGGAGCACACTGGCTTTAAGGGAGATTTTGTCCATTTTCTCCTTTGCAAGGCTCAAGTTTTACTAGCAAAGTCTTGAAAAGCTGGCAGAAGCCAGCAGAGGCAGTAAAAGTTTCTGGGAGCTCAAATACCAGCAGAACAATTCATCTCCAGAGTACAAGTCTTCCCGGTATGTTGCGGTGCTCAAGAAGCCAGACTGTGTTGTAATACTGGCTACACCATTTTCTAACTGTATGACCTTGGGTAATTTTCTCAACACCTGAATTTCCTCATCAGTAAAATTAGTAAAAGCGACTATGATTAGGTTATGAAAGTAAAAATGAGTTGATGTGTGTAAAATGTTTTTTGCACAATGTTTGATGTATAGTAACTATTATTGTTATCCACCCCATGAGATTAGCAGTGTGATATTATTATTGCCCGCCCCCCACCTTAAAATTACATCTTAGCATTGCCTTAGCAAGACTACAGGATATGTATATTTGTTTAGAGAATGATGAAAAGTGTAGTGTGGCTGCTGGCAAGGCTGGGCCAGTCATAAAGCCAGAAAAGTAAATTGAGACTGGTTTGTGGCATACCTTATAGACTAGACTAAGAAGTCTAGGTTGATGCTACTGACAATGGAGAGCCATTGGAATTTTTTGAGGCAGAGAATGATGTGATCATTTTTCTACTTTAAAACGGATGAGTACAGAGTTCAAACAGGTTTTGCCTTTTCTTAAGCTACCAGCATTTCTCTTCCCTACTTCTACAATTGATGTTGCCACAGGATTGCAATTTGTGGTTGTCCTAAAGCAAAAAGGGACTCCGAAACCACTGACATTTTCGTTTCTGCTCCAAGAGGATGACAGTTAAACAAAATCTTGCAGTCTTGAGGTACCTTCTGACAACTCCCAGTCAGCTACATTCTTGGGGTAATTTTAGTTTTCCCTTAAATCTTGTAACACATATTTGTATCCACCTAAGTTACTTAGGTGATTTACATTCCAGTCCCCTAGCAAGATCCAAATCAAAGCAAGAGAGCAAGGTAACTGGACATAATGTCATAGATCATCCTGGAATAGCTTAGGGCCTCCAGGTACTATGGAAATTACTTGTACTTGAGAGAAATGGCTACCTTGCTATCAAGTAGCTCATAGGTTTAGTGTCAAGGAGTTTACAACTCAGAGTTGGGGCTTGGCAGGTGTGATAAAGAATGTGAAAACGTACACAGGCAGTGAATTTTGCTCAAATTCACTCTCACATGTTAAAACCAGAATATGTAAAATTAGGTAGCCTGACTCTGGACTTCTACTTAAGGAAAAGATCAAATATTCTCTCTCTCTCTCTCCTTTTTTTTTTTTTTTTTTTTTTTTCAATGGAGTCTTGCTCTGTCACCCAGGCTGGAGTGCAGTGACGCGATCTCAGCTCACTACAACCTCCACCTCCCGGGTTCAAGCAATTCTCCTGACTCAGCCTCCCAAGTAGGTGAATTACAGGTGTCCACCAACATGCCCGGCTAATTTTTGTATTTTTAGTAGAGACGGGGTTTCACCATGTTGGCCAGGCTGGTCTTGAACTCCTGACCTCGTGATCTACCTGCCTGAGCTTCGGTCTCATGATCCACCTGTCTCAGCTCCCAAAGTTCTGAGATTACAGGCATAAGCCACCACGTTCGGCCCAAACACTCTTAAATAAAATAAATAAATTTTTTCTGACTCATAAGTGAAAGGTATTTGGGAAGTGACATTGAAATGATGTAACTTCTAAACCTAGTTCTTCCTTGATTTAGATATCTGTTCTCCTCACAATAAGCAGTAGTAGCAAATTGTCAATCAACCAGATGTGCAAAGTTCAACAAATGCTATTGAGTTCTATGTGCTAGCCCTTGCATTTTATTCACTAAATCCTCATCATAACCCTATTTATTAGGTAACACTATTAATCCCATTTTGCAGAAAAGGGTACTGATACATAGATCAAGTAGCTTGCCCACAGCCACAGAGCTTGAAACCGTGGCAGAGCTAGGATGCAAACACCGAATCTAGTGTCTGTGCAGCTCCAGTAAAATGCCATCACTTCCCTGAACAAACGTAGAGCCTAGTGAAGGGAAACAGAGCATACACAAAGTGTTTACAACACAAGGTGCATCTGCAAGAAATCAGAAGGGAAATAATGTTAAGGGAGAGAAGGAGGGAGAGAGAAGACATTGTTGCCAGGGTCAAAGGGCTTCTGGGAAAAGTTGTGTTGGAAATGGGGCTAAAAAAATGAGTGCATGGGATTTCACAGAGTGAGAGAGTGAAGACTTTCTAGGTAGAGAAAACAATCTGAACAAAAGCATGAAAGCAAATCCCAGGCACATTTGGTGTATATCATTACTGTGCTTTAGTAAAAAAGAGGCAGAGTGGGTAGAAACACTCTGCAAAAGCCTGGAGAAGTATTAAGGGTCTGAACCAGTTGGTGGAGGAAGAGAAAGTAGGAAAGAAACCTATGAAACATTAATTACTAAGGAAGAATGTGGAGAATTTGGCTACTCTTTAAGACTAATGTCTAATTCAACTTTATGTTTAGGGTGCCTAGTTCTATACACTTCACAGCCCAAGTCTCAGAATGGGCCCCTCTACCCACTCCTAAGCTGAACTACATACATTACTATGATGGTACCACTCTTATTTTGGCCTCATCTGTTGGATCAGGGCAGCCACTTTTAAAAATTGACAGATAACATTGTATGTTCTTATTGTATACATGATGTTTTCAAGTATATATACATTGTAGAATGGTTAACAACTCTGGCTAGTTTAAAAATACATTAACTCACATAGCTATCATTTTTGTAATGAGAGCACATATCATCCACTCTGTTTACAATTTTCAAGAATACAATATACCATCAACTATAGTCACCTTGCTGTACATCTCTTGAAATTTATTCCTATCTAACTGTAACTATGTATCCTTTGACCAACATCTTCCTATACCCTATCCCTCTAGCCACCCTAGTCTCTCGTAACTACCATTATACTCTCTATGTCTATGAAATCAGCTTTTTTAGCTCCCACATGTGAGTGAGACCAAGCAATATTTGTCTTTCTGGACCTGGCTTATTTATTTATTTATTTATTTATTTATTTATTTATTTATTTTTGAGACAGAGTCTTGCTCTGTCACCCAGGCTGGAGTACAGTGGCACAATCTCAGCTCACTTCAACCTCTGCCTCACAGCTTCAAGCAATTCTCATGCCTCAGCCTCTCAAGTAGCTGGGATTATAGGTGCACGCCACCATACCTGGCTAACTTTTGCTATTTTTAGTAGACATGGGGTTTCACCATGTTGGCCAGGCTGGTCACGAACTCCTGACCTCAACTGATCCATCCGCCTCAGCCTCCCAAAGTGCTGAGATTACAGGCATAAGCTGCTGCACCCAGCCAGGTTTATTTCATTTAACATAATGTCCTCCAGGTTCATCCATGTCACAAATGTCAGGATTTCATCCTATTTTCATGGCTGAAGAGTATTCCATTGTGTATATATACCATATTTTCTTTCTCTGCTTATTCATTGCTAGGCATTTAGATTGATTCTGTATCTTGCACATTGTGAGCGGGGCTAATATAAATATGGTAGTACAGATATCTCTTCATCATACTGATTTCACCTCCTTTGGATATATATCCAGTAGCGTGTGTATGTGTGTGTTTAATTTTCATTTTGACTCAGTGTTCTGTGGAAAACTTTAATTCACTTAAAAAGGCTGAACTTAAAATATCAATAAAGTTTCACTTTCAGCACAAAATTAGAAATGATGTAAATAACTTTTTTTTATCTTGTAGAAATATGATTTTAAGTTGGAGGAGGGATGAGTGAATTACCAACTGTGTTTTTGCTATTGGCATATATCTTGGCCAGTTTTGCTAGTAAACATCTTTGTCAGTCCTATGGGAGCAATTAAACATGAAATATGCAAGTTTTGAATACTGCCAAGTCTTCAGGAACACGTCACTCTCATAAAATGAAACCAAATTGTACTTTCTCTGCTTTAGTCATATGCCTGTACAACTCATGTCAATAAAGTTTCTTTAATTTGTTGACTGGCATCTGGATTTTAAGAGGCAGAAAAGAGAATCATGATAAATTTTTGTTTCAGGCTATTAAGTGATATTTAGAAAAATTGAAATAAATAGTTCATTGGATGCAGTCATCTTGTAAGTTTTAATAGTTTTTTACCTTTTTTGCCGTCATAAATTCTTTGACAACCTAAAAGAAAGATATGAGTCTAGTGCCGGGCACTTGGGAGGCCAAGGCAGGCAGATCACTTGAGGTCAGGAGTTCAAGACCAGACTGGCCAACATTGTGAAACCCTATCTCTATTAAAAATAAAAAAAATTAGCTGAGCTGAGTGGCACACACCTGTAATCCCAGCTACTGGTGAGGCTGAGGCAGGAGAATCGCTTGAACCTGGGAGGCGGAGGTTCCAGTGAGCCAAGATCATGCCTTTGCACTCCAGCCTGGGTGACAGAGCAAGACTCTGTCTCCCTCCAATCCTCCCCTCAAAAAAGAGAAAAATAGGTCTAACCCCCAGAAAAATGCATACATGCTCATGTACACTGCACTTTACCTACATGTATTACGAACCCCAAGTAAAAAATTCCTCCTTAGATACAGGGTATTTGTGGAATGGAGCTCCACATAAGCAAGTACAGGTCCTCTAACACAGCCACCTCTACCTGCAGTTTCAGCAGTCAGTCTAGCTTACTAGGTGCATGTGTAGGTAGAATGTAGTCCTAGGTTCCAATTATCCCTCCATCAACCCTCCTAAATGTTCTGGGGCTTCTCTTTGTATTCAGAATTAAAGGATTTTAAACTATTAAACCAAAGGTGAAACAAGATTCCTGACGTTACAAATATTTACAACTATTTTTTTGGTAACTATCAGAGAGTGCTAATGACCACTAAAACAATTCAGAAACACAGAGAATAGAACAAACTACTCAATATGCTATATTTCATACGATAAAATATGAGTTAGGTAATCAGGGATAGTTTTTTTCTTCAAATAGTTTATTAAATCAATTTATACCAGAAACACACACACACACACACACACACACACACACACACAGACACACACACACAGACACACATATATATAAATATATATACATACACATACGCATATACGGGTATACATAGTGAAGCTCTGAAATTACATGAGTGTACACAGCATTTATGTTAATATATTTTTAAATATTATTTATCAAGACTATGCCTTTCTTGAAAAGATATCAAGATTTGGAAATCCAAAAATATAAAATAAGAATCTGTGGATTTTCACTTAAAAAGTCATTCTTAATTTAAAAAAAAAGTACAAAATTATTTCTTCAACTAGAAGTTTTGTCTATTCAACTACCTGTCACATATCTATATGAAAGGACATTTACCCACAACATTATTCATTCAGAAAACATAAAAGGTAAGTTGAAAGATAGCATCAAAAAAACTCTATTTTAAAAAGACACTTTGGAGCCATAAAAATCATTATTTTTCTCTAGTAGATAAAAAACTGAAGATCATTTTCAGAAGGGTGGACCAACAGCAATGGACAGTGCCTGAATTCTCAGATTTCTCATAGTATCCATGGACAGAGAAAGCTTCTGCTTTATGAAGCTGGATTAGAGCAAGTGTTAACAAAATACTGTCTTCTACACATTAAAAAAAAATCTCATACTGGCTCATTAAGGGAGCAAGGGAATTACTAGAAATAACTCTGAAATTCTTTCCCACAAATACTGAACTTTCATTCTTTTTACAATGCATGTCTGTCAACAATTATGAGAAGGAAAACAAAAAATTGCTGATTATAGATTCTCCTGTGAACAAATATGTATTTTTAAATTTTATATTCTCAATGGTAGACATGATTTCTTTTATGTTTATAATAATTGCACTTGAGTTGATTACTAGAAACTTGGGAAAGTATAATCACATAGTTTATAGGTTTGGCATTTACTGTTAGGCAAATCGTCTCATGCATTCCTATAAGAAAAATATCATTGTGAATCCTTGGGTTTATACTCCTAAAATACAAAAAATGCTTTCTCAGGAAAAATGAATTATGATCAAAATTTTTAAAATCAGAAATGCAGAGCTCAATTAGAAGTTCCCTTTACAGGCTAGGGGAAGTGACCAAGGATAAATCAGAACACTAAGGAAAAAAAAAGTTTCAGGTACTGGTTGTGTCTTCAATGTTTTCCCTGAAGCCCAAATCAGATTTATGTAAGACTTAGGTATAAAAGGTCTGCCTTGAATCCTAGAGCTTGGAAAGTCTTTTGGAAAAGAAATGGAGAAAAGAAAGACCTTTGCAAAAACCTAGACAACTATGGCCTAGTGACTAGGATATATTTGTAACAATGTAGAAGAGGCCAAAGAAAAACAACAAAATCTATGCATAGATTATTGATGATTTAAAATATCAAAATAAACTTTAAAACTCCCTTTATAACATTAAAAACATACAGTTTACAAAAGCATTATACCATGTAATTCAGATTCTGAGAGCTACACACACTTAAAAGCAGAAAGCGTTTGCGGTACCTCTTACAATAGCATCACCTCAAACACAAATCTTCAACCAACAGGAGACAAATGACAGCATAAAGAAATTATCTAAAATGTATTCTCCCCTAAATTTGACTGAAATTAATCAACTTCTGAAAAATAAGAATTTGGAAAGGCTTAATTTCGAATGTCCAAGAAGAAATCTCATAACCATGGCTCAGTGGCTTCCTTTGGTGCCAAAAACAGAGTAAATCAATGTTACATTTCGTCAATATCACAACATGTATTATAGGTTGCATTTGCCAGGCCTTCTTTCACAGTGCCCTGGAGTTTATTTTCCTCTCTCTTATGGGTTCTTCTTTATTCTATCATTTATTACCATCATGGTTTGATGGTTTCTCCCACATATTTGCAGGGCATCTTAGGCAATTTCCTTTACTTCTGTGAGACTTAGTTTCATCATTTGTAATATAAAAATGGAAATATTTACCACTCAGCTCTCCCTTCTTGGGGCTTGAGTGTAACTCATCTTCTAAAACATGGAGTATCTCTTCCCCACACACCTGGGAATTTACTACAGTTTCACGGCAATTATTTTTTCAATGATTTGTCTTCAAATCTACAGCTTATCATGGATTCTTTTTCACTATGTCTCTTTAAAAGATACAAAAGATGAATCTACCATTTCCTCTGTCTTGTTCTCCTGCATTTCCTCCTTTTCATGCCTAGAACAAAAAGATTACACTCACATCATGAACATCCATGCTAATAACATTATCCCATAAAATGTTATCAATCTGAAATTTTCTGATCATTGACTTCACTCCATCTTCACTTTTAAAAATTTGTTTTAAATGGAAAATTGCTGTAAGATTTAGCATTAGTTCATATCCCAACATCCATCCTTCTACCCCTGACCCTTACCTCCCATCAACTGCTCCTACCTAACTTGTGGTCTATTGGAAACAGCTTTGACTTGTAGTCCACATCCCTGGTTCAAGTTCTGGTCTACTCCTTAACAGCTGTAGAAAAATCCCCTTAACCAGGGGTTCCCCAGCAGGTTCACTATCAGCATCATCTGGGCAGCTTTTTAACTGTTAAAGCAGAATCTTGGAGGGGATAACGGAGGGGAGGAGAGCGAAGCACACAGGGTCTATTTTATGAAAAGCTCTGCTAGATGATGCAAATGAAGACTCTAGTTTGAGATCTATGGGCTGTAACTTTTTATTCTTTTTTTTATTGCTGTTATTTTGTTTTGTTTTGAGATGGAATCATGCTGTATCGCCTAAGCTGGAGTGCAGTGGCATGATCTCAGTTAACTGCAACTCCACTTCCCAGGTTCAAGAGATTCTCCTGCCTCAGCTTCCTTAGTAGCTGGGATTACAGGCCTGTGCCATCGTGCCTAGCTAATTTTTGTATTTTTAGTAGAGACAGGGTTTCTCCATGTTGGCCAGGCTGGTCTTGAACTTCTGACCTCAAGAGATCCACCCTCCTTGGCCTCCCAAAGTGCTGGGATTACAGGTGTGAGCCACCGTGCCCATCCCTATGTGCCATAACCTCTTAGTTTTGTTCCTTGCTTGTAAAATATTTAGTCTATTTTATAGTGATATTGTGAAAACTAAACAATGTATAGGAAAGGGCCTTAAAAATGGGAAAACTGAATATAATACAAAGTAGTATGAATCAATATATTTGTAAAGTTTAGAGTAAAATAAACTTTCAATCATTTCTGCAGCAAGCATCACACATAGGATGTAATGTAAACCTATCAGTACTATCTTCTGAAATGCTCCATGTATAGAATATCAGAGTATACCAGAACACAATTTAAAAAACACATAAAGGAGTTCTAAAACTGAAAGACAAAATGTTTTCATGACACTTTAGAATAACAAACATCTACATACTTTCACTCTTTCTGACTTCTTGAATTACATTAAGACTTTATTGTAGGAATCTGCTTCTCAAAGTCCCAGTCTTCTAGGAAACCAGAGAAACACTGGAAGACTTTGAAGCCAAACTAAAGAAAAGAAATGGATGTGCAAATATCGGTATTGGTCTGTCTCCTTCCCATACCTAAGTTGTTTCCTGGAACCATAATAATTGAGATGCTAAGGGAGGTTTACTAACTCAGTTCCAATTTTGTGCAATTTATATTGCAGGGAAATAAATGGTATTCTAATAGTCTGGAAAAATTATTTCAGGAAATGACTTTGGCCCTAGAGAGTATCTGATTCATTGTAATTTCCAGGATAAAACATTCACCTACAATTTTTAAGCCCCTAGAGGGCTTAATCTACTTATGTTAATGCAAGCAGAGGGGCTGGTAGAAGAGGACTCTTACTCTAAAATGATTATAATTATCATTTTAGGGAGACCATGTGTTTATGCTAATCTATCATAGATGTTTAATTTTCCTCTTCTATCAAAATGGAAACACTTGAAGTCTACGTTTTTACTCTTGCGAATGAGTATGGAATAACTGAACAAGCTTGTAACCCTAATTCATAACATACAATCCAGAATTCAAGCTCATTAGTTCAACAACACTTTGCAGGATCTGGCTCCTGTTCCTCTCTGGCCTCCTGGATGTCTTTTCTTTAAACACTCTTCACTGCATATGGAACTACTGCTCTTGTTTCTGCATGCACCAGCCTATTTGATGTCTACATGTCATTGCTCAGGCTCTTTCCTCTCCCTGGAAATTCCTCTAGTAAATTCTACTCATGTTCCAAAATTCAGCTTAAGCATCCTCTCCCCTGGAAGGTTTTCTAGCCCCCAGCCTAATTTAGCTGCTCCTTCTCCAGGATTCCCCACAGTCCTGGGCCACCCTTTGCTCTAGTACTTATAACAACAGGTGAAAGCGATTTTCATGTCTCTCCCACACACTAGATGATAAGGTCCTTCAGCTAATGGTCCATTCCTTATCTGACTTTATGTTCACAGTACTTAGTTCAGGGGCTGGCACTTAGTAGGCATCACATATACTTACTGGCTGAAGGAATGAATGTAAATGAATGAATGATATGATCTAAAGATGTGTGGCATGAAATCTCAATCAATTATGCCACTTGCCAATACTGCAATAACTGCATATTTTCTAATGTTTTGTGTAGCCAGATTTTTTTCCTTTTTTTTTTTTTTTTTTTTTTTTTTTTTGAGACGGAGTTTCACTCATGTTACCCAGGCTGGAGTGCAATGGCGCGATCTCGGCTCACCACAACCTCCGCCCCCCGGGTTCAGGCAATTCTCCTGCCTCAGCCTCCTGAGTAGCTGGGATTACAGGCACGCACCACCATGCCCAGCTAATTTTTTGTATTTTTAGTAGAGACGGGGTTTCACCATGTTGACCAGGATGGTCTCGATCTCTTGACCTGGTGATCCACCCGCCTCGGCCTCCCAAAGTGCTGGGATTACAGGCTTGAGCCACCGCGCCCGGCATTTTTTTCCTTTTTAAGTGTGAAAAACTGAACTCAACTTCTCTGGTAAGCAAGGATGCAATACAGGGAATCACTTTGGGTGATCATCCTTGTTCTTTGAAGAGTTATTTGAATTGCTCTTATATGTTAAGCAAATGTAAGCCAAGATCCTCTGCTTATAGAAAAGGGCATATACCCTTTTCTAATACCCTTTGGTATTCACAATTCCAAGACTCAATGAAGCGATTTAGACAAGGATCCCTGGGCTTTGGGAGAACTTCTCAGTGAGCCAGAGTGTCCCTGAACAATCCTCAGGGGCAGGGAAGGACAAGGGGTTCCCTAAGACAAACCTTGAGAATAGAAAGGTACTAGAAGTGTTAAATGGAGCCAGCACTGAGCTGATAGAGAAGAGCAATAGCAAACCTGGGTGAAGAGATGGCAGATGCCAGAACTGCTTCAACCCAGATTCAGGGCAAATTTGCACTCTGGGCAAGTGGCTATATGTGAACCAAACTTGCTGGTGACTAACAGCTGTAACATTTGGCCTCCTTTTGGCATGGAGCTTCTCAATGGAGAGCTTCTAGGTCATCCTTAGCGCTATTCCTGGGGCATATCTTCAAATCAGCACCAAGAACAAGGCACAGTAGTCATGGCCCATCCCCTTATCTTCCATTTTCCCCCTGTGTCAGAGGCTGTGGATTTGTTACAGTATTTTCCAATGCTGTTTTCCAGTACAGAGGTTGGAAAACCGAATATAGGACTTAATTCCCAGCTCTTTTGCAGGTGGGAGTGGCTATATGGCCCAGCTCTGGCCCGACTGTGATACATAACCAGAATCTCCCAGGTGACTTTTGATTAAGCCTTTGTTCTTCTTATAAAATGGAGGTATCATGCACCCACCTATCTCCTTCTTCCTGCCTTAAATACATGTTAGATGCTTGATCTTCAACAAGTATCTTGCAGTTGAGTGGAAACAAGCCATTACATTATGGATAGCGAAGCAAAAAGACAGAACCTAGGACATTGCTACCACCATGAAGCTGCGCTATCTGGTGACTTCTTATGTAAATAAAGTAAAATATTTCACGTAAGTAAAATAAATCCCTAAATGTTAAGCTACTGTTATATTATCTGTTATATGCAATTAAAGGATTCTGAACTGACACAATTTTCATACCTGCAGTCATATGTATCAGACACTAGATACCACAAATGATATTTAGACACATTGGACAGTGGGTATCCCTTAGCAGGAAATGTGGTGGATTGTTACTCACTACAGAATGGTGCTCACAAGCACTGCACTCCAGGACGCCAAGGTGATGTTGTGTTCAACGAAACAAAGGACACTCTAGGTATAATTATGTTAATTTGCAAGTTCAGATTTGAAGAACAAAAACTCCAGTCAAAAAAGCAACTATTGACTACATTAATGATTAAATGGGACAGATTTTTCTACAATTTCCCCCTTTTGATTTCAGTATAAACACCAAATATAGATGGAATATTTAATACTACAAAGTAAAAGAAATATTTAATACCACAAAGTAAAAGAAAAAAATGTTAATGCTAGATATGGAAATAAGTAAGTAAAATTTAAAAACGTATTCTAATGGCATCTTTACTTGATCTTAGTTGAAAAGGCTGAGGGACAATTGACTAACCTAAGTATCTTTGAATCCTAAATATAAGAAGTGAAATACTTAGAAGGTCAAATGGAAGCCATTGTTATTAGTAGTTACCACTTGTCTCCATAGTTGGAGTTGGAGGGACGTGGGCCAGGTATTGTTTTGTTTATTTTTATATTGTTTGAATTTTATTATGAGAAAATATTATTTTGTTAATAGGACAAAATTTCTAGTAAACAAACCAATCTTTAAGATGACATATATCCAATGCTTACTATGCATACTCCCATTTAACCCTCAATACCATGTGGTAAGCAATATTTTCACCACTGAGGAGACTAAGATGTAAGATTTTAAGTAACTTTACAATATCACACAGCTAATAATTGGAAGAGTCAGGTCCAAAGATTCTTCAGTCCAAATCCAAAGCCCATTCTCTCACCAATGTGGTATACTGGTTAGATCTCCCAGATGTTTCTGGATATACAGGTATTCTCAATTCTGCTTACCAGACATTAGTTTCTTTGAATGCTACTTTTGTTAAGACTTTTTTTAAGAAAACTGTTTTCCAATAGCTTTTTCCCTCAGACTTTAAGTATCTTCAGAAACAGGAATAACCCTAACTTCTTATAATGTCTAAATAGAGATTTACTTACTGTGCACATTTGTCAAGACCATCTGGGTCTGGTGTGACCTTAGAGTTCTATCCTGGTAGCTTTGGAGAAGTGATTCAGATGCAATAGTCACTCTCAGTACAATAAACGAGACACTTGGAAGGAGTTTCATGGCACAAAGAACTGGGTAGCTGGTGAGGTTGTATCTCTAACAAGGAAACAAATTTAAATGTGAGGAAAATTAATTCTTCAAAAGTAGCCTTCATAGCTATATAAAATATCCACATGAGCAACAGAAAATCCAGACTGCATTTAATGTTAGAGGAAATGAGTGCTTTATTTGATTAAAATAGTGACGTGCAATTTTGTCCACTATAAGTCAGGAAGCCGGTCTGGAATATTTCATAAGACTCCAGATTCTGCATCTGTTTTTTCATAGCTCTCGAGGCCTATGTAAGGACTTGACCCTGGGTTATCCAAACTAAATCTTGGATAGGCTTCCACTAGTAAATCTTAGTAAAAGAAAAAGGTTTAAGAGAATGCGAAATTATAGCCTACAGTCATAAAGTGTTAAGAATATTAACTCTAAGGGGAAGAGATGATTGAATTATCTGATTATTCAATGATCTAGTCATAGGCCATTTTAATATTAGTTTACGTATTTTATATATATTTTAAAATTTCAATACACAAGGAAATGTTATGGACCGGAAAGGCTTTACATGGTATTATCCCACCAAATGGTTGTGAAGGAGACTCAGGTTTAATTCCAAATTTTTCCATTCATAAACTATAGGATGCCTAGATTTTTATCTCAAGCTCAGGCTTACATACCCAACTCCTTATCTCTACATCTCTCGGCATCATTTTGTTATTGATTTCTAGATTAATTACACTGTGTTCAGAGAACATGTTATGCATGATTTTAATCCTTCAACAATTAGCGATACTTGCATTATAGCACAGTATATGTTCCTTTTTGTAAGTGTTGTGTGCACACTTGGAAATAATGTATTTTTGCTTCTCAGTATCAAAACATCTTCTTTTGTAGGATTTGAGTATGCAGAGATGGAGAAGTTTTTGTCTTTTTCATTAAGTTCACCTTTTCCTCACAGGCTCTATGGAGTTCCAACTTCCCATGTTGGTTGGGCTTTTAACTTTGGTCCCCACGGTAAAGGTGAAGTTTGGGTCTAGGGACATTTGTTGGGGTATGGGACAGGCACCCACCCACACCCCCCTTCCACACACCTTCTGGGCCAGACTGGACCAGTTCTGGTCCCAGGGTGGACTTGGAAATCTCACCACAGGCACCTTACAGAGGTGGGCGGGGGAGACTGCTGATGCTCACCTGAGGCACAAGCGTTTCATGGGCCCCTGGGAGGATTTAGAACTTTCTGCACAATGAAATCCCTCCTTCATCATCTCCAGGCCAATGGAGACACTTGGCAACTAAAGAAACTTGACTGTGTTTTTTTGTTTTTCGTTTTAAACAAGAAGTTTATTTAAACAACCCCATGCTTGGCTTCAAGGGAAAACTCTCCAGGATTATTTTTGGAGTCATTCATCCCTACTTAAAGACAGATTGCCCTACATGTTGACAGCTACATATAAAGAAGTTATAAAATGTACTTGGATTTAAATGATAAGTGAAATTAAAATTCTCCAGCCTATCAATGTATTTAAGAATTTTTCTGTTGTTCTTTTGTTTGTGTTTGTTTTCGGTAAAACAGAGCAAAATAATTTACTAAAATATAAAGATGAGAGCTGAGTAAGTTTGCTCACACAGACAAATGCTTTTAGGAAAAAATACTTAAAAGTGCATCCTTTAATTCTTGTTTCCTGCTTTTACTTAGATTTTGGCCCAGGAATTTTCTGTTCTCTTGTAAATCAGCCCCTCAATCCTTTGAATAAAATTTTTAAAAAATTATCTATTATTCTAAATTAAGTAACAGGTTGATCACAAATAACCTTAAAGCTTGCTCCCTTTTTTCGTTTTTAGGTTTTACTCAAGTTTACCTCAACAGTGAGGCCTTCCTTAACCATACTTTATTTTTAAAATCTCCCATACCACTCTCTACCTTCATCTTATTCTTTTCATAGCCATTATCATCTGTGTATCAACTGTGTATTTACTTGTTTATTTTCCATCTCGCCTGCACTAGAATGTAAGTTCCATGAAGAAAGGGGCTATTTTATTCACATTGCCAAAAACAGTTCCTGGCAGATAATAAACAATGTTTGTTGAATCAATGAAGACAAGCTCTTCACTGAGCTCCAGACTGAAGTATCCAACTGTCAACTTGAAATCAAATGGGTTTGTCTCTCTTAATGTAGACAAAATAGAACTTTATTCTGTCCACCCCCAACACCACCCCAGCTTCCCTATTCCTCATTTCAGTAAATAGCACCACACTCTTTCAGTTACTAATATCAGAAACTTGAGTCATTTATAGTTCTTCCCTTTCCCTCAAAACCTAGGTGCAATCCATCAGCAAGGTCTATAGGTTAAACCTCCAAAATACAGCTCAAATCCATCCTCATCTCTCCATCTCCACAGCCACTCCTTATGGCCACCAGAATATTCTTCCGAAGTTTTGCATCCCATCATACTGCTCCCCTGCCTCTTGGTACACTTAAAATAAATGCCTTACCATCCATGTCTTCCAAAACCCTGCATAATCCCACCTCTTCCTAGCTCACCAGCCTTATCTCTTTACTGTCCCCCTTGCCCATTAGACTCCAGCCATATTGGTTCTATTCCGTTCTTCAAATTAGCCAAAATCTTTCCTGAGTCTTCCAGATGCTATTCCTCTACCCAGAATGCTCTTTATTCTGATCTAGGGTGGCTATCTCATCCTTCAAGTCTGAGCTCAAATATCACCTTATTAGGAAGAACTTACCTCACCATTGTACTTAAGTAGGTGGTCCTCAGATCATAATTATTCTCTATCACTTCCCTTTACATCTTCTTCATTGCATTATTGCAATTTGAATTATATACTTATCAGTTTTTGGAATTCTTGAACAGGAGAGATTTTCCACACTTCTAGTGAGAGTGGATCTTTGCTTGGTATTAGCACAGGATCCTGGGCCCACAAGATTTTCTGCCTTTCTCAAGGGCAAAAGGTTTTTGCTTTTACATCTCCTTCAAGAGCAGTGGATCTCCGCCTGGGCCATTAGGGCAGGAAGGTTTGTCATCTCTTCTCCAGTGGCTTACAGCTTTTGCTTTGTACAAGAGAAAGGTCTGAGGAAGCAGGCAGCGTTTCACACCTGTCAGCCCGTCATTCCATGCATGCCTGTGTCACTGAGAGGCCTCTTCTCTCCAGTCTCTTGCCCCAGTCTTTCTCATTACCACGCAGTGGAGGCTTGTAGAAAGTGAATGTGAACCTCTGTCATGTCAGGGGACCTATTTTAAACTGATATTGATCACACAGTTGGCCTTTAAAGAATTCCTTAACATTTTAGTGATTTCAGTCAGTAGACAATTCTCCATGGTCTCTCACATTTCTGTACGATTGCATGCAAGGTACCACCTGCCTTTCTTCTGAACTACCTATTCAAGGATATTTATATAAAGAACAGCCTGGAAAGACTGATAAGAGATACCATCTCTCTAGATAGTATCTCCTACTATTTAAAGCAAGGGACAGGCATTATAACATATTTGGGCTTCCTAAACTCAGGGTTCCTTCTGTTATGCAATCTACTATGTGCAGGTATCACCTGGCCCTGTTCTGGTAACACCGTGGGGATGCTGACACTCTGATTAATGCTACTGCTTTGAGTAATAAAGTCCTTTGTCCCCGATTCAGGAATCTGTGACAAATTAACTTGCAAGGACTGTAAACACTTAGGACTCTTCTAAATTCTTGATAATTTATTCTCACTTGCTTTAATGGCAGCCTCCTATTCTCTGATGGAGGCAAAACAGTTCACATATCCTGTTTCTCTTTGAAGAGGGGTTGTCACTCTTTGAAATTCAGTTCCTTTGCCTACTGTCTCTGATGGATACAAGAAAAGCTATGACTTTTTGTTGTTAGGATAGGAGTTACATTCTCTTGCAGCTTTCTACATCTTGGGCACAAGGGGAAAAATCCCAAGGTGTATCTATTTATTTTTTATTACTGAAATAGACACTGGTTTGCAAACTCTTATGGTTCACCTTACACATTTAATTCGTTTTTAAAGAAGCACAGCCATAAGTGAGGAACTCTAGGAATTTTGAAAAACAGCTTGTGGAATATTTCATCACAAGGGCTGGAAACAATGGGCCAAGGATATTTACATTCCAGCACAGGTGAGGCAGGAGAGAGTAAAATAATCTGACTCATGAGAGATGAAATGTTACGCAGAACGTAAATATGCACTGATGACCAACTCTATTAGAGGACCAGGAGAACACAGAGGAAAGCTATAACCACCCAGGGTAGAGAGAGGGCTTCTGGAGCTCTCAAAAATGGATAAGAGGTAGCAGAAAGACCCAAAAATGATACAGAGGACAGCAAGCAGTGTCTTGAGGATTCATGGGTTTTCTATTTCTTCATTGTTTTTCCCTCCTCTGCATTCATTCTTTTTCTGGTAAACAAAATTTAGACTTCTTTTATGAGATTTACCCCTTCTGCATTTGAAAGTCCTGTTAGGACTGCCAATTAAAGTGTCTAGTGGTACCCTAACCAACTTTCCCAGGACTCCCTGAGTCACAAAAGAGAGTAAATCAGTTAGAACTGATTCTTCACTGACCTGTTAGTTCCTGTTACATAGAACAGACTTAGTTGCTGTTCTTTCAAAGCATAGTTTTTCTTTTCTATGAATTATCCAATATTCCCATTTTGCTGCAGTTAGCAAAGTTGAATTTCTGTTGCTTGTAAGCAAAGAAACCCAACTGATAGAGGGAGAGTGGTCCAAGAGAGGGCACAGCAGAGGCTACAGAAGGATTGTGAAGGCAGCCCGAAACCCAGATACTTTATTTAAATTACAAACATTTCTGTCAAAATTGCTGACAAAGGTACAATGACTAGTCGATTTCATGCTTCTGTGTGGTGGTACTTAATTAGCATTTTCCAATGATTATGCTAATGATGTTTTATTACTACAAACTGCATTTAGAGTTCACTCCATATTTCCCATATTAGAAATAAAAGCAAATGAAAATAAGTTGAAATAATAAGGCATCACATGCTACAGGGAAAAAACTGAGGAGAGGGTGCTGAGAGTAGCAAAGGGTCTATGTTATAAGGAAATATATGCACTTGGTGAATTTTAGCTGTTTATGATTCTTTAAATTCCAGTTATAATACTCAGTTGTACCAGGCAAACCATATGTGAAGAAAATTTAAAGAACAAGATACCAAGTAGATATTAAAAGGAAAAATACAGTGGAGCACCAAATAGAATATTCTCAACAAAAGTCTCAACGCACAGCAAAAATGAGACAAACAACTGCTATAAACAGATCAGTCTAACAACTAAGTGATTTGGAACGAAAATTAACTATTTGACTAATCTTTCCTTCTCACATAGATGAGGCCATATGGCTCAGGGAGACCAACTGGTATGTCTGAAGCTTGCAAGGGTAGATTTCAGAGATGCTTCAAATGAGGAAGCCTCTCTTTGCCTGAGGCGATGGCAGAATGCTGACTTCCTGTTCAATCTGAAATTTAGCCAAATAACTTGTAGAAGTAAGAGAAGGTTTTAAGACTCCCTTAAAATATAAGTATCATTCTGAGTCCTCTTTTAGGGTTATACTATTACTTTCTGAAAATATTATAAAAATTGATTCATTAGAAAAGATAAAATTGTATCCAGGTAATAATCAGGATAAGACCATCTAATAGATATTTTTAATAACCAAAATTTTTCAAACATAATACTTGAGCAGGACGAGGAAATTCTGGAAACCTTGTCTGCCACAGGTTAGTTTAACACAAGGTTACTGGACCTTGGCACTACTAACATTTTAGGCAGGATAAGTCTTTGTTGTGGGGGGCTGTCAAATGTAGGTTATTTAGCAGCATCCCCGGCCTCTATCCACTAAATGCCAATAACTGCCCTAGTCATGACATCAAAAATGTCTCCCGACATTGCCAAATATCCCCTGGGGAGCCGAACTGCCCCCAGGTTGACAAACACTGATATTAATATCATGACTACAACAAAACAAATATAACTGCCAGCTGCATGAATGCACTGCAGAGTTAACTGTATTTAGAGTTATATTTTTGTTTTAATGCAAATACAAATCATGGCTAGAACTAAGTTAATTATGCTAGTTTTTGTCTGGTACTGAACTGTCCAATACAGTAGTCACAGGCCACATGTGGCTGATGAACACTTGAAATATGGCTACTCCGAAGTAAGAAATGCAGTAAGTATAAAATACGTATTGCATTTTGAAGACTTGGTATAAAAAAGAATGTAAAATACCTCATTATTAATTTTTATATTAATTTAGCTATTTGGGGTACACTATTGGGTGAAAAATAACATCAAGAGCTGGGCACGGTGGCTCACGCCTGTAATCCCAGAACTTTGGGAGGCCGATCACCAGAGGTTGGGAGTTCGAGACCAGTGTGACCAATATGGTGAAACCCTGTCTCTAAAACTAAAACAAAAAACAACAAACAAAACAAACAAACAAACAAAAAAACCCATGAAAATTATGCTCTGCTCACTTTTACTTTGTTTAATGTAGTTACTAGAAATTTTTAAATAAAACGTGTGACTTTTATTATAATTCTAACAGACGACACTAGTCTACAAACTTGAATGATTTAGTATCATTCTTTAAGGAAATTAAGTCTACCATGCTAAAAAAAGACTTTGGAAACCAAAGCTCTATAAAATTAGTTCACTTTCGAGCATCATAATTCTTTATCACACTTAAATGATTTTTCTGCTTCTTTAAACCAATTACTTCTATTCCAATGCTTTATTCTCAGAGTTTCAATTGGTTCTTTTCTGACTGCCGATTTATCTTCATATTGTTCCTTATCATTCTCCTGCACATCTGTTTCTTTCATACACTTGGGAACTTTCTCAGTGTCATGTTGAGATGTTGCAGCATCCATCATACTTAGAAAATCGTAAGCTGGAAGAGGAGGTTTCCATTCCTGAGCAGGTAAAATTGCTGGAAGGAAGAAACAATCAAAGGTTAAAGACTAATCGCTATAAAATCATCACATCAATATACTAGAAAATGTTTTATTTTGAAAAATATGTTTGTAGAAGTGAAAGCTGTATTAGTTTCACTTATCTAAGCAAAGCTAGTACTTTTTTTTCCTGTCATTGTCAACAAGAAACTTTTCCTCAGATCAGGTTTTCCTTAAAAAAAAAAAAAAAAAAAAAAAAAAAAGAAAATTTATAAATTTGTCATTGATAAACATTTTTATTTTCTTTCTTTTTTTTTTTGATATGGAGTCTTGCTCTGTCCCCCAGGCTGGTGCAGTGGCATGATCTCAGCTCACCACAACCTCCACCACCCA
Source organism: Sapajus apella (assembly GCF_009761245.1). Classification (NCBI taxonomy): domain Eukaryota; kingdom Metazoa; phylum Chordata; class Mammalia; order Primates; family Cebidae; genus Sapajus; species Sapajus apella. The sequence goes on from NW_022437014.1 coordinate 2,732,833, forward strand.
GGTGCAAGGCAATTCTACCTCAGCCTCCCCAGTACCTGGGATTACAGGCATGCACCACCGCACCTGGCTAATTTTTTTGGTTTTTTTTTTTTTTGTATTTTTAGTAGAGATGGGGTTTCACCATGTTGGCCAGGCTGGTCTCGAACTCCTGACCTCAACTGATCTCCCACCTCAGCCTCCCAAAGTGCTGTGTTACAGGCATGAGCCACAGCACCCAGCTGCCATTTTCGTTATTATATTTACGAGCTATTATTTTCTTTTAAAAAGGTAAATATGAATAGGTGGAAAAAAGGTCCATAATCTCAATGCCAGTTAACATTTGTTGAGGTTTTTAAAAATAGCAATATGTGTAACAAGATCATGCACACATATGTAAAAGGTTAAATGAAAAAGTCTCCTGCTTCCTTCTCTACTCCAGTCTCTATTGCCAAGGAAATGTAACTATTTCTTATGAATCATTGGAGAAAAAAATTTTGGAACATATGTAATTATTTATTATATATTTATACAAGTGTTTCCTTACATTTTAAAGCATTTTTCTGTTCTTGAAGCTTTTAACATCTTTTCCACATACTTTATGAAAACAAGTTCACTTTATAAAAAAAAGACAATAATTAAAAATTGCCATGGAATCAATTGTACTATATATGGACAGTGATTAAATAATTTCTCTTAGATGAGCTTCATGGCAATAAATCTTAACATTATTTTTAAATATTGTTATTAAAACAGGAAAACAGATTAAGGCTGATAACACATACATGGGATAAATTAGCTAACTTCCATTTACTAGACAGTTTACAAAATAGTTTTAGAATTTAACTGGCCCATGTAAAATACTATTTTGAAAAATAAACTATATAAGGAAGTGTACAAAGTAAACCTTCTAAAAATAAATTCCAATGAAAGAATCTATGCACTGTTACATGCTAAAAAATAATAACAAATGCTCATAAGATACAAACTTGAGTATCTCTCATAAATCAAGTATCTTTAAGAGCTTACAAAAACCATATAAATTGCAATTTCCTAGAGTAGATTAAAGCTCAAACAAAAATCTGTATATGTACACATGCAGTACAGCTGTACTTCACTTATTGATATATAATTTCCTCATTCATACTCAATATATGAAATCCTGGTAATTGGTACATCGGCAGGATAATAAATTTAGGCTACTCATGGAATTGATGTTTTAAATTGGCGTTGCCAAGTTAGCAGATTCAGAAGTGACAAACGAATGACATATTTTCTTGAATGAACAGGTAAGAAGAATGGCTGTAGTTTGCAACATGCAAATAAATGTTTACTAAAGTATCTGTAAGAGTCCAGTTTAGGCTGGGCATGGTGGCTCACATCTGTAATCCCAGCACTTTGGGAAGCCAAGATGGGAGGACTGCTTGAGCCCAGGAGTTCAAGACCAGCCTGGGAAACATAGTGGGAGCCCTTCTCGAAAAAAAATAAATTAGCTGGGCATGCTGGCATGCACCTGTAGTTCCAGCTACTCGGGAGGCTGAAGTGGAAGGTTCACTTGAGCCCACATGGTTGAGGCTACAAGGCACTCAAACCTGGATGACAGAGTGAGACGCTGTCTCAACAACCACCAAGAGCCCAGTTTAAAGTATAGCGTGTAGCAAATATTATATTTAACAATATTTATTCTTTAAGGTCAAAGCTGCAGCCTAGTGGTCTGAGACTACGACAAAATGCCTGAAACATTCCAATTCTGCTAATTACTTGCTAAAGGAACTCTATAAAGATCTTAATGTTTTCAATTGCAAATAAAACTGTACTCTAATAACGTAAGGGTAATAAATACACTATTCATCAAATCAGTAATGACAACAAATAATGTTAATTAACATTTATTAAGCCTTTACTATATACAGGCATTATTCATTTAATCTTTATAATTTTAAAGACAAGAAGACCAAAGCATACAAGAATCAGGGAACTGGGCCAAAGTTAAGTGTAAATCTCAAACAAGAATTGCCAGTGGCCACAGTTTCACAGAAATTAAGGTATGCAACAAGTAAGGTGAGGCGGACACCAGTGCCACCATGTTACTGATTTTGGCTATTTCCAGAATGTCCCTATAATCCACACCACCCCAATCCCATCTCAGAGCACCCTGGCAAAGATCTATCTGTCAGAGATGCGGAAAGCAGGCCCTGCTGGCAGGGAACGCAGAATCCCATAAACAGAGACTTGTTCAGTTTTCTTCTTCCTGTTGCAGAGGCTACAGGATTAATTTAAGAACAGAGCAGTGATGCACAGAAATGATGGAAAACCTCAAAGAATGAGCTGGCAAAGACATTAACAAAATTGCAAAAGAATACATGCCAGTCTCTCAGAAAACTCAAAAGTGTAATGACGTTGATTCTTTCCTCTGGGTAATGGTTTAAGCAGAGGAACGAAAGCCCTCAGGGATGTTACTGGTAGGAAAGGATCTTTACATAGGTAATGAAAATACATTAGAGTTTATACTTTATAAAGTACCTCTGCATACATTTTAAAAATAGCTATGTGATGTATTCAGAGTGGGAACTATTAATCTCATTTTATAGTTGTAGAGGAGGACACCAAGAATGACTTGCTAGAGCCACACAGTAATCAAGGAAGCTAGGTCAGGAGTTCAGGTTTCTGTGTTTTGAACATATTCACTTTTTTTAATTTAAGCATTTCTGTTTGAGAAACATTCTAGCCCCAGCTAAACATAATCTTGACTTAGAGTCCCTGGGAACTCTGTGTCACTGCGGCTCCAAAATGACTATACTCATTTGATTCTATAAATCAGCAATGCAGACAGTAAAGTGAAAACAGGCTTTCTGAGTTTAAAAGAGCTACAGCTGGAAAGAGCTCTATACCATGTGGTGACAATGAAGTAGTCAAAAGATGAGTGACAACAACTACAGAAAGGTCTCCTTCCAGGTCCACTTAAACAAAATACTGAATTTAATTTATTCTGTCCCACTTCCTAGGAAAATATTAAAACCAATGTTACTTCAGAAAATTAAGACAAAAATACTATCTAAAGGAACCTAGAATAGCCAAAATGTCTTGAAAATGAACAGGGCCAGGTACAGTGTCTCATGCCTGTAAGCCCCACACTTTGGGAAGCTGAAGAGGGAGGATTGTTTGTGGCCAGTAGTTTGAGACTTGCCTGGACAACACAGTGAGACCCTGTCCCTACAAAAAGAAGAACAAAAAAACGAAGCCAGGCTTGGTGGTGCATGCATGTAGTCCTAGCTCCTTGGAAGGCTGAGGTAGGAGAATCCCTTGAGCCCAGGACTCAACTTGAACCCCTGCACTCCAGCCTTGGTGACAGAGTGAGACCCTGTCTCGAAAAAAAATAAATAAATAAAACAAGAAAATGAAAAACAAAGTTGGAGAAATCAAATTTCCCAACTTTAAAATCTACTACAAAGCTACAATAATCAAGACAGTGCAGTACTAGCATAAAGACAGCCACAAAAACATATACACAAATGCTCATAGCAGCATTATTCATAATCGCCATAAGTAAAGGTAACCCAACTGTCCATCACCTAAGGAATGGATAACAAAATGTGTCAGATCCATGCAGTGGAATGTTATTCATCTATGAAAAGGAAGGAACTACTGGTTCATGCTATAACATGTTGATCCTTGAAAACCTTATGATAAGTGAAAGAAGCCAGACATAAAAAGCCATGTATTTATTATATGATACCATTTATATGAAACGTCTAGATAAGGCAAATCCATAATGCCATAAATAGATAAGTGGGTACCAAGGGTAGACAGAGGAGAAAATTGGGTGTGGACATAGGAAAAAATTGGGAGTGACTATTAACGGGTATGGCATTTCTTTTTGGGGTGATGAAAATATTCTGGAATTCAGCAATGGTAGTAGTTGCATGGTCTTCAGAATGCACTAAAAAGTACTGAATTGGGTGAATTTATTGTACATGAATTATATTTCAATGAAAAATACCATCCAAATGCTACTTAAGCATAATATGTTAGTTAAAGCTGCTTAACTTGACAGAAATGAAGCATATCACTTAGGAAGGATGGATTTGGTGTAATGACTGACACTAAAATAAATTCAAGTATCTAATGAAATACATACAAATATACATAATGGTAGATTCATACTATACATGATAGCTGACATAATACTGAATGAGAGTTTGTATACCAGACTGTGTGTGTATACACTTACATATACACACACATACATGTTTACATATATACGTACACATACACACCTTATTTCAGGACTCTGTCATGAAACAGTGTCAAAATATTATTTTAAGACAGATCATCTAGTATCTAATAAAATCCTTGTATAGTACTTAGGAGACTTTTTATTACATCAAATTTCACACTATTTGCTCAATATACTATAATAATCTAAGTTGCTACATGTTTACTTATTTAAATTACAGCTACAGGCCTATTGTTGCCGTAACTATGTATAAATGGCTAAGACTCAAATATAACTAATATATACATCCATACCACAAATGTACATTTTCTATGTTTTCAGAAAAGTAGAGATAATGGGAAGCCAGGATCATAAATTCTGGGCCAAGATCTATTTTCCTGTGGTTCAAAATTTTGGCTCTGTCCAAATCAGAAAGGAAGACCTTACATTGTTTCTGTTTGCAGAGAGCATGATCTTGTATATATAAAACCCCTGAAGACTCCACAAAAAAACCTGTTAGAACTAATCAACAAATTTAGTAAAGTGGCAGCATAGAAAATAAACATACAAAAATAACTAGCATTTCTATATGCTAACAACAAACTATCTTAAAAAGAAATCAAAAAAACAAACACATTTACAATAGCATCAAAAAAAACATGCTTAGGAATAAGCATTGTAATGCACTGATGAAAAAAAAAACGAAGCAAAAATAAATGGAAAGATATCCCGTGTTCATGAATTGGAATATTGTTAAAATGTCTATACTACCCAAAGTGATCCACAGATTCAATGTAATTCCTATCAAAATTCCAGTGACATTTTTCACAGAAATAGAAAAAAGAAATCCTAAAACTCATATGAAAGCATGAAAGACCTGAATAGCCAAAGCAATCTTGAGCTAAAAGAACAACACTGGAGGCATCATATTACCTGAGTACAAAATATACTACAAAGCTATAGTAATCAAACCAGCATGGTACTGGCATAAAGACCAATGGAACAGAATAGGGAGACCAGAAATAAATCCAGACATTTGCTGTCAACTGATCTTTGACAACGCTACCATGGTCATACAATGGGAAAAGGGTAGTCTCTTCAATAAATGGTGCTGGGAAAACTGGATATTTACATGCAGAAGAATGAAACTGGACCCTTATCTCACTCTTAATTCAAAAGATATTAAATACTTAAATGTAAGAACTTAAATTACTAAAAGAAATTATTAGACAAAAACATTACAGAAATTCTCCAGGACATTGGACTGGGCAAAGATTTCCTAACACCCCACAAGCACAAGCAACCAAAGCGAAAATGGACAAATGGGATCACATCAAGTTAAAAACAAAGCTTCTTCACAGCAAAGGAAACAATAAACAATCAACAATGTGAAGAGATAACCCACAGAATGGAAGAAAATATTTGCAAACTACCTGTCTGACAAGGGATTAATAACCAGGGAATATAAAGAGCTCAAAAATAATCTGATTTTAAAATGGGCAAAAGATCCGAATAGACAATTCTCAAAAGAAGACATTCAAATGGAAAACAGGTATTTCTGAAAATAGGTATTTCTCTGATCATCAGAGAAAAGCAAATCAAACCTACAACGAGGTATCATCTCACCCCAGTTAAAATGGCTTTTATCAAAAACAAAGGCAATAACAAATGCTGACAAGGATGCAGAGGAAAAGGAAGTCTTGTATACTTTGGGGGCCTCAAGACTTCACTGGAGAAAGTAGCTGCAGATGGAGTATAAATAGCAAGAGAACTATAATAAGAAGTGGTACTTGAAGGTATAACTGAATTGCTGCAATCTTACGATGAACTGATGAGAAGTTGCTTCTCATGAGTAAGCAAAGAAAGTGGTTTCTTGAGTTGGAAACTACTAGTGAAAATGCTATGAACATTGTTGAAATGACAGCAATGGATTTAGAATATTCCATAAACTTAGTCAATAAAGCAGCAGCAGGATTTCCAAGAATTTACTTCAATTTTGAAAGAGGTTCTACTGTGAATAAAATGCTATCAAACAGCATCATATACTACAGATAAATCTTTTGTGGAAAAAAAAGGTTAATCAATGCTGCAAACTTCATTGTTGTTGGGTTTTTTTTTGTAGTTTATGTAAAAATTTATTTGACCAAATGTAGAAAAGTGATACTGTTACATATGATACAGTTGCAAGAATCTAAAGAAAAGTGTGGATTTCATTCAATTGCACAATTTGTCAGTGTATTTCCTAAGTAGTGTGGTGCCGAATAAATAGGAGCAGGGTGGTGGGACGGGGTGGATAGATGATTCAAATAAGCCAGAAGCAAGGTGATTTTTAGTTGGAATTGTAAATTTTAGTTGGCCCCCATATACTGCTGGGGAATGTGGAATGTTCCAGCTCTGAGATGTTAACTGAGAAAACAGAAGTAAAACAAAGCCAATGTGTGCAGCCCTGTCTACAAAATCCTCCATTATCCAGTTTAATCAGGAGTTTCTTGGTCTTTGATTAACTTGGTCCCAAAGAAGGAATTCAAGTCCTAGATAAGTAAATCTTCAATTTGCTATTCCCTGAAGTATGGAAATGAAGTTGGGCCAATTTTTAATCTCTGCTGCCAGAGAGGCCCTTTCTGCTAAGAGAAAAAAAAAAAAAAAAAACTCTTCTGCTCAACTTATTAATGACTTGTAGTCTTTTGGATATGGTTGACCTGAATTGGACTGAGTGGATGTGTCATTATTGAAAAGAGACATTTGCTTCTCAAAGAACAACTTTATTTTTATTTTATTTTTTCTTGAGATGGAGTCTCACTCTGTTGCCTGGGCTGGAATGCAGTGCAGCGATCTTGGTTCACTGCAACCTCCACTTTCTGGGTTCAAGGAATCCTCCTGCCTCAGCCTCCTGGAGTAGCTGAGACTGCAGGCAGGTGCCATCATAATTTTTATAATTTTAGTAGTGAAGGGGTTTTGCCATGTTGGCCAGGTTGGTCTTGAACTCCTGATCTCAAGTGATCTGCCTGCCTTGGCCTCCCAAAGTGTTGGGATTACAGGCGAGAGCTACCACACTCGGCCAGAGAACAACTTTAGAACGAAGGAAATATGCAGAACATCACATCAAGGAACTAACCAGAAAATATGTGGGTAATTACAACCATTTCCCAAGCATTCTATGTCGACTGTTTGAGAGGATGTTTGTTCTGCATGGTGGAGTGTGGAGAAGGGCCAGGATTCTTAGGTTAATCTATCCATGGGTTATGACTTCCCACAATACCCCCCCCCCCGTCCCGCCCTTTTATTAGCTCTGGATGGAAAATCCCCACCTATGTGATGGTCCCTGGTCTCTCCTATAGTTCGACTAACAGTTGACCCAAAAAGTTATGTTCTTCAGCATTTTAAACAGATCCACTAGATACTGGGGTCTATGTTCTTCAAAGTGTGAGGTTGCCTATTCTTCCAGAAACCAAATGCCCTCCGTCTTAAGAAAGTATGCTTACTAGGAAATACCCTGCCTACCTTAGGAATAAATACAACGTAAGGGAAAAATAAGAGAGCTGAAAATGCTGGTGCCATTTGGGGGGAGGGGAAGGAAAGGAATGAGATTTAACTGGTGCTCAAAGCTTCTCCAATACAAAATATTTGGTCATGTATTCATAATTTGCTTCACATTTCCATCAGAGCGAAGATGGCACTAACAAAAGGAACTTCTTACAAGGGAAGAGAAAGACCCACGCAGCTCTGGAGTTTCTGTTGAAACAAGACTCTTGTTTTGATTATATACAGTTAAATTCATTTAGTGTCTGATCCAGTGTCTGATGTAAGCCCACATTCTCTTCTTTGGCCTGGGCAAGTTTCTCTTCCAGGTCATCAATGGTCTTTTCAAGTTTTGCCACCATTCTCTGCAAATTCAGCACGGGTCTCAGCCTCTTTCAGTTTGTCAGACAGAAGTTTAATTTCTTCTTCATATTTGTCTTCCTTTTCAGAATACTTTTCAGATGTAGCCTCCAGATTGTTAGTAACATTCTTGAGTTCTTCTTCCAGGTCACCACATTTTAGTTCAGACACCTCCGCACACTCCTCTACCCTCTCCAGCTCACCCTCCAGGATGACCAGCTTAGAGCTACCTCCTCGTATTTGCGGTCATCCTCTTCCTCAATGTGCTTGGCCTCTTTGAGCTGTATCTCCTGAATCTCCATCTTCTCCTCATCCTTTATGGCCCGGTTTTCTATCACCTTCATTCCTCTCTCACTCTCAACTGCAGCCTTTTCCGCTTCCTGCAGCTTCTGCAGGGCTGTGGCCAGTGGTTCCTGAGCCCTGTCCAGCTCCTCCTCTAGGAGCTGGATGCATCGTTTAAGGGCGGCCACAACACCTTCAGTTTTCTCGTGCCGCTGGCGGTCTCCATCCAGCTCCCGCTGCAGGCCCTGCGCACGGTCTTCCACCTAGTCCGCCTGCTGCTGCAGGGCTTGGATCTTCAGTTTCACCGCCTCCAGGGAGTTGAGGCCGGCCATGGCGCAGAAGCGAATGGGCAGTAGCGGGCGCTCCGCTGGGCTCGGCTCCGGCAAGAACTGCACCGCGGCGACCAGGCCCCCCAGTCTTTGCCTGCGCGGGGGCCGCCCTCCGCCTCTCCCCGCATTGTTGTCTGATTCTAAGAAATTGCCACAGCCCAATCTTCAGCAGTTCAGCAACCACCACCTGTCGGTTTGGCTGTGGAGACAAGACCCTCCTTCATCAGCCAAAACGTTACAATTCCCTGAAGGCTTAGATAATTATTAGCAATATTTTTAAATTAAGGTAAAAACATTTTTTAGACATACAGGTATTGATCAACTTACAACCTATGCAACTTACGACCATTCGACTTTACAATCACAATCGCTAGCCACGACTGCTCTGCGTCTGGCAGCGCAAACGTTGCCCAGCTGGGCGGACGACAGTGCGGACCAGCTTCCGGCATCACTACCAACTCCGCGTGTACCATTTCAACTGTTATCCCAGACTCGGTACAGCAATTTGTGTTTTGTGTCTTGGATATTTTTCATCAAACCCCTCCCAATAAACTTCTTATACATTTTGAAGCAATGGACCCAAACATCGAACGATTTGCAAGGACTAAACGGATGGCGCACGATGTGTTTCGTCCATATCATGAAATTTATGAAGAAAAAAAGAAACATACAATTCAGACAAAGCACACCATGTTTATGAAAAAACCAACTCCGGTAACCCCAACTGCTGCCTCAGATGACGACATCAACGATCCGCAGCCAAGCACCAGCGGCCAATAAAATGTTTCGTACATGTTTATATATTTTGATATGTTTTGCAATTGGGAAAATGTTTCCTATGGTATTTTTTACACCTGTATTTTGTATTTTTTATGCACCTGTATTTTGTAATTTTGTATGTTTTGCAAATATTAAAGCAGTTGTACTGGTAATGCAGTGTTTTACTTAAACCTGATGTATGTAAAAAGCAACAAAATGGTGTGGAAATGATACAAATGGCATAAAATGAACAAAGAAAATTATGATATATAACAATAATGAAAGAAAATTATGATAAAATATGACAAAGATTTTTATAACATCATTTCACAGTACTGTACATATAACCTACTCAACTTACGACCAAATCATGTTATGACCGGTCTGTCGGAACCAATCGTGGTCGTAAGTCGAGCACTAGCTGTAATGCTATTACGCATTTAATAGACTACAGCGTAGTGTAAACATAACTTTTGTATATACTTGGAAACCAAAAAAACTTATATGATTTGCTTTATTTCAATATTCACCTTATTGTGGTGGTCTCAAACTAAACCCACAATATCTCTAAGGTATGCCTGTACTAGAATCAGAATTTCATATAATGATCTATTTGTAAAATATTTTCATTTTCTATAAAATGACGTATTTGCTTACAGCTATAAAAAGAAAAATGGCATGCATATGAAAAAACTACACAAGAAATATCTTCTGAACTCTATAATTTTAAATTTTATAAAAATAGACGAAAGACTTATGCTTTGGTAGGCCAAAGCTCCCTCTGTAACAATTCTTTTAATGGCATAAATTACCAAAATCATATGTTTGAATACACTGGTGATCTATACAAGCAACATGGACTTAATGAATTAAAATTCAAGAAACAGGCCTTCATAGGGGAGCCTCTCACTGAAGCCTTGCACCTTTGGCCTCCCAATCGGAGACTGTCCACATGGACAATGCTACCAGCATTTTAATAACTCATCTTACCATTCTTTAGGTATATTTAGAGTTTAAACTTTATGGAACAAAATACAGAACTATGTCTATTAAACAAAACAGAACACTTACTGATAGGATTTTCTAGTCCTACTTCTAATTTCTTCAGCCACAATACAAGGTTTTCTTCAATTATAGCCTGGTCTGAAGGAAATGCAAATACTTGGCCACCTGAATGCAGATTCACCAAAACAAGAAGAGGAAGAGGAGGCAGAGGATCAAAATATGCCTGCAAGATTCCTCTCCCCACTGGAGTATTCTTTCTGAAAAAGGGAACAATTGAACATATTAATATTTATTTCTACAACAAAATAATGAAAACAGTAGTTTGTAGAACATTAAACTTTTAGGTAGTATCATTTCAGTAAGTTCACTTTACAAAAAGATGTCCTAAAAACCAAGAGTTCTACCACTATGTTACTGGATTCTTTAAAAGTTTTTTTTTAACATGGGCACTTTGTTGCACTTAGGAGAATAGTGGCAGCCCATGACAATTTTAACAAAAAGCAGGCATAGCCCAAAGGCTTGTCAATTTAGGCTTGACACAACCAAAGTTTCCTTCCAACATTTGGCCAAGTATCTGATCGTATGTCAGCTCAAAAATTAAATGATTACGTAACTAGAAGATAACGAGATACTTCCTTTTATAAATGCTTCTTTTCCATAAAATCATGCCTTTTCTCAGGAAAAAGAAGGCAATAATTTCAAATTAAAGAAGTAAAAATAATTATGTTCATAAAAAAAAACCCCTCTAAGTTAAAGATACTTAGTTTTCCTAATGGAACACATTCCACATTTTATAAAATATTATTTTACTCTTAGATACCTATATGATAATTATCTGGGAAAATTTTGCCTCAAGCAGAATGCACTTCACAGCAAAAATCTACAGTACGCCATTTCTATTATTTTTCAAATGAGTTTAAAAAATTTTCATCTGATGATTCTGAACAAGGAACAGTGTATTATTTGTGAATTTTGTTCACAGATATCAAATGTAACAATCCATACATCTAGAAAACATACTAGGAAATATTGCTGATGGACGTACTGAAATCTGTCTGACCTTCAGAAATACAGAAGTACAGAAAAAGAAACTGAAGGAAAAAGCCAAAATATCACAATGTTTACTTTCTGTATTTGCCAAATTTTCTGAATGGGCATCAATTACTTTTAAAAGTTAGAACAATTATTGCTTTTAAAATTTTACCGTAGAATAAAATTCAATCTAAAATAAGGTCATCTTGGACCTTGTTTGGGGGAATTTAGTTACTAAAATATCATGACGACATATTTGATTCCATAAAATTAACTCCAAAGGTATAGAGAGTTTCATTTCCTAATGAAAATGTAATAATTATTACACTTTCTTTACCTCTATATATTGAAAAATAAAAACATACTTACAGATTTAACCAGCAAGGAGTAAATGAATCCAAGTATTTCTGCTTTACCAGTGTCAATATTGCATTTTTATATTGAGGATTTATGCTGCCATCACTGAACAAAATCAATAATGGTTTCTGAAGTCTGAAATAACTGGGAAGATTTTCCACAGTGATTTCTGGCTGTCAAAGAAAAGGAATAACAAAAAAAATGCATGAGGGATGATAATGCATAAAATAGAAACTAACATTCAAATCGCTCAATTTTAGTTTGTAAAATGTAATTCAAACACGTTTTAACTTAAGTAGATATTTTACTATATTAATAACTATGAATCTCAATCATTTTTTTAATCCCACCTCATCTTAATATTTTCAAAATAAAACTACTTATAGAATTTGAGAATAAATTAATTTAAAGGAGTCCCCTATTTTACAAGATGTAACACTTCTGATAATTTGTTATGCTAAAGTCTGGACCAGATTAACCAATATACACATGATAAGTGAAACTCTTGTTATATTTTTCCTCTAACACAAAAATTTTGAAGAGAACTATAAGGTGAAAAAATATTTCTTTCTTTAACATCTATCATTACTTAAAATAATAAATAACAATAGACACAATTTTACTTTTTCCAATATTATGGTTAAAATAATAATTAAAATAACCAAAAATATGCTAAAACAAATCCAAACACCAATCTCATTTGGGTTTAAAATAACTAATTTAATACAAAATTAGAAACCTAATCCTTTTATCATTTTTATTATTAATTAAAAGATAGGAGGCTAGGCGCGGTGGCTCACACCTGTAATCCCAGCACTTTGGGAGGCCAAGTCAGGCAAACCACCTGAGGTCAGGAGTTGAGACCAGCCTTGCCAACACGGCGAAACCCCATCTCTACTAAAAGTACAAAAATTAGCTGGGCGTGGTAGTGCATGCCTGTAATCCCAGCTACTTGGGAGGCTGAGGCAGGAGAATCACGTAAACCCAGGAGATGGAGGCTGCAGTGAGCTGAGATTGTTCCATGGTACTCCAGCCTGGGCAACAGGGTGAGACTCTGTCTCAAAAAAAAGAAAAAAAAAAAAGATAGGGAGATAATCATTCTCCTGCAATTTGCCCATGCTATGCACATTAAAATAAAATTTTGTATGTCTTTTCTCCTATTAATCTGTCTTTTGTCAGTTATTTGCATGGAACCATCAGAGGACAAAGGGGAAGCTTTCTCTTGGCCACTACACTCTTTTTATCTTAGAAATACTTCCTTTCTCTACTCACCTCCAACTCAGAGAAAGGGCCCCAAATTCTATTATATTAATATTAGCAGTAATGACTGTCTCCCCTCTCTCCCTTTCTATTTTTTCTTTCACACTTTCCTGTAATGGGGTAGACTTAAATAGTCACTTGATTACAAGTCAGGATTCATGGAATTGTCACAGTAATAAAACTTTGAGCAAATCACTCAGCACCCCAATTTTAAAATCTGTGAAATGAGTGAGTTGAAAGGAAAAAAGGTAACCATTTAAAAATACAATTGTAGAAGACAATTTTTCTAAGCTGATAGTAACAAGAATTGGAAAGTGCAACAACAATGCTAATATATTTAGGATTAAAAATAGCAATGACATAGAATAGTAAAGCCTTCTACCAGTTTCCATTTTTAGTCCCATGTCCATTATTTCATCCTCTGGATCACCTATGAGCTAGATACATCAATCAGATAAGTAACCCCCAGTTGATATATGAGAAGCTGACACAGAGACTAACTTGCTAAAGTCATCACAGCTAAGCAGGGGGAAGGAGTGATGTTAGAATCCAGGCATGCTGCTTACCAGTTTCCCCTTTCTTTGGATCGCACACTACAAATTCAGATGAACTTGTTTATAATGGTGTCAACCACCTCTAACTACAGTCCTAGTTAATCCTGAAATGCTAAATTCTGGCATATAACTTTCCCTATTCAGTTCTCAAAGCAGTTTGCACTTACCAATTCTCATTTTTCTTAGAATTCTTTCTCTTTCATACTCAAAATCTCCTTACACCTTCCTCTTTCATGACTTAAATCTTAGATCACTTTTTCTCCAAATTCCCATATGCTGTCTTCTTGTGTTAGCTATCATCCTCTAATCTGCTAGAGGCCATACTTTGGGCAGTATGGCCATTTTCACAATATTGATTCTTCCTAACCACAAGCATGGAATGTTTTCTCATGTTTGTGTCCTCTCTTAATTCCTTGATCAGTGGTTTGTAGTTCTCCTTGATGAGATCTTTTATATCCTTTGTTAGTTGTATTCCTAGGTATTTTATTCTCTTTGTAGCAATTGTGAATGGCAGTTTGTTCTTGATTTGGCTCTGTTTGTCTGTTATTGGTGTATAGAAATGCTTGTGATTTCTGCACATTGATTTTGTGTCCTGAGAATTTGCTGAAGTTGCTTATCAGCTTAAGGAGATTTTGGGCTGAGACAATAGGGTCTTCTAAATATACAATCATGTTGTCTGCAAACAGGGACAATTTCACTTTTTCTTTTCCTAATTGAATGCCCTTTATTTCTTTTTCTTGACTAATTGCTCTGGCTAAAACTCCCAATACTATATTGAATAGGAGTGGTGACAGAGGGCATCCTTGTCTAGTGCCAGTTTTGAAAGGGAATGCTTCTAGTTTTTGCCCATTCAGTATGATACTGGCTGTGGGCGTCTCGTAAATAGCTTTTATTGTTTTGAGGTATGTTTCCTCGATACCTAGTTTATTGAGAGTTTTTAGCAAAAAGGTCTATTGAATTTTGTCGAAGGCCTTCTCTGCATCTATTGAGATAATCATGTGGTTTTTGTCTTTGGTTCTGTTTATGTGGTGAATTACGTTTATAGACTTGCGTATCTTGGACCAGGCTTGCATCCCTGGGATGAAGCCTACTTGATTGTGATGAAGGTTTTTGATGTGCTATTGGATTCGGTTTGCCAGTATTTTATTGAAGACTTTTGCAACAATGTTCATCATGGACATTGGCCTGTAGTTTTTTTAGTTGTGTCTCTGCCAGGTTTTGGTAACAGGATGATGTTGGTCTCACAGAAAGAGTTAGAAAGGATTCCCTCTTTTTGTATTGTTTGGAATAGTTTCAACAGGAATGGTACCAGCTCTTCTTTGTATGTGTGGTAGAAATTGGCTGTGAACCTGTCTGGACCTGGAATTTTTTTGGTTGGTAAGCTATTAATTGCTGCCTCGACTTCAGACTTTTCTTATTGGTCTATTCAGGTTTCAACTTCTTCTTGTTTTAGTCTTGGAAGTGTGCAAGTGTCTAGGAATTTATCCATTTCTTCCAGATTACTGGTTTATGTGCATAGAGTTGTCTGTAGTAATCTCTGATGGTAGTTTGTATTTCTGAGGAATTAGTGGTGATCTCCCCTTTTTTGTTTTTTATTGCATCTATTTGATTATTCTTTTTTATTAGTCTAGCTAGTGGTCTATTTTGTTGATCTGTTCAAAAAACAGCTCCTGGGTTTATTGATTTTTTGAATGGTTTTTTGTGTCTCTATCTCCTTTAGTTCTGCTCTGATCTTAGTTATTTCTTGTCTTCTGCTTACTTTTCAGTTTTTTTGATCTTGCTCCTCTAGCTCTTTCAATTTTGATGATAGGGTGTGGATTTTAGATATTTCCTGTTTCTCATGTGGGCATTTATTGCTATAAATTTCCCTCTACACACTGCTTTAAATGTGTCCCACAGGATCTGGTACATTGTGTCTTCATTCTTGTTGGTTTTGAAGCACATTTTTATTTCCGCCTTCATTTCATTGTTTATCCATTCGTCATTCAGAAGCAAGTTCTTCAGTTTCCATGTGATTGTGCAGTTTTGAGTGCTTTTCTTAATCCTGAGTTCTAATTTGATTGCACTGTGGTCTGAGAGACTGTTTGCTATGATTTCCATTCTTTTGCATTTGCTGAGGAATGATTTACTTCCAAGTATGTGGTCAATTTTGGAGTAAGTACAACGGGGTGCTTAGAAGAATGTGTATTCTGTGGACTTGTGGTGGAATGTCCTATAAATGCCTATTAGGTTTGCTTGGTCCAAATCTGCATTCAAGTCCTGGATATCCTTGTTGACTTTCTGTTCCATTGATCCGTCCATATTGTCAGTGAAGTGTTAAAGTCTCCCACTATTATTGTGTGGGAGTCTAAATCTCTTTGTAGGTCACTAAGAACTTGCTTTATGCATCTGGGTTCTCCTGCATTAGGTGCATGTATATTTAGGATAGTTAGCTCTTCTTGTTGCATTGATCTTTTTACCATTATGTAATGCCCTTTGTCTCTTTTGATCTTTGTTGGTTTAAAGTCCATTTTATCAGAGACTGGGATTGCTACCCCTGCTTATTTTGCTCTCCATTTGCTTGGTAAATCTTCTTCCATCCCTTTATTTTGAGTCTATGTGAGTCTTTTCATGTGAGATGGATCTCCTGAATACAGCACACCAATGGATCTTGACTTTTATCCAGTTTGCCAGTCTGTGTCTTTTGATTGGGGCATTTAGGCCTTTTACATTCAACGTCAATATTGTTATGTTTGAATTTGATCCTGCCATTTTGTTACTGGCTGGTTGTTTTGCCTGTTAGTTGATGTGGCTTCTTCATTGCATCATTGTTCTTTACCATTTGGTGCATTTTTGCAGTGGCTGGTACTGGTTGCTCTGCTCCCTGTTTAGTAGTTCCTTCAGTAGTTCCTGTAAGGAAGGTCTTGTGATGAAATTGCTCAGCAATTGCTTGTCTGTAAAGGGTTTTGTTTCTCCTTCACTTACAAAGCTTAGTTTGGCCGGATATGAAATTCTGGGTTGAAAGTTATTTTCTTTAAGGATGTTTAATACTGGCCCACACTCCCTTCTAGCTTGCAGGGTTTCTGCAGAGAGATCCGCTCTGCAGAATAGTCTTTCCTCTGTGGGTGACTCAGCCTTTCTCTCTGGCTGCCCTTTGGAGTTTTTCCTTCATTTCAACCCTGGTGAATCTGACAATTAGGTGCCTTGGGGTTGCTCTTCTTGAGGAATATCTTTATGGTGTTCTCTGTATTTCCTGGATTTGAATGTTGGCCTGCCTTGTTAGGCTGGGGCAGTTCTCTTGGATATTATCTTAAAGAGTGTTTTCCAACTTGGATTCATTTTCCCCATCACATTACGATACGCCGATCAAGCGTAGATTAGGTCTTTTCACATAATCCCATAGTTCTTGGAGGCTTTGTTCATTTCTTTTCACTCTTTTTTCTCTAATCTTGCCTTCTCATTTTATTTCATTGATTTGATCTTCTATCTCTCATATCCTTTCTTCTGCTTGATCGATTCGGTTGTTGAAACTTGTATATGCCTCATGCAGTTCTTGTGCTGTGTTCTTCAGCTCCAACAAGTCGTTTATGTTCTTCTCTAAGCTGGTTATTCTAGTTAGCATTTTGTCTAATCTTTTTTCAAGGTTCTTAGTTTCTCTGCATTGGGTTAGAACATGGTCTTTTAACTCAGAGAAGTTCGTTATTACCCACCTTCTGAAGCCTACTTCTGTCAATTAGTCAAATTCATTCTCTGTCTTTTTTTGTTCCCTTGATGGTGAGGAGTTGTGATCCCTGGGAGGAGAAGACGCGTTCTGTTCTTTGATGGTTTCATCCTTTTTGCGCTGTTTTTTCCTCATCTTTGTGGATTTATCTCCCTTTGATCTTTGAAGTTGGTGATTTCCAGAGGAGTCTCTGAGTGGACCTTTTTTTTCTGTTGAGGTTGGAGCTGTATCTTTTTTGGCCTGTAGAGGGTATTGCTGGGCTCTCTTGGGTTCAGTGAGGTTGTTGGCCCTTCCCTGGAGTTTGAAGCAGGTGAGATTGGCCCCACCTTCCCAATTGTGTCTCTTCCAGAGCTGGATCTTCCTGGTTGGCGTCAAACTGGTGTATTTGCTGCCAAGCTTTCTAACAAGGGCTTCAGTCTGAGTTCCATGGAGGTGGGGCCTGCTGGGCCTTATGGTCTGTTTCCCTGCTTTCAACTCTGCCTCCCTCTGTGGGATGGTCCGTCTGCTGGCGTTAGTCCAAACTTCTGCCCAGGTCTGTGCAACAATTTGTCGTGCCTGGCGGGACCCGCTGCTCAGATTTGCATCGACAACCCACGGCGCCCCACAGCCTCACAGGGCTCTTGTGGACTGTGGGTTGTATGAGGGATGAGGTAAGGACAGGATCCAAATCGGAGCACCAAGGGGGTAAGGTCCCCCAACCATCCAAGCCAGCTGCACATTTCAGGTGGGGACACGCCAACCCCCTCATCTTGATTTGTCCCCCCGGGGTGGCTCTCGCCCTGAGGCTTCTTCCCTGGGCTATTTTCAGTGCACTATCAGTCCCACCAAAATGAACCCAGCACCTCATTTGGAATTGTGAATTCCTCTAGCCCTCTGCATCTCATTTGCTGGGAGCTGCATTCCGGCGTTGCCTTCTCACAGCCGTCTTGGCACCCTCCCTCCAGAAATTAAAATTTTTATAAAAACCAGGCTGGGCATGGTAGCTCATGCCTGTAATCCCAGTACTTTGGAAGGCCAAGATGAGTGGATCACTTGAGGTCAAGAGTTTGAGACCAGCCTGGCCAACATGGTGAAACCCTGTCTCTACTAAAAATACAAAAAAAAAAAAAAAATTGGCCAAGTATAGTGGTAAGCACCTGTAATCCCAGCTACTTGGGAGGCTGAGGCAGGAGAATTGCTTAAACCCGGGAGGCAGAGGTTACAATGAGCTGAGATCCTGACAAAAGAATGAGACTCCATCTCAAAAAAAAAAAAAAATCCATACAAATAATAATAATAGTAACTAACATTTTTTGAATGCTTACCATGGGCTAAACACTGCACACAAAGCACTGTACAAATCATGTCTCATTCAGTCCTCATAATAACTGTCTGCAGCAGATGCTACTATGAGCTACATTTTACACATGTGGAAACGGAAGAATAGAGAAGTTAACCTACAGTCAATAAGAAATCAAACAATTATTTGAAGCTGGGCAGGCTGACCTTCCAGAACACACATGCTTTATAACAAGTTTCACCCTGGATTAAGCACTTGAACTGGACTTCAGCCACAATGGTCTCAGCAAGACATGTAAGCTTTTAGCAGTAGACTCAAAATGCTGTATGCATAATGACTGAACAATAAAACAAAACAACCCAATGAAACCTCAACTTACAAATCACCATGCCCTGTACCAACAAAAAGTGGAAAAATGTGTATTAACATATACTGTCTTTGACTGATCTAGATTTTAAATATCACCCTCATTATGAAACATACTCACAAATGTTTCCAGTAATGCATCTGTTATTATTTGAACTACATCTTGTGCATGAGTGCTAGCTAGTGGGATGCTCTCTATTTTGCCTTCTGTGTGTCTGGCAAGCAGCAGGGCTGGAAGAGTTGCAGCATATTTGTTTGACCTATGGAGAAAGGTAGTATTAAAATTCACAATCAAAATATAGCATGTCAAAAACATGAAAATTTAGGCTAGGAGGTCACAGTGTGAGGCAGAAAATGGGACATCCTACTGCTAAGGAAAAAAATGAACTCAATTTCCAGACAAACTTATATTCTATGACAACCTAAATTAAAAGAAAGCAACAGGTAATAATCTATGACAAACTAGATTTTTAAAAAGCGGCAAGGCAGTAATCTAGCCAGGTTTTTTTCTATACAACTTACTCAACAAGAAAATAAATAAGATTTGGAACACACTGAATGGTTCTCAACCTTTCTGGACTTGCTCACCACACTGATGAATAAGAAAATGAGCATTTATGAGAAACCTACTATCTGCCAGGCACTATACTAAGTATTTCAATTATGTTTTTATTTAACTTTCAGAACTAAAGTGGCCATTATGACCTCATTTTACAGATGAGGAAATAGGGCTTAGAGAGTGATAAATGGCAGACACAGACTTCAAATGAGGTGTCCCTGACACAGAGTCTGTTCCTGACAGAGTCTGTACTCTCTCCACTAAAACAAGGGCCCAGATCCACCCTCCCACAATTCCTTTCGCTAACTAAACCTAAAAGAAAATTATCTAAATAGGAAGAAAGCTTTGTGTAAAATTACTAGTGAAGTAGTCATGTGTAATAACTTAATTCAAGCCAGAACAAAGTATAGACATTATAACATCATAAGCATTAGTTGAGGCCAGTTTTCAGATCACTTAAAGGAACCTCTTAGTTGACCAGTTGGTTATAAACAAAACACACACTCTGAAAACTACTGGTCTAGCTCTTTGGACCACAGCTAAATGAACAATGACAGCAGAGTAGAAGATGGTGGGTGATTACCCATTGTGAGATGGACAGTCCTCATATTTCCTATCACCAGTGTTCAAGATGAAAGATTTAAGCTTAGAAATTACAATTAGGAATTTATAGTCAGAAGGTAAGACAAAACTACTGGGGCTTAGTAAAGTACACCTATACCTGAAAATGGGCCATAGAGGATGTGATGTGTGTCACTAATAATCTCCAAATCTGCAGTTCAGTCCTTCGTTCTACAGCAACTAAAATATTTTGGCAGTCCACAGAAGTCCCATCTTCTACAGATAAGGTAATTTAAGTGGCCAAAAAAACACTGATTTTTATTTTTATTTTTTTCCCATTTATTTATTTTATTGCATTTTAGGTTTGGGGGTACATGTGAAGAATATGCAAGATTGTTGCATAGGTACACACGTGGCAGTGTGATTTGCTGCGTTCCTCCCCATCACCTACATCTGGCATCTCTCCCCTTGCTATCTCTCCCCAACTCCCCATCCCCCACCGTCCCTCCCCTATTTCTCCCCAACTGACCCCAGTGTGTAGTGCTCCCCTCCCTGTGTCCAAAAATATGGAACCCTTCACGAATCTGCGTGTCATCCTTGTGCAGGGGCCATGCTAATCTTCTCTGTATCGTTCCAATTTTAGTATATGTGCTGCCGAAGCGAGCACAGCACTGATTTTTAAACACACACACACACACATACACACACACACACAGGGTAAATAAAAACTCAGATGCTCAAAAAGTAAAATTTCTCCCAAACTATGGTAACTCCAAAGAACTCACATTGCAGGTAACAGAACACAAAGAGGGGCTGGGAGCAGTGGCTCACGCCTGTAATCCCAGCATTTTGGAAGGTTGAGGCAGGGGGATCACGAGGTCAAGAGATGGAGACTATCCTGGCCAACATGATGAAATCCTGTCTCTACTAAAACTACAAAACTTAGCCAGGCATGGTGGCATGTACCTGTAGTCCCAGCTACTCAGGAAGCTGAGGCAGGAGAATCACTTAAACCCAGGAGATGGAGGTTGCAGTGAGCCCAGATCGTGTCACTGCCTACCCTCTAGCCTGATGACATAGCGAGACTCCATCTCAAAAAAAAAAGAATCCAAAAAGGATAATTTTTATAGGAGGATGGTGAAGTACAAATCCAAGACTGACCCATGGGGGCTTTGGTCTAAAGTAAAAGAGTATCTAAAGAATCTAAGGTACTTCTCACGTGCTTTATTTCCCAGAAGGAAATATAAAATTTCTTTATATTGCTACCTTACTTTCCTCTTTCAGCTGTATAAATATAAGCAATTATTAGATAACATTATTTTGTATAATTTCTTCCTCTCTAAAATTAAAAGAGCAATAAACTTACAGTAGCGAAACATCTTCTTCAGAATAAATTCCAGTGATAACATATCCTTTTAGGTAGTTTCCTGCTTCACTAAAATCTTCTTTTGCTATAAATACATAGAGAAGACAAAAATCTGAAACCCTTATAATTATGTATGCTATTCAACTGATGAAGAGATTTACAGATGGTAGCATTTCATTATTAATTACAAATATAAATAAGTACAGATGCTTTATATAATTGAATGGTTCCAAAATAAATCTATATTCTCCTAATGACATGGGATTACTAAAGAAATGTCAATTGATATAATACAATATGGCTTCCAAAACAAATGCACTCTAAATAAAATTTATAAGATTTACAGCACTCTAATGATACAGAGTTACTGAATAAATACTTTTTGCCTCTTAGTTTACTCCTATGGCAGAGTAAATGGAAACAGCTATCTTATGTGTAGCCTGAAAAGAGAAGCAGGTATGTAAAAATGCTGTGCACATTACAACCACAAAATCTAAAAGTGTCTATATGCATAAAAAAAGAGAAGACTGAAAATTTTAGCCCTCTAACAGTGCCCGCATTAGGGTTGTGCAATTTTAAGAGATTCTGTGTCTTTTAAAAAACAATTCATACATTTTCTCGAATTCATTTTCATTAGTTTTGAACTTTCATTAATTTGTATTGTCTTTTCTCATTTGTTAGGATATACATACTCAAAATACACATTATTTTTTCTATAAGTTTCCAAATACATTTTCATAAATAGCATACTCTGGATCTTGTTAATAATGACTATCCTATAACCAAGGAACAAGTCTGAATTAAATCACTGTAGACTAATGAGAAAAGCACAGAGGTGGAAGTATAGGTCAAATGCTTGCCAGTGAAGGCCAAATGATAGTTGAATTCAAACATGAAAGATTCATAGCAGTCAAATAGAAAAACACTGATGGAAGAATGAGTCACAAAGCACCTACTAGGCTAAGCATGTTGAACCCAAAGATCTGTACCTCAGCAGTCAGCTCTATATTCATGATGTAAGCATTCAACATCATCAACATCGGGTAACCACAAGATTATTTTCTTTAAAAAGGGTACATACTTTCCATAAGATTGAGCAAGACTGTCTGTAGGAAAGCAAACTTACTAAAGTAGCTCAGGAGGTGTCATGGAGAGCTTATTTACAATCACAGATTTAATGAAAAAACTGGCCGGGTGCGGAGGCTCACGCCTATAATACCAGCACTCTGGGAGGCGAGGCAGGTGGATCACTTGAGAACAGGAGTTTGAGACCAGCCTGGCCAACATGGTGAAACCCCATCTCCACTAAAATACAAAAGTTAGCTGGGCATGGCGGTATGTGCCTGTAGTCCTGGCTACTCAGGAGGCTGAGACATGAGAATCGTTTGAATCTGGGAGGAGGGGGTTTCAGTGAGCCGAGATCGCACCACTGTAATCCAGCCTGGGCCACAGAGCAAGACTCTTGTCTCAAAAGAGAGAGAGAGAGAGAGAGAGAGAGAGAGAGAGAAACTCATTAAAATATTTTCTTTAGCCCCTGCTACATCAAAGTAGAAAAGACTCATAAGAATATAAAAAACTCAAAAGGATTGTATGCTTGTACTTTCATTTCTAAGAGAAAACTGAATGAAATACTAGTCAATAGATGAAATATATCTAAAGCAATGACATAACAGAATGTGTATTAGCTTCTTTTCATTTTAGGTAAGTAGCAGTAGAAAAGTACACTAATATTGCCATATAATTTCCTCATTCAAAAGACTCTCTACTCGAGTATGTTTCTTGAAAAGTCTCTTCATAAATCCATGCGTTCATAAATCCTAAGTGACTCATAGGATGGGAAAATATATGACTGTAGATCTCAGAGGCATATCCATTTCCACTGAACTAGAATGCATACTTTCCTCTGAACATTCAAACCAGGCATACTCTTCTCCTTGGTAAAAATTGTGTATACGTCAAAGTATATGGCAACCTCAAATACAAGAAAGTACTCCATTATTTAAATAAAAAGAAACATAAAAAGCTTTTCAGCTACTATAAATATATTTAATTACATAAAATAAGCACCTTTACTTAGCAACATTGCTTTTTTTCTACTATCATATCTTATTGAATAATTATTTTATAGACACACATATATACATACATCTGTTTCTTAGATCTGTCAGCAGAGAGTTCAGAAGCAAGAAAACCCCAGTAAGTAAAAGCATTCTTAACTTCTATATCATACAAACTAGAAAACATAAAAGAGATGGATAAATTCCTGGATACATACGCCCTGTCAGGACTGAACCAGGAAGAAAGTGATTCCCTGAACAGACCAATAACAAGTTCTAAAATTGAATCAGTAATAAATAGCCTACCAACCAAAAAAAGTCCAGGACCTGATGGATTCACCACCAAATTCTATCAGACATAAAAAGAAGAGCTGATACCATTCCTACTGAAACTATTCCCAAAAATTAAGGAGAAGGAATTCTCCCCAACTCATTCTATGAAGCCAGCATCATCCTGACACCATAACCTGGCAGAGAGACAACAAAAGAAGAAAACTTCAGGCCAGTATTCCTGATCGACACTGAAAATTCTCAACAAAGTACATGCAAACCAAATCCAGTAGCACATCAAAAAGCTAATCTACCACAATCAGGTAGGCTTCATGCCTGGGATGCAAGGTTAGTTCAACATATGCAAATCAATAAATGTGATTCATCACATCAACAAAACTAAAGACAAAAATCACATGATTATCTAAGTAGATGTAGAAAAGGCTTTCAATAATATATCCCTTCATGTTAAAAACTCTCAATATACTAGTTACTGAAGAAATATACCTCAGTAAGAGCCATCTATGACAAACCCACAGTCAACATCATACTGAATGGGCAAACGTTGGAAGCAATCCCCTTGAAAACTGGCACAAGAGAAGGATGCCTTCTCTCACCACTCTTATTCAACATAGTATTAAAAGTCCTAGCTGGAGAAATCAGGCAAGAGAAAGAAATAAAGAGCATCCAGGCTGGGCACAGTGGCTCATGCCTGTAATCCCAACACTTTGGAAGGCCGAGGTGGGCAGATCACATGAGCTCAGGAGTTCAAGAGCAGCCTGGGTAACATAGCAGAACCCTGTCTCTACTAAAAATACAAAAATTAGATCTCTACAAGGAGAATTATAAAACACTCTTCAAAGAAATCAGAGAAGACACAAACAAATCGAAAAACATCCCAAGGTCATGAATGGGAAGATACAATATCATTAAACTGGCCATATTGCCCAATCTACAGATTCAATGCTATTCCTATCAAACTACCAATGATATTTCTACAGAAATAGAAGAAAGCTATTTTAAAAATCATATGAAACTCAAAGAAGGTTGAACATTATTTTCTGACAATGTTTTTCATGTAATTTTGCATATTAAATAAACCTGTTTATCTCTCTTTTGGATACTACAGGGGCCCTCTGTAACATAACAAAGTTAGTTTGAGGTCAAAAAGACTTCATTTTAAATTTGATTTCGGGAAGCCTATTAAATTTATGTCAAAAGTTTAAAACACTTATCAAAATCAATCACAGGTCACTGTAAAATAAATCATTTATTTAGCCAAAGTAATAATGAAAAGGTTTTAAAAAGCAAAGAACTTTATTCTTTGATTTTAAAAAAAGACTTTTTAAAAATTAAAAGACTAATAAAGACAGAATATGTCTCTTCTCTCTCCCTTTTCTGAGAGTTTATTCAAAAGGTGAATAAAAAAAGTGTTTTACTTTATCTTATTAGTATTATACGAAATTTATGTGCAAAAGAGAAAACTAAATTTTTACTCTTGTATTAGTATATTATCAATTCTAAAGCTGATTTTAATAAAAACTTATAAACAAATCTAATTTCAATAACCTTTTAATCACACAAGACTATAAACTTTTAGTAATATCAGAAAAATTTTGAAGTTTTTTAAAACTTTCCGTAATTTAATCTATTTTTTTATTCCTTGAATTTGAAACAATCTAAGTAACTTCTAAATTTTTTTCTCACACATTTTTATGTCTTTATAACTTTCCTCACCAAAAATATATTGTGCTTTTTTAATAGACTCTTTAGAATTGTTTCTCTTACACTTAGTAGTTTTAATTATGTATGTTGACTATAATTTTGACTCTTAGTGACCCAAATTTCTAGTAAAAACCTAGAAATTAATTTTGAACAGTTTTATATCAATCTTTGTAGATAAAAATCATTTTATATTTTTAGAAAGATTTGTTAACAAAATTAAAATATCTAAATATATTTAGCTTTTTAGATCATATAAAAATAAGACATCAAAGTACATAAACCTGTATTTAATAATTAATGCTTTAGTATTTTAACTTATTTAGGAATGACTCAGACATTTTATTATTTAATATAACATGACTTTAAGATTAGTTTTGGAGAAAAAAGGAAATTATGACACAGGTACCCTCCTTAATGTCTTTCTCAGTTGTCCTGGGTCCTGAGTACCCATGTGGCACCTGATGGCTATAAAGGGCAGGGCTCTGTTGGGTCCTAAATTTATGTACCAGATGTCAGGACAGAAGACAGAGCTGTGAAGAGCATAGCTGGAGGATGTGACCACTCCCAGCATGGCTGTGACGCAAATCTGGGCCAAGCAAGGAGCAACATGGGACACTGCAGATGGTGTCCTAAGCATTGACAACATGTCTCCCAGGCCTCACCATGGCCACCTGTCCAGACCCCAGAATCTTGAAGCTTAAAACCAAAGACCAGCTTACAGTAAGATGTGTGCAAAGTTCTGGGGAAGCCCAACAGCCAGCATTAGCCCACAGACAAATCAAGTAAGTGCCAAAAATATAGAAAATTAGCAGTTCTATGACCTTAAAATATGTAAAGATAGCATAAACCTGTCTCACCAGTAGACCTAGGCAAAAATGTCTGAATTATATATAAGTTACACTCTTGAAGCCATTTTTACTTTAGTAACAACTTTAAAACTAGCTTTATTTACCAAATATCACACATACATAACACATACAGACATAGAGACATCCAGACAGAAACAGATTATATGGCTTTTATAACAAATTTTTATTTGCTAGCTCTTAAATGGTTTCTCTTTTCTTTTTTAAGCCTATAGTCAGCAAATTCTTTATTTTTTCGTTTATTTATTTATTTATTTTTTAGAGACATGGTCTTGCCATGTAGCCTAGCAGCTGGGCTTACAGGCTGCCTTTTATTTTATTTTATTTTATTTTGGAGACAGAGTCTCACTCTGTCATCCAGGCTGGAGTGCAGTGGTGTAATCTCGGCTCACTGCAACTGCTGACTCCCAGGTTCAAGCAATTCTTGTGCCTCAGCCACCAAAGTAGATGGAATTACAGGCACATGCCACCATGCCTGGCTAATTTTTGTA
Organism: Sapajus apella; assembly: GCF_009761245.1. Classification (NCBI taxonomy): domain Eukaryota; kingdom Metazoa; phylum Chordata; class Mammalia; order Primates; family Cebidae; genus Sapajus; species Sapajus apella. Next base: position 2,759,722 of record NW_022437014.1, read on the forward strand.
TTTTTAGTAGAGACAGAGTTTGACCATGTTGCCCAACCTAGTCTCAAATCCCCTGCCTCAAGTGATCTGCCCACCTCAGCCTCCCAAAGTGCTGGGATAGTAGGCATGAGCCACTGGGCCTGGCCCTGGCTACCTTTTGTAAAGAGTCTTTTAAAAGAGGCAGTAAAAATATTGAAATCTTTTCAGAAGCTTCTGAATACCAATAGGCATCCCTGAATAAGCCTAATTAGAGAGTCCTCATTTTTAAATGTACTTCTAAAGTATAGCGTTTTTCATTTGAAATGTTCTACTGTAACTTTAAATTATCTTTAGTAATATTTTGCCATTTTTCTAAGTGTTTGCAGGTAGTTGTAGCCAGAAGGTGGAGTACTCAGTTCTTCAGAAATTAAGGATCTCATTTTTATGGTGAATCTTGGCTTTGGCTCTCAGATTTCCTTGATCAACTTAGTCAATGACTTTTTTCCTACCTATTAGTGCAAGAAAATGAAACAAAGGGGATAGAACACAAAAGTCCCTGCAAACTTCTGAAAGCTGAAGTTCATACTACCTGCAGTATTGCCATTTAATGTCAGTTTCTGTCTGACTCAAATATCTAAGGCCTCTAACTAGATCTAAGTCAGTTAATTATCAGATCTAATTTGATCCTGGACCCAGTCCAATTTCTGTAGCAACTTCCAAACCCAGTCCAGATTTTAAAATTTGCTCAAACAAACTCAGATAGCTCAAAACACGAAGATGTGGAGCTTCAAAGTCTCAAAGAGAACTTACTCACAATCTCCAGTGGCTGAGAGAGAACAATGGACACAATGGGCCCAGTGGGTACCCCACTTGGTCACTCGAAGCTGCTGGAGGTGGCTGGAAGCTCTACTGTAGGTCCCATTTCTGACATCATTTGTTAAAAGAAAAACTTTAGACAAACTAAATTTAATAGAGTTTAACTGAGCAAAGATCCACTTGCCAGTTGGGCAGCCCGCTCAAACCAGAATAGGTTCACAGCAACCCCAGTGCTACCATGCAGTCAAAAAGGATTTAGAGACAGTAAGAGGAAAGTGATGGACAGAAAACAGTAGTGAGGTGCAGAAACAGACTGGTTATAGCTGGCATTTGTCTTATTTGAACACAATTTGAACAGTTGGCCACCTTTGATTGACCAAAACTTGATGAGTGATTTAAGAGCCGGTTAGAGTCTGTATATGCATCTAGTTAGATTACAGTTCACTATTTATGGAGAAACCTTTAGGCTGAACTTAAAATATACAAGGACGCAGCTTTAGGCTAAATTTAACCAGAGTTAGCTTTTATTAGCAAAACATACATTTATATAAAAATGTTAATAAATTCATAAGAATTTTATTATTTATTCTCTCTTCAATAGATGTTGATTGTCCAGCTACTAACATATTAATGTTTGCAAACAATGAAAACAAAAAAACTAAAAGAAATAAAAAGGAATGAATCTCTAACAGAAAATTTTGTGAACAATCCAGTGAAATAATGAAGTATAATATCCAGACTACATCATTTTGGCATACCAGAACTACCTTTAAATAATTTAACATTTTGTTTTTGACTTTCGTTGTGAGATGACTACATGTACATTTTATCATCTTTTGTGTAAAAATATGATCAAATACACCATTTCTGATGTTGATTCCCTATGTAAAAAACAATATGAAAAATTATTTTCAGTACGTAAATTAGGAAAAGGTTTTCTCTGTGAATTAATCAGCATCCTTGTGTGAATTGCAACTTGTGTGTTGCAATTCATTATGTATGATGATAGGTGGCGAAAATTTCATCTTTTTGTTTCTGATTGCTACCAGATGGCTTAGGGCTAAGTTTTACGATAAACGACAGTGTTTTCAGACTTTCTATATAATTGTCCGCTACTGTTTTATTGCTGACTTTTTACATTGTCTTCGATGACTTTATTATATTTGTGCTTTTTATTATCTGAAGACTTAAATTCTCCTGGGAAGGAGGCCTAGTGTGAATAATAAATGAGAAGGTTAGGGCCGCAGGCATCTGAGGTACACAGAGAACAATGTCAATCATGGGAGCAGAAACATTCAAAAGTGAAGGAAGATGGAGGAGTAAAACACAAACTTCCCAATTTTTCATTAAAAATTTTTTTTTCATTAGTAAGGCTATGCTCTCTATAAGGCCAGGCGTGGTGGCTAACGTCTGTAATCTCAACACTTTGGGAAGCTGAGGTGGACAGATCACTAAAGGCCAGGAGTTTGAGACCAGCCTGGCCAACATAGTGAAACCCCTTCTCTACTAAAAAGACAAACTTAACTGAGTGTGCTGCCGCATGGCACATGCCTGTGGTCTTAGTACTTAGGAGGCTGAGGTATGAGAACTGCATGAACCTGGGAGGTGGAGGTCGCAGTGAGCGACATGGCACCACTGGGCATCCCAGCCTGGGCGACAGAGCAAGACTCTGACTGAAAAAAGAAAAGGTTTTCTCTCTAGGATTTTGCCTTCAAAAATGATAAGTCACAGGGCAAACATTAATATTCTTATTTTTTTTTGTAAGTTTCTTTGGCTTTTACTTTTTACAATTCTGAAAACAAAGTAGAAAAAAATTGCTAGATGTAAATTTGTAGAAAGCAAAATTTAATAAGTAGTTAATAGTAGCTATTATGTGCAAATATAAAGCTAGAACAGTGGGGTCCTCTTCTCAGACAAATATCTTAAAATCTTTCATTCAGAATTTGAAATCCATCTCAAGAAAAGAAAAAAACAAGGAGGAGCAAAGTTTCCTAGATAAATGGTAAGAATTAGTACAGTGAAGAAAACAATGAGAGTTTTGCTACTGACTCAAGAGGCCACCTAGATGCAAAAGCAACAAATAACATTACCAGAAATACTATTGGTTAGAAAAAACACCCTATGTGTACCCTTTTTAAATAACTTACTGAAAGACACATTCCTGTGAAGCAAGAGATAAATAGAGTATGAGTCTAAGAAAAGAGAAGGTATGATATTAAAGGAATACAGTAGTTTATGATGCCATGTAAAACTATCAAAGTAAAAATAATTGTTATAAGCATTATAGCAAAGTTGAATGCAAAAACGTTAATTTGAATTGCATCAAAAATAAGACGAACTAATAAATGGAAAGATATACAGGTATGTACTAAAGCAAATATTAAATGTTAATGGTAGAATCTAGGTGGTGAGTATATTTGCAAAAATGTTGGAAAAGTGAATGCAAGAATTTTCTTTCAAAAATTTACATTTGATTATGTATGATGCAATAAATAAAAAAATAAATAAAAGCTCAGCAATAAAGATAATATGAGTCCATAACATGAGACCACAGCATACCAAAAAAAAAAAACAAAAACATAGAACCTCATCTCTACTAAAAATATAAAAATTAGCTGGGCATGGTGGCACATGCCTGCTGTCCCGGCAACTTGGGAGGCTGAAGCAAGAGAATCACATGAACCTCAAGGCAGAGGCTGCAGTGAGCCGAGACCACGCCACTGCACTCCAACTTGGGTTACAGAGCAACACTCTGTCTCAAAGAAAAAAAAAAAAAAAAAAGAAGAAAGAAAAAGAAAGAAAGGAAAGAAAGAAAGGAATTAAAACCATCTTCCACAAGAGGGAGTCAAATTCATTGAAACGATCTTTAACTTTATAGGTTCAAATACGTTTTGGGGGAATATTTTTCTCTAGTTCTGGAGAAAATACAAGCAAAAGAAGCATACACCATATTTTTAAAAATAGAGAAAAACTAAAGAAACACCAACAAAGCTTAAAACAAGCAGGAGATATCCAAATCAGTTAAGAGAAAAATTATAAATCACTAATGTTCACCAAGAAGAGTCAATAGGAAAACAAAAACAAGAAAATACTTAAAAAGACAAATCAGAGACTTGACCATATATTCAACATGTATTATAAAACTAATAGATTATCAATAGGTAGATAAGGTGAATAAAATAGAAAACAATTAGACATATATACACACATATAGATAAATAATAAGGTGATTGTGAAATCATATATAGTGTAGAGAAAAAAAGGATAAATGCTAAATATTAGAAAAAAAAAAGTTGGCTCCTACACTCATCCCATGCGCTAAAACAGGGTTAAAAACTTTTAAAAAAGAAAAAAATTCCTTGACATGTACAGGTAAAAAGAAAAAAATTAAAAATTTAAAATTTTAAAAAATCACAGAGTAAAAAGGCAACCTATAGAATAAGAGAAAATATTTACAAATCAAATCTTTGATGAAGGATAATATCCCAAATATATAAAGAAATTCTGTAGGCCGGGCACAGTGGCTCATGCCTGTAATCCCAGCACTTTGGGAAGCTGAGGCAGGCAGATCATGAGGTCAAGAGTTGGAGACCAGCCTGGCCAACATGGTAAAGCCCCATTTCTACTAAGAGTACAAAAATTAGCTGGGCATGGTGGTGAGTACTTGTAATCTCAGCTACTCAGGAGGCTGAGGCAGAAGAACCCCTTGAACCCTGGAGGCAGAGGTTGCATTGAGCTGAGATTGAGCCACTGCACTCCAGCCTGGGTGACAGAGCAAGACTATGTCTCAGAAAAAAAAAAAAAAAAAAAAAAGAATTTCTGTAACTAAACAACAAAAAATATAAATAACCTAATTTAAAAATGGGCAAAAGAGTTACATAAACATTTCTCCAAAGAACATATACAAATGACCAACAAGCATAATGAAAAGATGCTCAACATCACTATTAATTTGGGAAATGCAAATCAAAGTCACAGTGAGATATCACCTCGTGCCCATTCGGATGGCTATCATAAAAAATAAAACAAAATAATGAGTACTGGCAAGGATGTTAAAGTAATTGGAACCCTGATACAATGTTGGTAGGAATGTAAAATGATGCAGCCAGTGTGGAAAATAGTACTGCGGTTCCTCGAAAATTAAAAACAGAATTACCATATGACCTAGCAATTGCACTTCTCAGTATATATCCTAAATAATTGAAAGCAGAGTCCCAGAGATATTTCCATACCCATGTTCACAAGAGCATTATTCATAACAGCCAAGAGGTAGAAGTAACCCAAACATTCATTAACGGATAAACGGGTAAATAAAATATGATATACATACAATGGAATACTATCTGGCTTAAAATTGGAAGGAAATTCTGACACATACTACAATACAGATGAACTCTGAAGACATTATGGAAAGTGAAATAAGCCAGTCAGAAAAAGACAAATATTGTATGATTCCATCTGTATGAGGTGCATAGAGTAGTCAGACTCATATAAACAGAAAGTAAAACAGTGGTTACCAGGGCCTGGGAGGAGGATGAAATGAAAAACTGTTGTTTAATGGGTACAGAGTTTCAGTTTTGCAAGATGAAAATGTTCCGCAGATTAGTTGTACAACAATGTGAATATACTTAACACTTGTAAAATATACACTTTAAAACGTGTAAGATGGTAAATTTTACATTATGTGTAGTTTATCAAAAAATTTTTAAAAACAAATATACAAAGCAAGATAAATTAAGAAAATACTACAAATTAAAAAGAGAAAATACAGGTGAATATTAGCTGATAAAATGATATGTTTTAATAGCTAAAAGCAATGGAAGAAGTCTTAAAATCAATAGATTAAAAAAAGTTAAACTGTTATATAAAAATTATTCAACAAAGCTAATGAGCAAATAACAAACTGAGGGAAAATAACTGGAACAAAATGACAAAAGCTTAATCTCCTTAATATACAAAGATCACACAACAATTCATTAGACAAACAGTAAAACCCCATTTTAAAAAATGAGTGGGCAAGCAGAGTGGCTCATGCCCATAATACCAGTATTTTGAGAGGCCAAGGCAGGAAGACTACTTGAGCCCAGGAGTTTGAGACCAGCCAGGGCAACATAGGGAGATCTCGTCTCTACAAGAAATTTAAAAATTAGTGGGCATGGTGGCATATGTCTATAATCCTAGCTACTCAGAAGGCTGAAGTGGGAGGATCACTCAAGCCCAGGAGGTTATGGTTGCAGTGAGCTGTGATTGTGCCACTGCACTCCAACCTGGGCAGGAGGGCGAGACCCTGTCTCAAAAAAAAAAATCAGCGAGTAATGTATATAACCCACAATTTACAGAAGACATAAGTTATTCTATTGGGAATCCAATTCATTATATAGTCTAAAAGCAATACAAAAACTCAAAAATGTTCTTCACATACAGCAAGGAAAAAAAAAGAAAACAGTATAAATATTGTTTGTAAATAGTCAAATAAGGCCAGGTGCAGTGACTCACATCTGTAATCCCAACACTTTGGCAGGCCAAGGTGGGTGGATTGCTTGAGCTCAGAAGTTCAAGGCCAGACTGGGAAACATGGTGAAATTCTGTCTCTATAAAAATACAAAAAATTAGCCAGGCATGGTGACACATGTCTGTGGTCCCAGCTACTCAGAAGGTTGAAGTGGGAGGATTGCTTGAGCCCAGGAAGTGGAGGCTGCAGTGAGCCAAGATCATCCCACTGCACTCCGGTCAAAAACAAACAAACAAACAAAACAAAACAAAATAAACAAATTCAAATACAGTTTGGTATATATATTCACCAAATATTATGCAGCCATAATGTTCATGAAGAATATCTATATATCAATGTAACGTTAAATAAAAACAAGATTCTAGCTGGATGCAGTGGCTCACACCTGTAATCCCAGCACTTTGGGAGGCTGAGGTGGGTGGATCACAAGATCAAGAGATTGAAACCATCCTGGCCAACGTGATGAAACCCCATCTCTACTAAAAATATAAAAATTAGCTGGGTGTGGCAGCGCCACCTGTAGTCCTAGCTACTCAGGAGGCTGGGGCAGGAGAATCACTTGAACCCAGAAGACAGAGGTTGCAGTGAACAGAGATCTCGCTGCTGCACTCCAGCCCAGCAACAGAGCGAGACTGTCTCAAAAACAAACAAAAACAAAAAACAAGATTCTAATCTAGACATACAGCTTTAGCCCAATTATATTAAAACCTACATAAATATGCAATGTGTAGGTATACAGAAAAAAGATGGAAGAAATTACGTCAAAATTTAACACTATGTGTCTCTGAAAAATTAGCTTACAGCATTTTATTTTTCTTCAAACGTCTCTGTAATTTTGAAATTCTGTATAACTTAAAAAGATATTCTTAAAAAATAAAACTAGCAAGCAATGATACTGTATAATTCAAAAGCTCAGCTATACTTACCTGTTGTCATGTTTGGACTAAATAGTCCCAATACTGACATACTAGAATAGGAGATCAGGTCTTTATATAATTCCCCACTTAAATATTCCTCTGCTTCTTGGATCGATGTTATATTCACTGGATATGAAATCCTATTGCTGAATGAATATATAACTATATTAAAAATTAATTTTTAAAGGTATTTTCAGTTTGTAAAAAAAATACACTAAACATAGCAAATAATATATTACATAGGATAAATACAGAAAATTAGATATTATTCTTAAAGAAAATCAGACTCATTAAACAAAATTACTATCTCCTCAAAAGTGACAAAATGTACATAGACTCTCATGAATATTTATTTTATGATCTCAATTCTAGTATCCTCCTTAACCTATTTAAAGAATGTTAGCAAAGTCTGAGAATTAGAACTTTCACAGACCTAAACATTTAGAGATCTTGTAATGAAGCTGAATACTTACAGTTGGATAAATTTTAGGAGATCTTCAGTTCCTAGCATTCCAGTGTAAGACACTGGGTTCTTGCCTTTCTTGTACATCTTTACAAAAGGAAATTCAGTAACATTTTGCTTAGTACATACATCAGGCCAATCTGCACAGTTTATTCTAGTAAGAAGCATAGTAGATGTGCCTAAATAAAAGGAAAATGCACATTTTGTAATTACTAATGTAGAAAATGCATTTGCTTAGAATTTTCAATGTTTTTCTAGCCGATTTATATTTTAATCTCTCAGCATTAAACACTCCGGCTTAAACACTCTCTTCCCTTGATCTTTGCAACACCGTCCGCTACTGACATTTTCCCCACCTTTACAGCATCTCCTTTTTGGTCCCTTTTGCAGGCTCCTCTGACAGCAGAGTTAGGAGTCCCTCAAGACTCAGCTTAAGCTGCCTTCTCTTGTTTTTTTCACTCTCCTTCTACGCAACCCCAATAACCACAGACAATCTAATGAATCCTAATTTACGTCTTTGGCCCAAGCTCCTTGAAGTTCCAGACCCATGTATCCTTACTATTTCTCTGTTTGCCATTGAACGGAAACATCTCAAACTCAACAAGTCTAAAACCACATATGGTTTCTTTTCTGTGTTTGTTGGTGAATGTTGCTGCTTTGTGCAACTCAAAAAACAAAGCCTCATCTTTCGTACCTCCCCATTCCCAAGCCCTTCATGCCTATTGATTAATCAGCATGTTTTTTTTTACCACCTAAATTTTTAATATCTCTAATTACTGTCCATTTCTCTTTACTGCCACCACTCAAATGTAATTTATCCTGGATAACTAGAATAGGCTTCTAATTCACCTCCTTGAATTCAGTGTGTCTACACTAATGCTAGAGATATCTTTCCAAAACTCACATCTGTTTTGGCACCCACTTACCCCCACCAACCTTTGCAGAGTTAAATCTTTCACATCATGTATGACTTCAAGGAAGCCTTCTCTGATACACTGATCTACATCAGGTTCCTTTGATATATGTTATCATAGAACCATGCTCCTTTCCTTACCTCCTTATGTAATTATATACTGCTCAATATCTGATTAATGTCTCTCTCTACCAAGACAACTCCTTAAGAGCAGGGACTGTAGCTATTTATCACTGATTTTCCAGCACCTGCAGCACCTTAAATATGCATGTGAATAAATGACATGTGAAACTCATCTAGGACTTCAGATACCTATCCTGCCTAAACATTATAATTTATTTTCTGCCTAAGAAAACACACAGCAGAATCTCAAACAGAAATCCCTACTTGCTCTATAATAAAAACATGTAAAGTTCTCTAAAATATTATAAATCACTGTGTGGAAAGAGATCAAACACCAAATAAAACAAGTACCATACAACTCAAAAGAATAAGTTCTAATAAAAAATTTAAAATAAGATTTAATATAGTAGATCAAAGAAGGAATCTTTGTGTATCAATTTAGGATATAGCCTAAATGTAACTTAATCACATGATTAAAATTGTAAACGTGATATTTTAACATTTTATCACGCAAAATTTTTAATACTGAAATTAATTTGTGTATTTTCAAAGATTCTTGATTAGTTCTCATAGATGCAATAACTTATTACTTTAGATTTAGTATTAACAATCTGATAATACAGGCAAGGTTTACACTGTCTTATTCACTACTACATACCCACTGCCTAGCACAATGTCTGTTCCACAGTATGTATTCAGTAAAAATGTGTAGAATGTACATTGGTATTTCTTCACAATTTTTAAATTCTTATGTTAAAGGATATTAATAATTGAATTTTGTATGATCATATAAACAAATACAAATCCTTATTTCTTCCTAAATCTGACCTGCTAAGTGACCTCCTACCCAAGCTCTCTTATCCTTTATTTTAATCATTTTGACATACAAGTTAAGAAAAAATCATTTAGGCATATAGCAAGAGTATGGGAGTCCTTGGTAAGGCTTTTCTTTTTAATGAAAAGTAGCCCCAAATCAGGAACTAAGGACTAAACATTTTCAAGATGGCGGCTCCATCTTCCCTTCTCTGCCAGCCACGTGTGCTATAAGGAGCAGACAAGATGGCCATAATCAAATGGAAAGCCCATTTGTATAAGATTAGGGTGTGGCGACCAGACTTCCCTGTGCCACTATGTAAAAATCATGCCTGATCAAACCAGTGTGTAAATCACACACCACTTCCCCAAACTGGACTATAAAACTCGGCACATTTGTCACCAGCCAGTCCTTTCCTCTCAGAGACCCCTTCCTCTATAGAGGAACCTGTTTCTCTTTCTCTTCTCTCTATTTAACCTTTGCTCTTAAACTCTTTGTGTGTGTCCATGACCTAAATTTTCCTGGTGCATGACAACAAACCCCAGGGAATATACCCCAGGCAATGTAGCTGCTTCAATTTCATCAATAAACATCTGGTGATGCTTGTTTATACAAAGTGCCATGTTATATATTGCCACCCAAGTATGGAATATAAAGCTCTTCCAGCTGCAGTTCTTTCCTTTCAATAAGCATCCTCAACATGTCCACCACTGCTAAAAATGTGATTATTTCTTTGTCCCTACAGTTGAAATGGAAAACTTTGGTGTTATCTTTAAAACTAGAAAAGTAATACTGACATATATCATTAAAAGTTATTGCATCTATGAGAACTAATCAAGTATAACTACTTATACTGAAGTTATCAATTTAAAAGTTTTATTTTCATTCCTGTAAAATGGTTCCAATATCTACTCATGTTCCAATTGGAATAGTTTAATATTCTAAGATGCCTATAGTACTACATCTTATATACTTTATCAATGCAGTAATTTCAATTAGGTTCCTAATGTAAAGGAAAAAATAGGTTATCTTAGACACAGGTATTTTGTAAGTATAAAATTTTGACATTTGCTGCCACCTAGTGACAGACTAAAAAAACATTCTTCATTGTCTTGGACTAAGAGATGACAAATGGCTTTTTCCCAGTAAGTCAACAGGAAAGACAGATGATAAGACTAAATGCCCAAGGTATTATAACATTTTCCTAATTTATAAAGTTATAGTACAGGCTTCAACGTAGACACAAAACATTATAATTACTTATGCAATGCATTTCCACATTAAGTTCCCTGAACTTCCAAAATAGTCCATTTATCTGATATCTGACTACCAAAAAAATTATTATTCAAGGG
>NW_022437014.1:2770989-2887489 GCF_009761245.1 Sapajus apella
CCATGCCCAGCTGATTTTTTATATTTTTAGTAGAGACGGGGTTTCACCATGTTGACCAGGATGGTCTCGATCTCTTGACCTCGTGATCCACCCGCCTCGGCCTCCCAAAGTGCTGGGATTACAGGCTTGAGCCACCGCGCCCGGCCGCTTACTTACTTTTTTTATTCTGCAAACACACACAGCTCTGAGCCCTTGCATTGAGGGGGCAGGTAGTCTCTTTATTTGATCATTAATTTAAAAAAAAATGTGAGGAAATCTTTTTCCATTTTCATCTGGTGTCTAACTAAATGGGGTAGGGAGGGGGATAATTCATCATATTGTTGAGGAACATTATCCAATCACTACTTCATTATGTTTTATATTTTCTCCTCCTTCGCTTTTCATCTAATTATTTGCCAATAAGGCTAGAGAATCTAAAAGAAGAAACTGAATTTTGTCCATAGATTGCAATTTGCCTTGCATAAAGGAAAATCTGAAAGCAAATAAGAGGATTTGCTTTTTTAAAAAATGATTAGAGGCTGGGTGCAGTGGCTCACACCTGTAATCCCAGCACTTTGGGAGGCCAAGGCAGGTGGATTGCCTGAAGTCAGGAGTTTGAGACTAGCCTGGCCAACATGGTGAAACTTTGTCTCTACTAAAAATACAAAACTTAGCTAAGCGTGATGGTGGGCACCTGTAATCCCACCTACTTGGGAGGCTGAGGCAGGAGAATCACTTGAACCCAGGAGGCAGAGGTTGCAGTGAGATGAGGCCATACCATTGTACTCCCAGCCTGGGCGACAAGAGTGAAACTCCATCTCAAAAAAAAATTTAAAAAAGATTAGAGATCATAGTGTCTACAGATTTAATTACCCCTTCACTCAGTACAAATGAAAAGCTGGATTCAAATGTGGTTTGGAAATAACAGGAATGGGGACAGATGGAAGAGTGGCTCGCATCATGAACTTTTGCACCAGAACAACTGCAGGAATACATTAGGAAAGCCAAGAGAACCCACATACCCTCTGAAGGAAGTGATTGTACCAACAGGCCCTGGGAGACACCCCAAATACTGTGAGTGCCCAAACTGTGTAAGTGAGAAAGGTTCACCCCTGAATATACACCCCGACTGGGGAATCTAAAGGTCTAGATTACGTGAGAAGATTCTGACCTTACCTGGAGCTGAGTCCATTTAGAAGGCTGAGTGAAATTCAAGGGTAGAGGAGGCAGCAGGAAAACCCCTGTGGGCTCCCTGGGTCCCCTATCAAGCCATTTCTGCCTCACCTCACAGGGGTCCTTGAGAAGGGCTGCCAGAGGCATTCAGAAAAGTCCACAGGGAGAAGGAAACCTCCAGCTGAACTCTGTAACAGTCTGAACCAGTCAAGAAGTCCCCTGGCCAGAACTCGGGGGAGGGCATGAATCCAGCATACAGACCACAGGTTAGGAAAGAAGGAAAGCCCTACTTATTTTTGCAGGTAGCCTGGGCCAAGTTCTCAGCCCTGTTAACCCATTGCCTGGAAACAGACTTGGTGCTGTTTCCAGGGCACAGTGGAAACGAGACTGGCCCTTTGTGTTGTGTGGGAGCTGGGTGAGGTGTGACTGTCAGCTTTCCCCCACTTCCCTGACAAGCTGCATGACACAGCAAAAGCAGCCATAGTCCTCTTAGGAAAACAATCCCATTGACCTGGGAACCTCGCCCTCATCCCCTATAGCAGCCATCCAGCAAGACCTGCCCAAGTAGAATCTGAGCTCAGACATGTCTAGCCCCACCCCCATCTAATGGTCCTTCCCTACCCACCCTGGTAACTGAAGACAAAGGGCATATACTCCTGCAAGTTCTAAGGCCCTGCCTAACCACCTGCTCCTCACAATACCAGTGCACTTTCAAGCCAATGCTCTCTTGAAAGTGCCACCTCCCAACAAGAGGCCAACTGGAACAAAAATAGTACATTAATCAACCAAAGCTAAGAACCCTCACAGAGTCCATTTTGCCCCTCTGCCATCTCCACTGGAGCAGATGTCAGTATCCACAGGTTGAGAGACCCATAGATGGTTCACATTACAGGACTCTGTGCTGACAACCCCAAGTACCATCCTAGAGCCTGGTAGATTTGCTAGGTGGCTCGACACAGAAGAGCGATAACAATCACTACAGCTCAGCTCTCAGGAAGCCACATCTCTAGGAAAAAAGGGAAAGTACTGCATCAAAAGGAAACACCCTGTGGGACAAAAGAAACTGAACAACAGCCTTGAGCCCTAGACCTTCCCTTTGAAAGATCCTACCCAAATGAGAAGGAACCAGAAAACCAGCTCCGATAACATGACAAAACAAGATTCTTTAATTCCCCACAGCAGCAACAAAAAAATCACACTAGTTCTCCAGCAATGGATGCAAACCAAGAAGAAATCTCTGATCTATTTGAGAAAGAATTCAGGTTAGTTATTAAGCTAATCACGGAGGGGCCAGAGAAAGGCAAAGACCAATTTAAGGAAATCGAAAAAAGTGATATAAGAACTAAAGGGAGAAATATTCAATGAAATAGATAGCATAAATAAAACTCAATCAAATCTTCAGGAAACAATGGACACACTTATAGCAATGCAAAATGCTCTAAAAAGTCTCAGCAATAGAATCAAACAAGCAGAAGAACTTCAGAGCTCAAAGAAAGGTTTAGAATTCACCCAATGCAACAAAGACAAAGACAAATAAGAAAATATGAACAAAGACTCCAAGAAGTTTGGAATTATGTTAAACAACCAAAACCTAAGAATAATCAGCATTATTGAGGAAGAAGAGAAATCTAAAAGTTTGGAAAATATATTTGGTGAATAATTGAGGAAAACTTCCATAGCCTTGCTAGAGAACTAGGCATCCAAGTAAAAGAAGCACAAAGAACACCTGGAAAATTCATTGCAGAAAGATCAATGCATAGGCACATTGTTATCAGGTTATCTAAAATTAAGACGAAGGAAAGAATCTTAAGAGCTGTGATACAAAAACATCAGGTAACATATAAAGGAAAACCTATCAGATTCACAGATTTCTAAGCAGAAACCCTACAAGCTAGAAGGGTTTGGGGCCCTATCTTCAGCCTCTTCAAACAAAAGAATTATCAGCTGAGAATTTTGTACCCAGCAAAACTAAGCTTCCTAAGTGAAGGAAAGATACAGTATTTTTCAGACAAACAAATGCTGAGGGAATTCACCACTACCATGCTAGTACTACAAGATCTGCTAAAAGGAGCTCTAACCCTTGGAACAACTCCTGGAAACACATCAGAAAAGAACCTTTTTAAAGCACAATCTCACAGGACCTATAAAGCAAATGCAATTTTTTTAAAAAAAGGTATTCGGTCAACAAACAGCATGATGAATGGAATGGTATCTCACATCTCAATACTAACACTGAATGTAAAGGGCCTAAATGCTCCACTTAAAAGATACAGAATTGCAGAATGAATAAGAATTCAGCAACTAACTATCTGCTACCTTCAAGGGACACACCTAATACTTAAGAACTCACATAAACTCAAGATAAAGGGATGAAAAAAGACGGTCCATGCAAAGGGAAACCAAAAGCGAGCAGGGGTAACTATTCTTATGTCAGACAAAAAAAACTTTAAAGCAAAAGCAGTTAAAAAAGACAAAGAGGAGACTTCTGCTGAGATGGCCGAATAGGAAGCTCCAGTCCACAACTCCCAGGAAGAGCAATCCAGAAGATGAATGACCTCCACATTTCTAACCAAGGTATCAGGTTCATCTCATTGGGACTGGTTAGACAGTGGGAACAGCCCAAGAAGGGAAAACTGAAGCAGGGTGGGGCATTGCCTCACCCGAGAACTGCAAGGGGCTGGCATCCCTAGCCAAGGGATGCCACTAGGGACTTTTCCTGGCACTCCGGCACTCTGGCTCAGATACTGCACTTTTCCCACAGTCTTCACAACCCTCAGACCAGGAGATTCCCTCTGGTGCCTTCAACACCAGCACCCCAGGTTTCCGGCACAAAACTGGGCAGCTGAACCACTCATTCCCCTGAAAAAATGGGGGCTAAGGCCAGGGAGCCAAGTCTGGCTCAGCAGGTCCCACCTCCATGAAAACCAGCAAGATCCACTGGCTTGAAATTCTCACAGCCAGCACAGCACTCTGAGCTCCACCCGGGATGTTCAAGCTCAGTAGAGGCAGGTATGTCCGCCATAACTGAGGCTCGGATAGGCAGTTCTAAACTCGCCTGTGTAAACAAAGTCACCAGGAAGTTTACACAGCAGCTGGGTGGAGCCCACGGCAGCTCAGTAAAGCCTCTGCAGGCAGACTGTGATGCGACTCCCTTCTTGCTGGGCAGGCACCTCTGAAAAAAGGTAGCAGCCCATCAGGGACTTATAAATAAAGCCCCCACATTCCTGAGACAGAGCACCTGGGAAAAGGGACAGCGTGGATCCTGTTTCAGCAGACTTAAACATCCCTGCCCAGCACCTCTGAAGGGACCAACAGAGCTCCCAGCACAGCACTTGAGCTCTGATAAGGGACAGACTGCCTGCTCAAGTGGCTCCCTGACTCCCATTTATCTTGACTGGGAGTTACTCATACAGGAAAGCTCTGGCTGACATCTGGTGGGTACCATTCTGGGACAAAGCTAACAAAGGAAGGAACAGGCAGCAATCTTTGCTGTTCTGCAGACCTGCAGCTGATTCCCAAGCAAGCAGAGTCTGGAGTGGGCCTCCAGCAGAGAAGTCTGACTGTTAGAAGGAAAACCAAAACACAGAAAGAAATAGCTTCAACACCAACAGAAAGGAAGTCCACTCAGAGACCCCATCCGAAATCACGAACTTTGAAGACCAAAAGTAGATAAATCCATGAAGATAGGAAGAAACCAGAGCAAAAACGCTGAAATTGCCAAAAAACAGAACCCCTCTTCTACTCCCTCCAAGGGATCACAACTACTCATGAGCAAGGGAACAAAACTGGATAGAGAATGAATTGTTTACCAAATTCATTTGATAAGGTGGGTAATAATAAACTTCTTTGAGCAAAAGGAACATGTTCTAACCCAAAGCAAGGAAACTAAGAACGTTGAAAAAAGGTTAGACGAAATGCTAACTAGAATAACCAGTGTAGAGAAGAACATAAACAACTTGATGGAGTTGAAAAACAGCACGAGAACTTTATGAAGCATACATAAGTTTCAACAGCTGAATCCATCAAGTGGAAAAAAGGATATCATAGATTGAAGATCAACTAAATGAAATAAAGCAAGAAGGCAAGATTAGAGAAAAAAGAGTGAAAAGAAATGAACAAAGCCTCCAAGAAATATGGGATTATGTGAAAAGCCAAATCTACATTTGACTGATGTACCTGAATGTGATGGGGAGATTCAAACCAAGTTTGAAAACACCCTTCAGGATATTATCCAGGAGAACTTCCCCAACCTAGCAAGGCAGGCCAACATTCAAATTCAGGAAATATAGAGAACACTGCAAAGATATTCCTCAAGAAGAGCAACCCCAAGGCACATAATCATCAGATTCACCAGGGTTGAAATGAAGGAAAAAATGCTAAAGGCAGCCAGAGAGAAAGGTCAGGTTACCCACAAAGGGAAGCCCATCAGACTCACAGTGGATCTCTTGGCAGAAACCCTATAAGCAAGAAGTGAGTGGGGGCCAGTATTCAACATCCTTAAAAAAAAGAATTTTCAACCTAGAATTTTATTTTATTTTATTTATTCTTTTAATTTGTTTATTATAGTTTAAGTTCTGGAGTACATGTGCAGATTGTACAGGTTTGTTACATAGGTATACATATGCCATAGTGGTGGTTTGCTGCATCCATCACCCCGTCATCTACATTAGGCATTTCTCCTATGCTATCCCTCCCCAGTTCCTCCACCCCCTGCTATTCTTCCCCTAGCCCTCCAGACTCCAGGCCCTGGTGTTCCCCTCCCCGTGTCCATGTGTTCTCATTGTTCAATACCCACTTATGAGTTAGAACATGCAGTGGTTGGTTTTCTGTTCTTGTGTCAGTTTGCTGAGAACGATGTCAACCCAGAATTTTATATCCAGCCAAATTAAGCTTCCTAAGTGAAGGAGAAATAAAATCCTTTACAGACAAGAAATTTCTGAGAGATTTTGTCACCACCAGGTCTGCCTTACAAGAATTCCTGAAGGAAGCACTAAACATGGAAAGGAAAAACCAGTACCAGCCACTGCAAAAGCATACCAAACTGTAAAGACCATTGACACTATGAAGAAACTGCATCAAATAATGGGCAAAACAACCAGCTAGCATCAAAATGGCAGGATCAAATTCACACATGACAATATTAACTTTAAATGTAAATGGGCTAAATGCCTCAATTAAAAGACACAGACTAGCAAATTGTATAAAGAGTCAAGACCCATCAGTGTGCTATATTCAGGAGACTGATCTCACATACAAAGACACATACAGACTCAAAATGAAGGGATGGAGGAAGATTTATCAAGCAAATGGAGAGCAAAAAAAAAAGCAGGGACTGCAATCCTAGTCTCTGATAAAACAGACTTTAAACCAACAAAGATCAAAGGAGACAAGGAAGGCATTACATAATGGTACAGGGATCAATGCAACAAGAAGAGCTAACTATCCTAAATATATGTGCACAAAATACAGGAGCACCCAGATACGTAAAGCAAGTTCTTAATTACATACAAAGAGATGTAGACTCCCACACAATAATAGTGGAAGACTTTAACACTCCACTGTTAATATTAGACAGATCAATGAGACAGGAAATTAACAACGATATCCAGGACTTGAACTCAGATCTGGACAAAGCAGACCTAACAGACATCTATAGAACTCACCACCCCAAATCCACAGAATATACATTCTTCTCAGCACCACATTACACCTACTCTAAAACCGAACATATAACTGGAAGTAAATCACTCCTCTGCAAATGCAAAAGGACGAAAATCATTAACAGTCTCTCAGACCATGGTGCAATCAAATTAGAACTCAGAATTAAGAAATTCA
This sequence comes from Sapajus apella, assembly GCF_009761245.1. Lineage (NCBI taxonomy): Eukaryota > Metazoa > Chordata > Mammalia > Primates > Cebidae > Sapajus > Sapajus apella. The sequence continues at coordinate 2,777,977 of NW_022437014.1, forward strand.
CTCAAAATTGCACATCTACATGGAAATGGAACAATCTGCTCCTGAATGACTACTGAATAAATAATGAAATGAAGGCAGAAATAAAGGAGTTCTTCAAAACCAATGAGAACGAAGACACAACATACCAGAATCTCTGGAACACATTTAAAGCAGTGTCTAGAGAGAAATCTATAGCAATAAATGCGCATATGAGATGTGAGGAAAGATCTAAAATCAATACCCTAATTTCACAATTAAAAGAACTAGAGGGGCAAGATCAAAAAACCTCAAAAGCTAGGAGAAGATAAGAAATAACTAAGATCAGAGAAGAACTGAAGGAGATAGAGACACAAAAAACTCTTCAACAAATCAACAAATCCAGGAGCTGGTTCTTTGAAAAGATCAACAAAATAGACCACCAGCCAGATTAATAAAAAAGAAGAGTGAGAAGAATTGAATAGATCCAATAAAAAATGATAAAGGGGATATCATCACTGATTCCACAGAAATACAAACTACCATCCGAGATTACTACAAATACCTCTATGTACATAAACCAGTAAATCATGAAGAAATGGATAAATTCCTGGACACTTACACCCTCCCAAGACTAAACCAGGAAGAAGTTAATCTCTGAATAGACCAATAACAAGGGCTGAAATTGAGGCAGCAATCAATAGCCTACCAACAAAAAAAAGTCCAGGATCAGACGGGTTCACAGCCAAATTCTACCAGAGATACAAAGAGGAGTTGGTACTACTCCTTCTGAAACTATTCCAAACAATAGCAAAAGAGGGAATCCTCCCTAACTCATTTTATGAGACCAACATCATCCTGATACCAAAAACTGGCAGAGACACAACTAAAAAAGAAAATATCAGGCCAATATCCGTTATTAACACTGATATGAAAATCTTCAATAAAATACTGGCAAACTGAATCCAACAGCACATCCATCACGATCGAGTCAGCTTCATACCTAGGATGCAAGGCTGGTTCAACATACGCAAATCTATAAATGTAATCCATCACATAAACAGAACCAAAGACAAAAATCACATCATTATCTCAAAAGATGCAGTGAAGGCCTTTGACAAAATCCAACAGCCCTTTATGCTGAAAACTCTCAATAAACTAGGTATCGATGGAACGTATCTCAAAATAATAAAAGCTATTTATGACAAACTCACAGCCAGTATCATACTAAATGGCAAAAGAAACCTGGAAGCATTCCCTTTGAAAACTGGCACAAGACAAGGATGCCATCTCTCAACACTCCTATTCAACATAGTATTGGAAGTTCCGGCCGAGCAATCAGGCAAGAAAAAGACATAAAGGTATTCAATTAGGAAACGAGAAAGTCAAATTATCTCTATTTGCAGACAACATGATTGTATATTTAGAAGACCCCATCGTCTCAGCCCAAAATCTCCTTAAGCTGATAAGTAACTTCAACAAAGTCTCAGGATACAAAATCAATGTGCAAAAATCACAAGCATTTCTATACACCAATAACAGAAAGAGAGACAAATCATGAGTGAACTCCCAATTACAATTGCTACAAAGACAATAAAATACCTAAGAATACAACTAACAAAGGATGTGAAGGACCTCTTCAAGGAGAACTACAAACCACTGCTCAAGGAAATAAGACAGGGCACGAACAGATGGAAATATGTTCCATGCTCATGGTTAGGAAGAATCAATATTGCGAAAATGGCCATACTGCCCAAAGTAATTTATAGATTCAGTACTATCCCCATTGAGCTACCATTGACTTTCTTCACAGGATTGTAAAAAAACACCTTAAACTTCATATGAAACCAAGAGAGAGCTCACATAGCTAAGACAATCCTAAGGAAAAAAAAAAAAAACCCAAAGCTAGAGGCATCATGCTACTTGATTTCAAACTATACTACAAAGCTACAGTAATCAAAACAGCATGGTACTGGTACCAAAACAGAGATATAGACCAATGGAACAGAACAGAGGCCTCAGAAATAACACCACACATGTACAGTCATGTGCAGGAGGCTGAAACTGGATCCCTTTCTTACATCTTATACAAAAGTAACTCCAGGTGGATTAAAGATTTAAACATAAGACCTAATACCATAAAAACCCTAGAAGAAAACCTAGGCAATACCATCCAGGACACAGGCATAGGCAAGGACTTTATGACTAAAACACCAAAAGCAATGGCCACAAAAGCCAAAATGGACAAATGGGATCTAATTAAACTGGAGAGCTTCTGCACAGCAAAAGAAACTATCATTAGAGTGAACCAGTAACCCACAGAATGGGAAAAAATTTTGCAATCTACCCATCTGACAAAGGGCTAACATCTAGAATCTACAAAGAACTAAAAAAAATCTACAAGAAAAAAGTAAACAACCCCATCAAAAAGTGGGCAAAGGACATGAACAGACACTACTCAAAAGAAGACATTTATGCAGCCAACAGACACATGACAAAAAGCTAATCATCACTGGTCACTAGAGAAATACAAATCAAAACCATATTGCGATACCACCTCACACCAGTTAGAATGATGATCACTAAAAAATCAGGAGACGCCGGGCGCGGTGGCTCACGCCTGTAATCCCAGCACTTTGGGAGGCCGAGGTGGGTGGATCACGAGGTCAAGAGATCGAGACCATCCTGGTCAACATGGTGAAACCCCGTCTCTACTAAAAATACAAAAAAATCAGCTGGGCATGGTGGCGCGTGCCTGTAATCCCAGCTACTCAGGAGGCTGAGACAGAATTGCCTGAACCCAGGAGGCAGAGGTTGCGGTGAGCCGAGATCGTGCCATTGCACTCCAGCCTGGGTAATAAGAGTGAAACTCAGTCTCAAAAAAAAAAAAAAAAAAAAAAAATCAGGAGACAACAGATACTGGAGAGGATGTGGAGAAATAGTAACACTTTTACATTGTTGGTGGGACTGTAAATTAGTTCAACCATTGTGAAAAACAGTGTGGCGATTCTTTAAGGATACAGAACTAGAAATACCATGTGACCCAGCAATCCGATTACTGGGTACATATACAAAGGATTATAAAACAATCAATTATAAAGACACATGCACATGTATGTTTACTGCGGCACTGCTTATAATAGCAAAGACATGGAACCAACCCAATTGCCCATCGATGATAGACTGGATAAAGAAAATTTGGCACGTACACACCATAGAATACTATGCAGCCAAGAAAAAGGATGAGTTCATGTCCTTTGCAGGGACATGGATGAAGCTGGAAACCACCATTCTCAGCAAACTGACTTAAGAACAGAAAACCAAACACCACATGTTCTCACACATAAGTGGGTGCTGAACAATGAGAACACATGGACACAGGGAGGGGAACATCACACACTGGGGCCTGTTAGGGCGTGGGGGAGCTAGGGGAGGGATGGCAGGGGGTGGGGAGATTGGGGAGGGATAACATTAGGAGAAACATCTAAGGTAGATGAGAGGGGAATGGATGCAGCAAACTACCATGGCACATGTATACCTATGTAACAAACCTGCACAATCTGCACATGTACCCCAGAACTTAAATTTAAAAAAAAAGAAGAAAAAAATAGACAAAGAGAGTCATTATATAATGATAAAAGGCCTTGTCCAACAGGAAAATATCACAATCCTAAATATATACGCACCTAACATTGGGGCGCCTAAATTTATAAAACATTTACTAATAGACCTATGAAATGAGATAGCAACACAATAATAGTAGGAGACTTCAATATTCCACTGACAGCACTAGAAGTATCAAGACAGAAGATCAAAAAAAACAATGGATTTAAACTATACCCTGGTACAAATGGACTTAAGAGATTTACAGAACATTCTACCCAACAACCACAGAATATACATTCTATTCAACAGTGCATCGGACTTTCTGCAAGGTAGATCATATGATAGGCCACAAAATGAGCCTCAATAAATCCAAGAAAACTGAAATTATATCAAGTACTCTCTCAGACCACAGTGGAATAAAACTGGAAATCAATTCCAAAAGGAACCTTCAAAACCATGCAAATACATGGAAATTAAACAACTTGCTCTTGAATTATCATTGGGTCAAAAATGAAATCATGATTGAAATTTAAAAATTCTTCAAACTGAATGACAATAGTGACACAATCTATCAACTAGCAAAGACGGTGCTAAGAGGAAAGTTCATAGCCCTAAATGCTTACATCAAAGTCTGAAAGAGCACACACACACAAAATAAGGTCATAGATCAAGGAACTAGAGAAATAAGAGTAAACCAAACCTCAACCCAGCAGAAGAAAGGAAATAACCAAGATCAGAGAAGAACTAAATGAAATTGAAACAAACAAAAAAAATTCAAAAATAAATTAAACAAAAAGCTGATTATTTGAAAAGATAAACAAAACTGATAGACCATTTGAAAGATTAACCAAGAAAAGAGAAAATCCAAATAAGCTCTATTAGAAATGAAACCAGAAATACTACACTGACACCACAGAAATACAAAAGATCATTCAGAACACCTTTATGCACATAAATTGAAAAACCTAGAGGAGATGGATAAATTCCTGGAAAGATACCACTTTCCTAGCTTAAAACAGGAACAATTAGATATTCTAAACAGAAGAATAACAAGCAAGTGAGATTGAAAGTGGTAATAAAATTAACAAAAAATAAGTTCAGTATTAGACAGATTCACAGGAGAATCCTACCAGACATTCAAAGAACTGGTATTAATCCTACTGACACCATTCCAGAAGATAAAGAGGGAACTATCCCTAAATCATTCTATGACACCAGTATCACTCTAATACCAAACCCTAGGAAAAAACATAACCAAAAAAGGAAAACTACAGACCAATATCCCTGATGAAGATAGATGCCAAAATCCTCAACAAAACACTAGCTAACTGAATCCAACAACATACCAAAGAGATAATGCACCATGATCAAGTGGGTTTCATACCAGGGATGCGGGGATGATTAAAATACACAAGTCAATAAATGTGATATACCACATAAAGAGAATCAAAAACAAAAATCACATATTCATCTCAATAGACACAGAAATAGCATCCAACAAAATCCAGCATTCCATTCTGATTAAAACTCTCAGCAAAATGGGCATACAAGGGATATACCTCAATGTAATAAAAGCCATCTATAACAAACCCACTGCCAACAATAATGTGGAAAAGCTGAAAGCATTTCCTCTGAGAACTGGAATAAGACAAGGATGCCTACTCTCACCACTCCTCTTCAACACAGTAATGGAAGTCTTAGCCAGAGCAATCAGACAAGAGAAAGAAATAAAGGCATCCAAATTGGTAAAGAGGGAAGTCAAGCTGTCGCTGATTTCCGATGACATGATTGTTTATCTAGAAAACCCTAAAGATTCATCCAGAAAGCTCCTAGAAGTGACAAAAGAATTCAACAAAGTTTCCAGATACAGAATCAATGCACACAAATCAATAGCTCTTCTATACACCAACGGCAACCAAGCTGAGAATCAAGTCCAGAGTTCAACCCCTTTTACAACTGCTGGAAAAATAAAATAAAACACTGAGGAATATACTTAATCAAGGAGCTGAAAGACCACTACAAGGAACACTACAAAACACTGCTGAAAGAAACCATGGATGACAAAAATGAATGGAAATACATCTCATGTTCATGGATGGGTAGAATCAATATTGTGAAAATGACCATATTGCCAAAAGCAATCTACAAATTCAACACAATTCCCATCATAACACCACCATCATTTTCCTAGTTCTTCACAGAACTAGAAAAAACAATCTTAAAATTCATATGGAAACAAAAAAGAGCCCACATAGCCAAAGCAAGATTAAGTAAAAAAAAAAACAAATCTGGAGGCGTCACATTACTTGATTTCAAACTATACTGTAAGGCCATAGTCACCAAAACAGGATGGTACTGGCATAAAACTTGGCACAGAGACCAACGGAAAAGAACAGAGAATCCAGAGATAAATGCTGATAGATACTTACAGCCAACTGATCTTTGACAAAGCAAACAAAAACATCAAGTGTGGAAAGGATACCCTATTCAACAAATGGTATTGAGATAACTGGCAAGCTATCTGTAGGAGAATGAAATTGGATCCTCATCTCTCACCTTATACAGAATCAACTCAAGATAGATCAAAGACTTAAATCTAAGACCTGAAACTATAAAAATTCTAGAAGACAACATTGGAAAATCCTTCTAGACACTGGCTTAGGCAAGAATTTCATGACCAAGAACCCCAAAGCAAATGCAATAAAAACAAAGATAAATGGCTGAGACTTAATTAAACTAAAGAGCTTTTGCATAGCAAAAGGAATGGTCAGCAGAGTAAACAGACAATCCACACTGTTGGAGAAAATCTTCACAATCTATACATCTGACAAAGGACTAATATCCAGAATCTAAAAAGAACTCAAGCAAATTAGCAAGAAAAAAACAACAACAATCCCATCAAAAAGTGGGCTAAGGACATGAATAAATAATTACAAAAGAAGATATACAAACGGTCAATAAATGTATGAAAAAATACTCAACATCACTAATGATCAGGGAAATGCAAATCAAAACCACAATGTGATATCACCTTATTCCCGCAAGAATGGCCATAATCAAAAAATCAAAAAATAATAGATGTTGGCATGGAAGCGGTGAACAGGGAACACTTCTACACTGCTGGCAGGAATATAAACTAGTACAACCACTATGGAAAACAGTGTGGAGATCCTTAAAAAACTAAAAGGAACTTGATCCAGGAATCCCACTACTGGATATCTACCCAGAGGAAAATAAGTCATCATATGAAAAAGATACTTGCACACACGTTTATAGCAGCACAATTTGCAATTGCAAAAACATGGGACCAACCCAAATGCCCATCAATCAATGAGTGGACAAAGAAACTGTAGTGTGTGTATGTGTATGTATATGTGTATGTATATATATGTACATGTGTATGTATATATATATACATACACACACACAATGGAATGCTACTCAGCCATAAAAAGGAATGAATTAATGGCATTTGCAGCAACCTGGATGAGACAGGAGACTATTACTGAAACTCAGGAATGGAAAACTAAATATCACATGTTCTCACTCATATGTGGGAGTTAAGCTATGAGGATTCAAAGGCATAAGAAGGACAAAATGGACTGTGGGGACTCAAGAAAGGGTGGGAAGGGGGTAAGGAATAAAAGACCACAAGCTGGGTACAGTGTATACTGCTTGGGTGATGGGTGCACCAAAACCTCACAAATCACCACCAAAGATTTTATTTACGTAACCAAACACCACCTGTTACCCAATAACCTATGGAAATAAAAAAACTTAATAATAAAAATAATAATTTTGTTTCACTTAATGTAAACTGTGTACTGATGTACAACTTACCATTTAGGGTTGAGTGTCTGGAATCAATTTATTGAGTTACCAAAAGCTTCAAAGTGTAAATACGTTGTACATCAGTACACAGTTTCCATTAAATGAAACAAAATTTATGAAACTCTATTATTCATTTATTCAACAATTATCAAAAACCAGATATTGTGCAATATAAGGCATTATGCCAAGCCCAGAAAGCTGATATAAGGCATACTACCTAACCATAAGGAACCTACATTAAGCACACCTAATCCATCATCACCTCTCTTACTAACAGGCCTCACTCCTTTTCCCTATGTCTTTGCTGAGATGGTAGCACAGACATTCTCAGTTAAAGTCCATTCCTTGGATCTGTATTTGCCCACTATTAAATCAGGTTGCATAGGACAGTTAACATAAAAAAGTTCTGGATATTAAAGAGCATTCCATCCATGAAGAGTAAACTATATAGTTTCAATAACACAGGGGTCCTTAATCTCTCATTAGACTGTAAGACTGGGTCTTATCTGCCAAATTTTTATCTCCAGTATTTAACTGGAGTAACTGGCACAGGGTAGGCACTCATAAATGCTTGCTGAATGACTGACTTGAACCAAAAATGTTGCTAGATTAACTGTGTAACCACAAGTACTTAATATATAGGCTCTCTACTTTCTACTAAGGACAGTTCTATGAAGACAATTCAAAGTGAATGCTTGTAAGCACTCTTGAAACTCCTCGTTCGTTAACTTAACCCTGGAGACACAAACATAGTAATCCGAAATTTTACGTGATTTTCTACATTTTTTGCATGACACAGTTTCACAAATAGCTACAGCTCAAAATTTGAATAATAAGCATGCATAGCACAGTACAATACCTTTCAGTTTAATTGCCACATCAATATAGGATTGTAAAAATGCCATGGATACTGCTTGCCCTACATGAAAATTAAAAATTCAACAGATATTACATGAGTATCTCCAAAGCATCCAAACTGATATATAACAGGTATACAGATTTATGTTTCCCCAAATTATTGTTAATCAGAAAATTCTATTATACATTTCTCAACATAGTCCAAACACTTAAAAGAGTTCCAAATGCAACTGATTTTCTGTACTTGTACTGCAAGCAATATAGCTAAATGGCTATGATTTGAAGATTAAAGCAATATACTTACTATAAATCTATAATAATATATTAAAAATCATTAGCGTGAGCCACAATTTTTCAGAATTAATGAAAATCTAGTTTAATCATTAACCTTTAATTTGTAAATCAGATATAAACTGCACAATCGCAGAATCAGAAGTAAATGCTTCAGTGTACACAGTCTACTTGAGACATATGAAAGCAATTTCCTTTTACAACATGCAATATATGGAATGCCAAAAATTAAATGTGTGTGTTTTTAAATGTCCTAATAAGTAATAGTCTTCTCTAAAGGCTCATACTCACAATCAACATAGAAGAGTACTATGTTGTCAGAAGCCATCACTGTTGCATTAAATGTTTCTTCTGTTAGTTCCACTGTCAGTTCCAAAGGTAATTTCCTCTTCCTATCTCTGTAAACAGTTTCTGCCACTTCATCATCCTGAGTATCTAAAATGTTGAAAAAGAAATTAATTTAAATATTGATGTACAATGAGAAATATTTAAGCTCTTCTCATAAGATGCATATAAGAATTCAGTACTTTATACAAACTTTTGAATTCATTCTATCTTAATACTTAGGATACATGATATTTAGAAAACTTTCCAGTTCCTTAACTGTCTCTGAGATGCTTCCTGACCTAGAAGTTGTAAGGTTCTGGTCAATTTCAAAATTAAAACTTGTTCTAGAAAGAATATTAATAGTATTATTTTGTTTACTTTGCCTCTACTGTATGCCAAGCATTGTGGTAGACACTAGGAAAACTGGTAAACAGACATAGTCCTGACCAAATGAAACTTCTATCTTTGGAAAAGTCTGACAAACTGATCACTGAATCAATACATAATTACAAATTATGACCAGTTTATGAGAAAGGTAAAGGATATACTGAGAGATTACAAAAGCGCTATTTAGATTGGGAAATCCAAAATCTGCCAGGTATAGAATCAAGAAAAGAATGTTTTAGACAAAGACAGTAACATATGTGAAAGCTCTGAGGCATAAAAGAGTTTAGCACATACAAGGCTGAGAGAAAGCAAATTTGACTAAGACAAGGTGGGGTTGAAAAAATAAACAGCACGAGAAAACTCTAGACTAGGAAGTGACTAAATCAAAAGAGGTCACATGAGCCAAGAAGTCTGGATTTTATCCAAAAAGCATCAAGTTATGAGTGGATTCTGAATATGTGAAAACATTTCCTTAATTTAGATAGACCAATCAATAGATTGATCCATCCATCCATGCATGTGGTAATAACATGCTTGAATTCATAAACATTCTGTTAGAAGTTTGTAGAGATTGTATGGCAACACAGATGGAGCATATAACTTGATTAAAGGATAAAGCTTCTTAGAAGAGTTGATACTAGCTGAATATGAAAAGAAAAGTAAAACTCAGGCAGAGAAGAAAGGCAGTGGTGGCATAAAGAGCAAAGGGAACAGCATTAGCAACGGCACAGTGGCATGAAAGAGCCTGGTGCAATCGGAAGACCAAACACTGGATATATGATGATATTAAGAATTGTTAATTTTTTAGAGGTAATAATAGTATTAATTATGTAATGTTTAAAAGGAGGCCGGGTGCGGTGGCTCACGCCTATAATCCCAGCACTTTGGGAGGCCAAGGCAGGTGGATCACAAGGTCAAGAGACTGACAGTATCCTGGCCAACGTGGTGAAACCCCATCTCTACTAAAAATAAAAAAATTAGCTGGGCGTAGTGGTGCACACCTGTAGTCCCAGCTACTCGGGGGGCTGAGGCAGGAGAATCTCTTGAACCCAGGAGGCGGAGGCTGCAGTGAGCCGAGACTGCACCACTGTACTCCAGCCTGTGTGAGAGAGTGAGACTCTGTCTAAAAAAAAAAACAAAAACAAAAACAATAAAAAGGAAAATCTTTATATTTCTGAAACCCAGCAAAATACTTATAGATGAAATCATATGTTTGGGATTTGCTACAAAACAATAAGAGGTGGGGAGTGATTGGAGCAGGATTAGCCATGGTTTGATAATGGCTGGGGCCAACTAATGGGTAACAAGAATTTGTTCTATTATTCTGTCTACTTTATGGTATGTTCATAATTCTCTGTAACAACACATTAAAAAGAAAGAAGGGAGAAAGAAGACAATACAGTCATAGAACTATTGTTTTGTACATAATTTCTAATACAGTCATGTACCACATATTGATACTTCAGTCAACAATGGACCACATATACAACTATAGTCCCTTAAGATTAAGGGAGAAATTCCTATCATCTGATGATGCAGTAGCCATTGTAATGTTGTAGCACAACATATTACCCACATGTCCGTGGTGATACTGGTGTAAAGAAACCTACTGTGAGTCATATAAAAGTATAGTACAATAAGGCCGGGCACGATGGCTCACACCTGTAATCCCAGCACGCTGGGAGGCCAAGGCAGGTGGATCACTTGAGGTCAGGAGTTCGAGGCCAGCCTGACCAACATGGTGAAATCCCATCCCTACTAAAAAATACAAAAAATTAGCTCAGGGTGGTGGTGCATACTTGTAATCCCATCTACTTGGGACGCTGAGGCAGGAGAATTGGTTAAATCCAGGAGGCAGAGATTGCAGTAAGCCAAGATCACACACTGCACTCCAGTCTGGGCGACAAGAGTGCAATTCTGTCTCAACAACAAAAAAGTATAGTACATACAATTATGTACAGTAAATAATACTTGATAATCAAGAACTAGATTATTAGTTTATACATTTACTATACTCTTATCATTAGAGTATACTCCTTTCACTTATAAAATAAAAAGTTTACTGTAAAACAGCCTCAGGTAGGTCCTTCTAAAAGAAGGCATTATTATTATAGGAAATGACAGCTCCATGCTTGTTAGTGCCCCCGAAGACCTTCCAAAGGGACAAGATGTGGAAGTGGAAGAGAATAATATGGATAATCTTGACCATGTATAAGCCTAGGCTAATGTGTGTGTTTGTGTTTTAGTTTTTACAAAAAAGTTTAAAATGTAAAACATAAAAGTTTTAAATGGAAAAAAGCTTATAGAATAAGGACAAAAAAAGAATATTTTTGTATAGCTGTACAATATGTTTGTGCTTTAAGTTAAATGTCATTACAAAACAGTCAAAACGTTTTCTAAAACTATAAAAATGTATAGAGTGAAAAAGTTACAGTAAGCTAAGATAAATTTATTATTGAAGAAATAAAAGTTTTATAAATTTAGTACAGCCTAAGTATACAGTATTTATAAAGTCTACAATAATGTAATGTCCTAGGCCTTCATACTCATTCAGTGACTCACCCAGAGCAACTTACAGTCTCGCAAGCTCCATTCATGGTAAGTACCCTACACAGGTGTACCATTTTTTATCTTTTATACCATGTTTTTACTGTACCTCTTCTATGTTTACACATGTTTAGATACATAAATATCTACCATTGTGTTACAAGTACCTACAGTATTCAATACAGTAACATGCTGTACAGGTTTGTGGCCTAGGAGCAATAGGCTACACCATATTCCCTAGGTGTGCAGTAGGCTACACTATGTAGGTCTGTGTAAGTGAACTTTATGATGTTTGCTCAGTGAAATCATCTAACAATCCATTTCTCAGAAAGTACTCCCATTATTGAGACAAATGACCGTACTATAAATTGAAATTCTATTTCTGGATGTCAATACAACCTCAGCCATTTTCTTTTTTTTTTTTCTTTTTTTTTTTTTTTTTGAGACGGAGTTTCGCTCTTATTACCCAAGCTGGAGTGCAATGGCGCGATCTCGGCTCACCGCAACCTCCGCCTCCTGGGTTCAGGCAATTCTCCTGCCTCAGCCTCCTGAGTAGCTGGGATTACAGGCACGCGCCACCATGCCCAGCTAATTTTTTTGTATTTTTATTAGAGACGGGGTTTCACCATGTTGACCAGGATGGTCTCGATCCCTCGACCTCATGATCCACCCGCCTCAGCCTCCCAAAGTGCTGGGATTACAGGCGTGAGCCACCGTGCCCAGCCAACCTCAGCCATTTTCTAACTGTATGACTCTAGTCAATCACATAACTCTCTGGGCCTCAATGTTCAACTCTTGTGAAGCATGGGAGTTGTACTACATAACTTTAAGGTACTTTCAAGCACCAAATCCCATGACACTAAAAAGTTACATTCTCAATACCAAAATTAGTAAAGATCTATTTTCTTATTTACTGCATTTTTTTCTTATTCATATATTTTCATTTTCCTGTCAGTCTTCTCTTTCTTTTTCCTCCTTTCCCTCTTTTCTTATACTCTAATAAGCTACCATCACTTGTAAATTTAGTCATTCCTCAGCTGTACCTTCCACCTATTCATTAATAACGTACATACTATTTTCAGTCACACAGGCAGCTTTATTTTATTTTATTTTTTTTTTTTTGAGACAGAATCTCACTCTGTTGCCCAGGCTGGAGTACAGTGCCATGATCTCAGCTCACTGCAAACTCCACCTCTTGGGCTCAAGCAATCCTTCCACCTCAGCCCCCCAAAGACCTGGGACTACAGGCACGCATCACCATGCCTGGCTAATATCTGTATTTTGTGTAGAGATGGGATTCTGTCATGTTGCCCAGGCTGAACACGTGCTTCTTTTCTTTTGTTCAGATTGTCCTTTTGCGGAATTTAGTCTTTTTCATTCTGATTAAGGTTTTGCCGATTTTTCTCTGGGGACACCTGTCTCTGATTTACATTCACAGATGGTAATAAATTCTTTCCTAACCCTCACCTAGTTTTGCTTTGCAAACCGGAGTGATACAAACCGAGGGGGAAGAATTATGTAGACAGGCACAACATGATACAACATTCTGGGCCAATATGGATTACTGATAACAGGAAGATGAAAAACAAACAAAAAAGGCAAAGTTGCAAAAGAAATACTAGAAGCAAGCTGGAGGTCATTGAATGTTCTCAACACAAAGAAATTATAAATGTTTGAAATGATGGATATGCTAACTACCCTGACCTGATTACTATACATTATACATATTGAAACATCACTATGTACCCCACAAATAGGTATAATTATTATTGGTCAATTAAAAGATAAAAAATAAAAACTATAAAGAGAAGGCAGAATCAGAGGGTAAATAAGGCCACAGAGTCAGGAAACAATATAGGGACTGAGGCCACAAAGAAATCTTCAAAGAGGCAACTTCCACTGAAGACAGGAATCAAATAAACTGAGATTGGGGCAAGTCCCCTAACTCTGAAAGTTCACATATAGGGACCATTACAGGAATAAAGCAGGAAGCAAGAGGCCAGAACACAGGTCTACTTATGTAATGACAAGCCCACTGAGGACTCCAGAGAGGAACACAAGCAATTCTAACCCCTGCATATCAGAAAAGAACTAGTGCTCAGCTCAAACCAAGAAACTGGTCACTGGTAACAGTTAAAGCTCTTATTAAATGTACAATATAGATTTTGATCACAATGCATGGACCTTATGAAAATGATATGTAAATTGCTTCCTTCCTGGAGCTCATAATGGTACTGTATAAAACATTCAAGTATTTATTATATGGTATACAAAAACGAACAAGACATAATCCTTGATTTAGAAATATTTCTAGACTAGTGGAGAAGAGAAAAAAGTAAATTAGTAATTACAGAAGAGGATTAATGTTATGAAAGAAGTATCAGGAACAATTATTTCACTATTGCCAAATTATCACTCTTTAAAAATATGAAATTTTAGGCCACTAGATTATTTTAGCAAAGTATTCTTGACTGTAACTAATAAAGAAGATTTTATTACAAGATGCTTAAATTCTAGCTCAGGCCCCACCACCAGCCACTTGTAGGACTTTGGGCTGATCACTTAACTCAGAAAATGCAGACTCTTCATGTATTAAATGAAGGTGATATCAGCTAACTCAGAGAATAACAATTAAAGTAAATAATATGTGGGAAAAAGGCTTGAAAACTATACAGTACTTCATAAATGTAAGCAATAAGAGAAAATTTTTAAAGACTGAAATAACTGTTTAAAAGAAGTGTTAAAATGTTATTAAAATTTGCTCTTTATACCATTAACAACTGGATTTATGTACAAGTACAAATATAACAATATTTATTAGAACTCTACTTCCTAATAAAAATAATAATAATGAAATATCATGTTGTAGTTTTTAAGTAGAGTTTTTAAACACGGACTAGTCCAGAAGGGCTGAAAGTACTGATACGGAGGATGAAGGCACAGATGTGGGAAGTTTGAAGCCTGATACGTAACAGTAAATGCCAATAACTAAACAAAGTATAGCCTCCTTACATCTTTTCAACAAATCAACTTGATAAAATGTGATTCAAAATAAATACCACCAGGTTTCTTTACAGAGTCTTAAATCTGAATGCATTCTTTGAGAAAGTTAATTCATTGGAAATTTCACTGACTTTATGGGTGCTGAGCAGGATGGGGAAGGGGTAAGAATCATAATACATTACCTATATCTGGACCTTCCACGTCATCGTCTTCATCTTCTTGTATTTCCTCAACGTGTATATTATTTTCCACATGGGATATTATTAAATCAACATCATGTAATACCAAAAATTCCATTGGAACTCCCTAGAAATACATCAATTTTTTTAAAAAATGAATATAGCAAAGTATTTTGACATAAAAATATTTTACTCAGGCCAGGCACAGTGGCTAACACCTGTAATCCCAGCACTTTGGGAGGCACAGGCAGGTGGATCACCTGAGGTCAGGAGTTTGAGATCAGCCTGGCCAACACAGTGAAACCCCATCTCTACCAAAAACACAAAAATTAGCTGGGCATGGTGGCACATGTCTGTAATCCCAGCTACTCAGGAGGCTGAAACAGAAGAATCGTCTGAACTCAGGAGGTGGAGGTTGCAGTGAGCCAAGATTGTGCCACTGCACTCCAGCCTGAGCGACAGAGCCAGACCCTGTATCAAAAAGAAAAAAAAAAAAGAGTTTCACTTGTTTAACATTAAAATGAAACTAAACCTTTGAGTTTCAATTCTAAAATTAAGAAAAATGAAAAAGGAAATTAACTCCACAATTACTACAAAAAGAAAAGCATCCAAAGCATACCTTTCTATAAAGACAATGGGTACACTGAAAAGGGTGGCAACGAAAGGAGTGGAAAGCCTCACTTGTTTCTTGTCACAACCACATTATACTGAAGTCTATAAAACATTTCACATATAACAGCTAGTTCTACCTCTTTATAAGATGGAAATATATACAATTTTACTACAAATAGAGCAAATCAAAATTGATTATTCTGACATTCCACAAAAATATCCAAAACAATACTTCATCTAAATTAATTCCACTAATAAGTTCAATTTCCTGTTTAGCTATAAACAACATTAAATTACTATCTGCTACCAGTTGTTTTAAAAATGCTACATTCTATTCTATTGAGATCAATATTAATTAATATTAAAAATATTACTTAAGATTTATTTCACTATTGCCCAACTGTTACACTTTAAAAATACAAAATTTTAGGCCCCAGATTATTTTAGCAAAGTATTTTTGGTTGTAGCTACATATTGGAATAAAGCTATGAGCTCCAAGCACGTTTGTTCTTTGCTATGACATATCTTCACCTTTTTAAAATTATATTCAAAATAAGCAATTTTGATTCCTACAGAAATATAGTAAACTTAAGTAGAGGAATCAAAATCAAACTTAACTTGTTCCAAAGATTCACAGAAATTTTTGTAGTAAACTTTTTAATTAAAGTATAACAGTCACACAGAAAATAACAAAAATGTTAAGTAAGTATAGAGTTTGATGGACTTTTACAAAGTAGACATATCTGTATAACTACCACACAGATTAAGATACAGAACATCATCAGCACACCCAGGAGCCATCTTCTTGCTCTTCCTGTCATTAACATCCCCCAAAAGTAATAATTATTCTGTCTTTCATCAATGCTCTGGCTTGAATTGTTTCATCTTGTTAATTTTTTGAGATAGCATCACTCTCTCTCGTTAATTTTTTGAGAGAGGGTGGATGTACAGTGGCACAGTCGTGGCTCACTGCAGCCTCAACCTCTGGTGCTCAAGTGATTCTCCCACCTCACCCTCCTGAGTAACTGGGACTATAGGCACAAACCACCACACCCAGCTAATTTTTTGTAGAGATGGGATCTCCCAATGTTGCCTCGGCTGGTCTTAAACTCCTAGGTTCAAATGATCCACCTGCCTCAGCCGCTCAAAGTGCTAGGATTATAGGCATGAGCCACCATGCCCGGCCCCATATTATTTTAAACAAAAAACAGGATAGCATAATCCTGATTTTATTTTTAAAAATACATATAAACATGTAAACATAGGAAAAAACCGACTAACACATGAAAAAAACATCAAAATGTTAACAGCAATTATCTTTGAATAGGAGCAATGTATAATTTACAGATTTTTCTATAATAAAAATTATTACTTTAGGACAACATATATTATAGACCAGTACATAAAACAACTAACCTTTTCTGCTCTTTTGAAGACCACATTAGCATGTTGAGGAATGTTCACTTCCAAAGAGTCCCTTTTTCAAAATGGAAATAAATGTTTTATATTGCTAATCTGAAGAATAATAATCACCCAGGATGTCAATCAAAAATAGAACTATAATCTTATACTAAATATTACAAAAAAATTACAATTTAGTGACTGAAAAGTTTTACACATATTGACCAGATTTTCTAGTCTCCATGTTAATCTCTGTCTTCATTTAGCAAGGTTTAAAGTTCTAAGTTTTAATCAAGCTTATAATGAATGTACAGATTTTAGCTCAGCAACTAGTTCTAACTACATTAGAATCTATTAAAAATTTGAGTTTACCTATAAGTAATTAAATCACCATATTTTAAAACATGGAAGTTATTAGTGTTTTGCTAAATATAGTAAACATTCAATGTTTAAGATACCTTAACAAGAGCAGAACTCCTGCTTTTCCCAGAAGACGCCAAGCAACCCATTCTGCAGTTCTTCTATCAGCTTCATATGTAGCCTGTTGGCTAACAATAAAAACCAGTGGTAAGCCTAGTTGGAGATGCACAGTTGAAACTTGTTGAGGATCGTCAGCAACTTCAGTCTTCATTAAAAACAACAACAACAAAAAAAAAGAACAAAGTGTGATAATAATATTCTAACAGTTGGATTTCAATTCTCCTAACTCTTATTAATAAAGTAACAAGTAAAAAACAAGTCTGTAAAATAATAATCCAACACTAACAGAAATGATCTCCTAATTTCCTGAATTAAAGGCTCCCAAGGTACCTATATCGTTTTGTTTGTTTTTTGAGACAAAAGCTTGCTTTGTTGTCAGGCTGGAGTCCAACAGCATAATGATCACAGCTCATTGTAGCCTAAACCTTTTGGGCTCCAACAATCCTCCCACCTCAGCCTCTGAAGTAGCTGGGACCACAGGTGTACACCACCATGTCGAGCTAATTTTTTTTTTTTTAATTTTTGTAGAGTCAATCTCCCTACATTGCCCAGCCTGGTCTGAAACTCCTGGGCTCAAGTGATCCTCCCGCTTTGGCCTTGCAAAGTGATAGGATTACAGGCACGAGCGATCGATCGTGCCTGGCCCCCTATAAGTTTAGGCATTATAAAATTAAGATTTTATAAGAAGTTAAACAAAAAATTACAATCATAAAGAATACTATAAACAAATAAAAACAATAAATAAAGCAATGTGGGACTAATTGATAGAGATAAATATTTCAAGGGAAATAGAACCGATAACTAAGGAATAAACTTTTTCATATAAGAATTTAACATAATATGACACATTACAAAACAATGAGGAAGACCCGAATTAAAGTAGCAAATTAAATACACACATCTAATTTCGCTCCCTCCAGAACTCCCAGGAAAACTACAGCAGAGGGATTTTTTAAAAGAGACAAACATACATACATAAAGAAGGGAAAAGAGAAAAGGTAGCACAATTTTAGAAGTCAGAATCAAATAACTGACTTAGGAGATCCTACAACGCAAAACCCTAAGCCATTAGAGGGAAAACTAAGACACAATTCAGTTTTAGCTACAAAACCCTAAAATTGCTCAGGAACTATCAGTGTCAAGCAAGGCTGGATCTGGGAAGGAAATATTAGAAGGGAAGTGGCAGGAAGGCTCTAAAATAAACATGAATATGTCAAAGCTTTTGAGAAGTAGTTAGATCCCTAGATTCTCCTCCCCAGTTCTATGATATTAAACAACTGTCGCTTCCCCACACTGGCAGAAATCTAGGAACAGCTGACAGTGTGGATACCATGTTGAAATCGGGGGATTAAGTAACCAAATGTTGAGATGTTCCCCTCACCTAAGGTCCCTTTCCACTCAGTTCCCAGAATGCCGGCAGTTAAGCCTTTGTCCTCAATTGGAATTTTTATCCTTTTTGGGAGATCTTGAGTAATCCCAAAAGCATGAAGATACTGACATTGGGATTCGCCAAAAAGCAGGCTAGGTCTAATTACTCTATGGAGCTCTAGGCTCGACCCTGCTCACCTCTTCAGTCTGCTTACTGCCTAAGAGACATGAACTTCTGTCACTACTATCTGCACTTTCTCCACCTTCCACCATAGATACCTCCCAGACAAGACACAATTCTCATACATTCTCTGTGTGTGAGAATGTGTGAGAATCTGGAACACTGTTGCTTGCCTCTGCCCCTCCTCCATCCTCCTCTCTTGCTGCCACCCAGCAGAGCTGGCTTCAAGGTCCATCTTAGCACTGTGTGGCATTCCCAGGACATTTGAACTAGGCAGGGAGGCGGGGTGTCATGTGGCCAGGTGTCCAGAAGGCACTGGGAAATCCCATGTGATGGTCTGAGAGGATCAGGCACATATCAGTCATGGGGCAGAAATGTCAAGGACAGCTTACAAGGGTGCCACCTTCTCACCACTCCACCTTCCCAACCGTTCTCCTCCCAGTCAGCCAAAAAGAGTCAGAGCTATTTTGGCCACATCTCTCAAGTCTCCACCAACCCCAACTGTCTGCCTGTCAGAGACTTGCAAAGGCTCATGTTTTTATTTTCTCATCATTCCATTGTGATACTAAGAAACTAAGAAGATTAATTTTCGAAAAGGTCAGGCACGATGGCTCATGCCTACACTTTGAGAGGCCAAGATGGGAGGATCACTTGCGCTCTGGAGTTCAAGACCAGCCTGGGCTACATAGCACAATTCTGTCTCTATTTTTTTTAATTAAAAATTAAACAAAATTTTTTAAAGATTAATGAAAAACTAAAATGTGAACAGATATCACTGTTACATATATATATTATATACATATTTAAAAGTCACCAAGTCTCACCAATGTTAGAATTTCCAACCTGTATTTTAGTTTTAGTTTTAAATTCTAAACTGTGAACAGACATCCAAGGATTAACACACACCTAAGGAAAGCCTTTAACATGAAAAGCAGAGACTGGAACACATGGAAAAAATAAATAACATAGAGAAAATACAGACCATGCGGGAATAAGAAAGGTTCAGAAGCCACCACAGACAACTTCAAGGAGATGGGAAGACACTGGATCCATAAATAATTGAAAAATAAAATTAAATAAGTCTCCCAGAAAGCACAACAGAAAATAGATGTAAGATAGAATAGAAAAAAGGTAATAAAATTGAAGGACTAGTTAAAGAGGCCTAACATCTAAATAATGCAAGTCACAGAAAAAGAGAAGGAGAAAATAGAAGAAATCATTACTGAAATAAACACAAAATTTTCCTACAACTGAAGGACATTGATTGTCAGATTCAAAGAGCCCAATGAATAACCAACAGAGTGGATAAAAGCAGATACAAACAAAGATGTATTCTTCCAAACTTTCTAATAATTGAGTTTTTTTTTTTTTAGACAGAGCCTCACTCTCTCATCCAGGCTGGAGTGCAGTGGCAGTATCTCAGCTCACTGTAACCTCTGTCTCCCAGGCTCAAGCAATCCTCTCACTTCAGCCGCCACCAAGTAGAGCTGGGACTACAGATGCGCATCACCACACACAGCCAGTTTTTATATATTTTGTAGAGACGGGGTTTTGCCATGTTGCCCAGGCTGGTCTCTTAACTCCTGGACTCAACCAATCCACTCATCTTGGCCTCCCAAAGTGATGAGAATTCACCAGGGGATAGGAATCTTACAAACCATCTTAGAATTCTGTTTACCATAGGTAAGTATAGGATTCTATTTGGCAATTTTTTGGAAAGAGATACATATATATATATACTCAATAACTTGAGTTATTAAGTACTTAAGTTATTTTATCTACCATAAAGAAAATTCTAAGCCCCCAAAATTCCTACCCCTGGTAAACAAATCTTGTATAACCCCCTCCCCTGAGTGTGAGCAGGACCTGCG
The DNA here is from genome assembly GCF_009761245.1 of Sapajus apella. Lineage (NCBI taxonomy): Eukaryota > Metazoa > Chordata > Mammalia > Primates > Cebidae > Sapajus > Sapajus apella. The sequence continues at coordinate 2,798,874 of NW_022437014.1, forward strand.
GGGTAGCCATTCCTTTTGTTAGGTGACATTACATAGGAGTCTGTTGTAGCACACTCAAGTAAGATTCTCCCACTGGCTTTGAAGGAGCAAGCTGCATGTTGTGAGAGGGCCATGTGGCAAGGGCTTGAGAGCAGACTGTAGCAAATAAGAACAACCTTTTTCTAACAGCTAGCAAGAAAACAGGAACCTGGGTCTTAAAACCACAAGAAAAATAATTTCTGCCAAAAACCTAGATGAGTGGAATATCCTGAAGGAGTACAGGTTTTTTCCTCGTGTATTCAGAGAACTATTAGTAATTCAGTATTATAAAGCAAAAGGAAGAATAGTCAGTAAGGCTAGAAATGTGGCAAGGGGTCAGCTCGCTGAAAACCATGAATGTCCTGCCAAGAAAACAGGGCTTTATGATGTAAATAAAGTGAAGTCATTTATGAATTGTATGAATTAATGATCACACATATATTTTTAAAATATCACTGTCAGCTTTCAAAAGAGATTTCAGATGTAAAATTACATGCAAGAACATGTAGGAATTAAGAATGTTTCCCCAGATGTCTGCCATAAATAAATGGACAGTAAAATAACCAAAATAGTAAAGAAAGAACCAGTGTTGGTGAAGGACAATACCTTAATGTCACATGTATTGTACTTAAGCAGAGATACATCTAATTAACAGTTAGATACATCTAATTAACACTTAGATACATGAGTGGGAGCTCCAAATAAACATGTGACCTGAAAATTCAGATTTGAGAATCCATGTAGTTAACGCCACAGAAACAGATGAGGTCACTTGAGGGGTGTGCTCTGAGCAACTATCACTGTGTATCAAAGCTCCCTAAAACCTGGTAGCTTAAAATGACAAGAATCATTTCCTTTGCTCAAATATGTGTAAGCTCATCTCTGCTTCATGTGGCATTAGTAGGCTATTTCAACTGGAGGCTGAATATTCTACTTTACAGATGGCTCATACGCATGGCTAACAAGCTGTTGCTATTTGAAGCTCAGCCATGGCTGTGGTCTAGGGACCTCAATTCTCCTTCTCATGGGCTTCTCCTCAGGCTGCTTAGGCTAACAACAAAATAGGGAGTTTCCAAGAATGAGCAAATAAAGAGAGCAAGGCAGAGGCACATCACATTTTGTGAAATATAGCCATTATTGATATATGAAGTCATAGATCATCACTTCAGTCTCATTCTGTTGGTCAAGGCAGTTACAGAAGCCCAACCAGGTTCAGGTAGAGGAGTCACAGACTCCATCATTCCACAGGCAGTGATAGGGTGACAAGATAAGGGGAGCTTATGGGATGCGAGGTACTGTTGGACTTTGTGAGTCTTGAAGAAAGGAGTGAACCTATTTTGTAGGTGGGAGGGATTACTGTAGCCATAGTCTGCCCCCTGGCTACAACAACTCAAATCCTTTCCATGTGTAAAATACACACCTCCCTCCCAGACTCCTAAAGCCTTGTCCCATCAAGCTTTGAATGAAATCTGTGCACAGTTTAATATATCATTTACATTTAGATAAGACCCTTGCATATAGCTCCTTGAAAACTATTCCTTTTAATTTGAAGACCTGTGAACTAAAGAGAAAGATCATTTTCCCCAATACATACTCAACACACAGTGATGGGACGTGCGTAATATAATTATATACACTCCTGGCTGAAGGGGGGAAAATGGAGGCACACAATAGTCACTGGTCTATAGCAACTCTGAGGTCCACTGAGGCATATGTTGTTAGGTTCCTCAATTGGGGCCTAGTCCTGCTCCCTGAACTTAAGGCTCTTGGTTACAAATTCTGGGCCCTAGTCTGCCCTCCAACTAATCATTTAAAAAAAAAAAAAAAAAAGGAGCCTGTAATTGTAGCTGAGTGAATTTCTTAGCCTTTTCCTGACCCTAAAAATTTGGAGGAATAAAGTACATTTATCATTTTGTGCTATTTCTATCTCTAACCATACAAGTTTTTATACTTCTTTAAAATCTTGTGGGTTTCCTAATTATGATTTTTTTTTTTTTTTTTTTTTTTTGAGACAGAGTCTCACTCACTCTGTTGCCCAGGCTGGAGTACAGTGGCATGATCACAGCTCACTGCAGCCTCAACTTCCCCAGGCTCCGGTGATCCTCCTACCATCAAAGCCTCCCAAGTAGCTCGGACTAAAGGTGGACACCACCATGCCCAACTAATGTTTGATGTTTTTGTAGAGATAGGGTCTTCCTATTTTGCTCAGGCTGGTCTCAAACTCCTGGCCTCAAGCAATCCACCCACCTCAGCTTCCCAAAGTGCTGGGATTACAAGTGGGAGCCACTGCACCCAGCCTAATTATGAAGTTATAATCCATTCCATTTGACATAAAACAAAATCACAAATGTCCCTGATAGGCAGAGAAAGCCACTGGGTATCATAAAAATTATAACTAAATAAAATATATAATATAAATAGAAATTAGTATAAGAGAAGATACAAAAGTGACAGAAACACTCTTGCAATGGTTTATCAATGTAGAAAAATATCAATATTTTTCTACAATTCATGTATTACTATTAAATAACTAAAATTACTTAAAAGTTTACTTTCAAAAATGATACCAGAATAAAAAGGATTACAAGAGACTATTATGAAAAATTATATGCCAGTAAATTTGGTAACTTAGAAGAAATGGATAAATTCTTAGAAACATATAACCTACCAAGACTGAATCATTAAGAAATGGAAAATCTGGGCAGAGCATGGTGTCATGCCTGTAATTCCAACACTTTGGGAGGCCAAGGCAGGCAGGTCACAAGGTCAGGAGTTTAAGACCAGACTGGTCAAAATGGTGAACCCCTGTCTCTACTAAAAAACATAAGCTGGGCATGGTGGCTCGTGCCTTTAATCCCAGCTACTTGGGAGGCTAAGGTAGGGGAATTGCTTGAACTGGGACCCCGGAGGCAGAGGTTGCAGTGAGCCGAGATCGCATCACTGCACTCCTGCCTGGGCTACAGAGCAAGACTCCATCTTGGGGGAAAAAAAAAAAAAGAAATGGAAAATCTGAACAGATCTAGAACTAGCAAAAAAATTAAATCAGTAATCAAAAACCTCCCAACAAAGAAAGTCCAGGACCAGATGGCTTCACTGGAAAATCCAACTAAACATTTAAAGAATTAATGCCAATCCTTCTTAACCTCTTCAGAAATTTTGAAGGGGTGAGAATATTTCCAAACTCATTTTATGAGGCCAGCATTACCCTGATACTAAAGTCAAAGATACTACAAGAAAAAGACACTACAGAGCAGTATGAGCAATATCCCTAATGAATATTAAGGCAAAAATCCTCAAGAAAAGCTACCAAACTGAATTCAGCAGCACATTAAAAGGATCACTCATCATGAGCAAGTGAGATTTATGCTTGCAATGCAAGAATGGTTTGACATACAGAAACTAATTAATGTAACACTTTACACCACATTGACAGAACAAAGGACAAATATCACATGGTCATTTCAATTAATGCAGGAAAAGCGTTTGAAAATGCTCGACATCATTACTCAGCCTTAAAAAAGAAGAAAATCTTGACATATGATACAACATGGATGAACCTTGAGGATATTATTCTAAATGAAATAAGCCAATTGCAAAAACAAATAAGGCATGACTCAGTGTATATGTGGTATCTAAAGTAATCAAACTCATACAAATGGAAAGTAGACTGGTGGTATCAAGGACTGAGGTCAAGTAGAGGGGAGATGTGAAGTTGTGTGCTGAATGAGCATAGAGTTTCAGTCACGCAATATTAAAAAGTTCCAGAAATCTGTTGTACATCAATGTGCATCAGCTAATACTGTATTATACGCTTTATAATTTTTATGAGAGTAATCTTATGAGGTTTTTAAACAATTAACAAAGGCTCTAAAACAACCATGTTGGGAAACACTATGCTATACAATATTGTACACTGCCACATAAGTTCTCTAGAACTAGAAGCTAAATGAATAAATCATAACAGCATCTTTCTAATTTCCTATATAAAAGAGTTGGTTTAATGTAATTCAAGTGTCTTGAATCTGTCTGAGACAGAGTTAGATTAACAAATAAAAAATAATGTAAAAATTTCAGAGATTGTTAAAAATGTATAAACTTATCCATATTTTAACATTTTATTAGATATTTGCACTTGAGAATTCTTCTTGGGATTCAGATAAAAGCTTTCCTTCTATCTACAGATAGAAACTGAATCCATCATGGAGAAAATCACCAGCATTCTAAAACGTCCTTGGTATTTGCCAACAGGACAATAATTGAACCATTTTCCCAACTGTGTTCACTGCTGGGAACCTTAATAACACATCTAAAACAACTCCGTATCTGGCAGAATCTTACTTAACCGATTTAAGATTGAAATTCACTTAAAAATTCTATGCTAAAGATCTATGTTTAGTTGGACATGATCAAAATGATACGTTCCCTGTCATGACTGTAAGACATAGTTGTACCATATATCTACAATAATTAGGTATTCAAGTACCCTGTTTTACCTAAAGGAAAAAAAGCAATAAACATACACACACACAAAAGCAATTTGCATCTATTTTCATATGCTTAGAAGTAAACTAATAATACATATAATTGCAATGATCAGACACAAAGCAGTTTACAAAAAAGTCTGAATCTTACTTTCCATTTTTATTAGCTTATAAATAGACTTTGTAAACATATCAAATTATTTCAGATCCTGAACCCCAAAACCCAGGCTAATTTGCAAAGCATCTTACTAACCCCACAAAACCCAACCATGATTGTAACCCCAAGGGTTTTTATATAGAATAATGTCTACAATAATAGGGGGAATGAGCTTCAGTGGTACTAGGAAAGAGTAAGAATAAAGCAAGAAACGTGAATTCAAAGTCAACTATAGAGTCAGCTACTAACAAGAACCTGTAAGCAGTCATCAAATTTAGGTACCAACTTTCGGTACCTCTCTATCTCATTCCAGTTAACTATGCCATCACAGGGTATAACCCAATTACAACAAATTTTGGCTTAAGGGGTGTTTCCTATAAAAGTGTTTGGCATTACTCAGTTTTTTTTTTTAACCTTAAATGTATTATTTAAGAACAAAAAACAACCTCAAAAACTGATATGGTCAAATGTTTAAAGTACTAAAACATAAAAGTGACCAAACCAGTTGAGGTTCTAACATCTTCCTAATTCCACTGGGGTAAGGCCTTCACTACCCTCCAGTAGTCTCAAGGAATCTTTCAAGGCTTTGTCTTCTTTCCTGTACTCTGCATTCATTTACTCTGTTCTAGTCTATAAAAGTCCACTCATCTATGCTTCTAGGCTTCCCTCTGCCAAGTATTTCTAGGCTGACATCAAGGTTTGAATTATCACCTTAGCTTTCCAATCTGGCACTAATCATCCATTCAGCCTTTCAGATCTCTCTTGGCTTCATACTACTGGTCATTCCTACCTATTTCTATGTCTACCTGAGCTTCTGGAGCCTCTGCCTGAATCCTATATCCCAGTTCTCTGTCTAGGGAAAAAAAAAAGTTCAAACAAATAAAATTTTTATGCATTACTCTGTGAAAGTGTTGAAGCAAACTGCACTTCAGGTTTCGATTGACAATTTAATATTCCTTTGTGTGAACAGTGGTTAGGGCAGGGCCACCTGCACTGCACAATTCCAGGAAGTACCATTCACATATTTCATAAAATGTGTTTCAAGGGGCTGTTGTTCATATACAATATAACATAAATGATGCCCTTAATTTTTTGCCATGTTACGCTTCCAAGTAAAACCACCCTTAACTGAAGTCATTATGAAGTTTCCAAAGTTTTGGTTTTTTAATTTCAAAACTAATACTACATAATTCCTAGTAAGTGCTATAAAGTGAAATAAGATCAGAGAATCTTCCTCCTTATTATCTATCTAAAAACACAAAAAAATAGTTTTGAAATATAGCAAAAGAAAATTCATGAGCAAAAACTTTAGGAAAGGGCACAGCTTAAGCCAGATTGTTGTAGCAAAGAAAAAACAGATTTTTAGTAAAGCTAGGTATAAGTACTAATCTTGTCCCCAATGGTGAAAGACAAAATCCTTAGAATTCTTAATAATACTCCACTATCGAAGAACAGAAATTGAAGCTGGAGGGAAATAGTGAAGAACTACATAGTGAACCATCATTTCTCTCTCTTTCTCTCTGCTCTATGCTAAAATGGAAGATTAAAACAAATTCAGACGGTATTCTCCCAATGTGAAAGGAAAGAAAAGAAGACCTATAAACTGCTTTCTTTAAAAAAAAATTGCTTACAGTCAAAATCCAACCACAGAAAAAAAGTTACCTAAAGGACTAAGGAATAAAGCCCGTAAAATTGTGGTGGTGAGCTCTGAATCTATTTAAATGCAGAAGCAAAGCTTTTGAAGAGGGAGTTATGGTCACAGAACAGAATATAAATACCATAGACTCTGATAATGTAAAAAGAATAAATGAACACAAATCAGAAGGGCAAGAGGAGCTGAGATGGAAATGAACATATGAAGTTAATTTTCTCATCTTTCACAGGTAGGAATAAGTCAATACTATCTAAAATAGAAACACAAAGTTTTAAAAAATAATTATTTTTATTTCTTAATGTCTTCCATAACCATTTTAAACACCTGAGATAACATTCCTAAAGAGCCATCTACTGATGAAAAACACTTATCAAAGTTCCATAATCCCTTCTAGTCTCACATCAGTTTCTTTTTCTTCTACTAAACCAAGATTAGACATCTTACTATAAAGTAGTACACACGATATGACATGTCCATTAATCCATTCATTCTCCTATCTCTATGTATCCACATGGGTACAAAGATAATAAGTGTGGTGGTCATCTAAAGTTAATTTCTGAGTGAAGGGATTAAGTGACTTCTTAAACTTTTCCTTCATACTTTGCTGCAATGTTTGGATTACTTAAAATACATGTGCACCATTTTTATATTTTAAAAAAGACACACTGAATGAGAAGATCTACTGAAGATTTTAAACACGCTCAGTACAACCCTTCAACCTTTCAGAAAGAAATCTGCTGATCACCATCACCTAGTGTCTCTATAACATTTTTTCAGGCTAGTGGTAAGAAAACTGCAGCACCAGAAATCCTATAGTTCTAATATCTACCAACTCCTAAAACAGTGATCAAAGCATTATTAAAAGAGGTCTTTTCTTAACCATGACGTGGTCTTTGTGATCTATGAGTACTCGCCAAAACCCAGAGTTCATTATTACTACCACAGAATAGTTTCACTTACACAATTGTATATTTGGGTTTCAATGCAATAATACGTAAAGGCATTAAAATGTCATTTAATGGATAGTCTATCTTCTATTCTACCTTTAATAAGGAATTATTCCTAAATCCCTCAAAATGAAAGAAAAACACCCAAAAAAGGGAAAAGATAACTAACTCGTCTAAGTGAACATGCATCTGTAAATCAAAACTTAATAAATTTTATGTATAAATGATCTACTATATTAAAATAAGACACATAGCTTTTGCAATTATACAGACAGTAGAAAACAAAAATATAAAGACACATACCAACAGAGGTGCCTTCATTATCTTAATAAACAGGTGAATGTTCAGTGTAGTCAATGGCTGTTCCATTAGTGTGCTTCTACATTGCTGGGTCAAGTCCAAGACTAGTTTACAATGAAAAAAGTAGAGACGTGCATTTTCCACATCCTCAGAGCTACAAATTAAAAATTAATTAACTTAATGAAGTTCAATGTGTGATCCCTTTAGCATGCAAAAAAATGTAATGATAAATTTTGTGTTTAGTCTCATGCTTTTGATTATTATTTTAGTAAAAGCCTGAAAGAGTATAGCATTAAAATTAAATGAACTTGGGCAAAAAAGAAGATATAGGATATTAAAGTAAATTAACCTTGAGTTATATAAACAATTTTTATACAAACAATTTTTATATAAGGTTAATATTAAAGTAAATTAACCTTAATATTAGTTGTATAAACAATAAACCACATGAGTTGTATAAACAATTTTTTTCCTGAACTTTTTAATATGGTAGTTTCTAAATTATAATAGGTTACAGGCAGGCTTATAACCTTTTTTCCATAAAAGGCTGTCACCTTACGGACAATGAGATTATCTTTAAATATAGTTGCTTTTCTAGAGCTATGCTAAATGAAGCTTTGTAACACAAATTTTCTATATTTAATTTAAACCCAAAGCTGTTTTGAATAAACTTCAGCCAAAACATTCTAAAATAGAAACCATGTGGCAGTTTGTGGGAGTTTGCGAGTTTGTATCTGAAATATTACAAAACTCAGCAAATATGGCTTAGGATTTGAGCTTTGGCATTCCCTTCAGTAACAGAATTCAAAGATAAACTTATAGTGGAGATAAGGTTTGCCAAAATTAAAATAGCATTTTAGAAATATCCATATGGCATTAGTAGGGTTTGGCAAAATACTACAAAATTTTATTTTTAAAATGCTATTTTAATTCTTGAGACATATTTAAAGTGAGCTTACAAGGTTCACTGACTTCAAATTTAATTACAAAGTAATTTCTAATCAATTCAATGATTAAAGAAATAGTCACTCAAAGCTTTACTTAATCCCTACTATGTGTTAGGTCCTATGCAAAACACAACAGACAAAGATAAATAAAACAATTACATCCTTGAAGGGGATATATTTAGCAAAACAATTAAAATGGATTTGGTAAGTGCTATAATATGCAAAATACTATGAGGAACAAGGAAATATTTTCTTTCTGCTTCAAATTAGGAAGGAGAAGGAAGGAGGAGAAAAGGCAGATTGTCTCAGAGCTTAAAAATCAAAAAGGAGAGAATGACCTCTCCAATCAGACAGGACAAATAAGCATTTCAAACAAAAGTTAAGATGCAATGAAAGTATATAACTTATTGAGGGGATTCCTGAACAGTCACATACTGCTGAAAGTAAAGTGGTGAGTGCATAAGGTCCTAATAAGTAAGGCTGGACTTCACATTGCAGCCTTGAAACAAAAGAATAATGTTGGAAAATTATTTTATCAGGGATCATATTTGCTTGCAGATAACAGAAAACAAAACTAGTGAAACTTATTTGAAGTTTACAAGAAAATCTCACAGAGTATAAGGAAAATTCAAATAATTGGATCAAAGAAAAGTCAGAAGATAAATGTAGAGACCTGAACAGCAAGAGTTCAGGAAACTTCAGTTTGCCATTAACACTTTTCAGTTACCAATTGAGTCTCGGAAGACACCTTTCTGTTTTACTTGTAAGTGGGCAAAACATTCTTGTGAGCAAGACAGCTACCATGTTGTATAATCCAGTTTTTCCAAGTCCAATCTAAGTTCCTGGGAGAGAGGATCTCTCATCTCTCTCATTTGCTCAAGTAAACCAATGGACTGGCTGGCCCTAGGTCAAGTGCCCACCTCTGATTTACTTGATTGTGATATGGATCGGGCATGGATAATACCCTTCTTTGCCCATAGATTCTTTAGGAAGGCAATATACAGAGGTAGCAGAAAGTACTGGAGTCTATGGCATGCTACCTCTTTTACTACCTATCACAGGCACCTTTCTTAACTAACATGTAACTTCAAACACACTCAGATCAAATATAATACAGCAATTAATATACTAGCCTTAACTGATGTTATAATGCCAGAAACTAGAATAGCATCTATATCACACAGAAGGCATTCAATAAATATTTGCTGAATGAAAGAACTAACAAGTGAAATTCACTTTACTCCTATTAGGAAACAACTCAAATAGCCAATTACTTTATCCAGAAGTAACATCACAGCACCACTGTATTCAGAATCCATAATCTTTCCCTGTCACCTCAGGTCCAGGGATGACTCATCGACATCTTGTTATCCATGAAGAAATGATAATCAAAACTTCCCCAATACATCATATACTCATGAAAATGAAAAACAGGTTAAGAAGCAAATGAAAAACAGGATAAGAAGATAACTGCATTTTTAAACTCCCATTTAAAAAACAGGAAAACAAAAAAAATCTTACAGAACAATACCATGCTTTAGTCTCAAAATATATATACATATTCTCTCTGTGTGTGTGTGTGTGTGTGTGTGTGTGTGTGTGTGTATAAATAGACTATATATACACATATACTATATATATATGTATAACTTACTGAACAGGATGTGTAAGGTAAATAATAGGACCTATACCTTACCAATAAATAACTACCTCTTTATGTTTTAAGCATATCACCATTCACCATTCACCATTATTTGCAATTATTCATTAACTAAAAAATATAGAAGCTGGTAACACAAGAGAATACAAACAACTAACCCTCAGAGAAACTGTGGGGCTACCATGCAATCACTGTGGTATGGAGAATAACAAGGCTTCCCCCAATTCCAGAATGGGAAATCAGCAGTATGGAAAAACAGTGAGCATCCATCCATTTTATTTAACTCATTAATGAGAGAACCAGCAGAATGAGACAGGTAAATATGGAGAGACTAATGGAAAGAGGAATGCTGGTTACTGTCATGCAGATCAATAACAACATAACTTCTCTTTGTAGAAACTTTTTTCTCTGCCTACTCCCATTCCCTCAAAAGTTATTACACCTTATCAGTTTGTTATACACTAGCTTCTAAACGTAGAGCTATAAAACATCTTGGCTTTAAACATTTGTGTGTGGTATATCATATAGCTGCTATTTCCTGAGAGGTCAGCAGGAGGGCTCATTAAAAACTCTTGGATGGCATTAAAAGGTCATACAATCACCATTTTGCCCTGTTTTGGATCAATTTTCCTGAAGAACATTTTGAAGTCAAAAACAGAAAGAAAACTTTAACCCTAGGGAGCCAGCAAAAAAGAAAGCAAAGGAGGCTTCTACCTAAAATTGTAAACTACACAAGAAAAATAAACATTCAAATATTCTGTTCAAAAACTGTACTTAAATACATTTAAGATTATTATGACACATAATTTATAAAAGACTCACAAGAAATTTCTGAAGCTTCATTATGAAAGCTGTTATTTTTACTCCCTATTTGATCACTGCAGGAGATACATTCCTAAGATATCCCACTTGGCCACGTGTATCTTGTGGCTTATCCATTCTGCCTTCATTACCTTAGTCTAACATCACTTCTGTATTTTTTAAGACTATAATACAGCAGACGACAGTAATAAAGAGGATTTCAGGCTTCATTTATATATTCACATCTGCTATGATTCCTTCATATAAGCCCATGCTGTGGGAACATAATGGAAATGCTAAGTAATACGAAAAACGTGAACAAGGAAAAAAAACTTTAAATTGTTGACATGTGCTTTTTATACATACCCAATACTTTCCAAAAGGGCAATTTCTGTGGTTAAGACAAATTGGTATGTAGTCCCATACACAAAAGCGGCTTCCATGACTGCCCTGTGCTCTGAAGAAGAGATGAAAGGAGTTGGGAGACAGAAAGAGTTAGTTTGTGTGACTCTATGTAAACCTCTATTCTGAATATTATCCTACACTCTTTTATGTTCTACTATATTTAAAGAAGAGTCCTTTGCAGATAAACTAGTAGGGAAATGCAGGCAGTTAAAAGAAGTTATAAAAAGTCTATTCTATTAACGGTAAAAGAAGAATTCAGAGGGAATAGAAAATGAGCTTTTACTTGAGAATATAATATACAACAAATTTGTGGTAGTTTCTTTCTAGTAGTAGGGAAGAGAATATGAATCCATCATACAACTTTCATGTCAGGTTTTATTTGTGTATGTGTCTGTGTATATTAGTTGTGGGTTAGTTTTTTTAAATCAAACTTATACTGAAAGAAAATAATTTTACAAGGCATATTAAGAAAAACAGCCATTCCCCTATCCTCTACTGCATTTCTAGTTCCCAAGGAACAAGCACGTTCAACTCTATTTCTTCTTATTTCTTTTATTTCAATTATTGTTTCTTTATATATATATATATATATATATATACACACACACACACACATACACACACACACACATATATACATACTTTATATATATACGTATATATATGTATATACATGTATATATACATGTATTTATACATGTGTATATATGTATATATACTTCATATATACATATATATACATATATACATATAGATGTATATGTTTATATATGTGTATATATTCATATATATATACTTATATGCGTATGTTTATATATATACTTATATATGTATAAGTATATATATAAATACACATATACATACATACATAAGTATATACATACATGTATATAATGTATGTATATACACACATATACATATATATGTATACATAAGTATATACATATACTTATATATAATGTGATATATATGTATATATAAGTATATATATTTCTATTCTGAATAGAATATTATATATTCTATATATATACACTTATATAAGTATATACATATATACTTTTATATATCTCTGTGTGTGTGTGTATATATATATATATATGACATTAGTATTATCTGTTGCCTTCCTACTGTGGAAGATAATAAACCACCTCTCTTTTCTGAAACTCAGCTCCACAAATGTAAACACATCCCATCCCAATTCTCTCAATACAGTTCTAACTTTTATTGGATCAATACCTAGTATTTATTTTGTTGACTCAGTAAATACTGTTTACAGATAAGTCACTTTCCCTTTTTGAGCAACTTCTTCACTATAGTTATAATTATCTTTTAAAAAATTTTGTTCAAGTTTTTTCCTAATTTCTTCCTAAACTCTTTCACAATTGTCTCTCTCAATACTTCAAATATATCAAGTATACTATCAAATCCATCTTATTGTAAACATTTCTGCAGAGCCTTCTGATTTGCTCCAATATGGACTCTTGCTATTTGGCCTGCTGCACAACTGCCATTCTGAGGATTCTCTTATACCCTCTCTTGTGTTGGGTCCTTTTGCCTGTTATCCAATATTGCCTTCTTTATTGCTCCCTTGTGCCCATTATCTAATGCCTTCCTGTGAGAGGACATATGGAATAGACAACTTTTGCAGCCCTGAACATCTGAAAGTGTCTTAATTTTATTTTCACAACTAACTATAGTTGGCTGGGCACAGAATTCTAGGTTCAAGTCATTTCCCCTGAGAATTCTGAATACACTGCTCCATTTCCTTACATTTCTAGTGCAGTAATTTAAGAAGTTCAATGACATTCTGATTCTTGATCCTTGAACTGCAAACTCTTCTTTCACCTCCGGAAGATCTTAGGATAGTCTTTTCAACTAATATTCTAAAATTTCAAAATGGGATGTCTTAGTGTGTCTCTGTGGTCATCCACTATGCTGGGACTCGATGGGTCCTTTCCATCTGGAAGCTCAAATCCTTTAGTTCCAGGAAATTTTCTGGAAGTATTTTTGATGATTCCTTCTTTTCATATTTTATTTCCCCCTTTCTCCTCACTGTCATTTCCAGACAATAATCTCCCCATTTCCCACATATTTCCCTAGCACTTGAATTTCATATCATCAGATTATTCCACTCACCACCCCACCTTGGAGTCACCCACCACCCTAGCCAGGATCACTCCCTGTCATTCATGAAGAATTTAGCCTTTGTCACACTGTCACTCTTTCTAATACTACTCCTGTCATAATCCTTGGGAATTTTATTGGCCACATAGACAATCCTTTCAAAAACCTAGCCTCTCATGCCTTGGCCTTCTTTATTCCAGTCATCTTTCTTCAATCATATCTTAACCACTGACTCCACACCTTGTAATTGCCAATTACTGCAATCCCCTCCTAAATCTCCATATCTAGCCTCCTGCCCCACACAAACACACAACTCCAGCTCACTCTGTTTAGCACACAACTCTAACCCAGCAGGACCTACAATCCATAGGTCTTCCTCCTCTGATCTTCTCTTTCCTCCTTAATTAGGAGGAAATTTCCTGGTCAATCTTTGTAATACGTAATTCCCCTGCCCTATCTTTTAGGTTCAAAAATACAATCCAGGTTAAGTCAGTGCTCTGCCTGTTCTATACTTAGATCTGCAAAAGGAAACATAGCCAGGGAGAGTGGGAGGGAAGCCAAAGCAAGCTAGCATCACCATGCTAATGGTATCACTTTAAATTGCTGATATTAACTATTATTGCTGACTAAAAACCACTCTTTATTTGCAGGCCTTGGAAATAACTCTCTCAACTCTTCTCTCAAACTAGCTGATGATTTTGTGTCTTTTTCACTGAGAACAAAGAACCAATTAAAAAACAAACCAAAAAACTTTTATAAACTCTTAGCACCATGTTTACCCACTTGGCTGAATGATGTTCATATTTTCTCATCCCTCTGATTACCAGAGATGAAGCTTCTGTGCTCCCAACTAAGAACAACCCCTGCCCTTGTTGGCTAGATTCCATCCCCTCTTGCCTACTCGAAAACTTTACTCCAGCAATTCTCCCCTTTTTCCTACGTGAGGCATTTCCCTTTTTCTACTGGATCTTTCTCGTTAACATACAAATATGCTTTAAAAAAAATTCTTCTCCTAACCCCATATATTCTTCCAGTCAGTGCCCCATTTTTGTCCTTCCCAATAGCAAAACTACTCTAAGGAGTCTCCGTGTTCAGTCTTCAATTGTTCTCTACCTATTCTGTTTTATACTCCTCCTATTGGGCATACAGAAACTGCTTGTGAAGGTCACCAGTAACTTCCACATTGCTAAGCATAATGGCCACTTGCCACTTCTGATCTTAATCAACCTTTCAGCATCATTTAACATAATTGTTCCTGCTTTCTTCCTTAAAACTCTATTTTTACCTTGCTTACTGGGCACTTCTACGACATTCAGTCTCCTTTACTGGTTCCTCCTTACTGTACTGATCCATAAATGTTGAAGTATCTAACAGGTTCAGTCTTCTCTTTTCCATCTAGACTACTCAGTAATCTCTTCTGGTCTCACAGCTTTATTTCTCACATTTACATTCCTAATCCGTACTCCCAACATAAAATGCAGTCTAGTAATATCCAACTACCATACTGATATCTCTACTTGAATATCTATTGGGTATTTCGCAAGGATGATGTCAAAAAGTGAATTCCAGGAGCTTCCTCTCCAGACTATCTATTCCCAGTCTTCTGAAGCTCAGATGCTATCAATTTCACCTTTCAAGTAGCTCAGGCCCAAACCCCAGAACCACCCTTGTCTCATTATTTCTCAATCTATATTCAATAGATCAGCAAACTCAGTTAGCTTTACTTTCCAAACACTGCTAAAATTCAAATTTGTTGCCACCTCCATTGCCGTCACCCTGGTCCAAGCCACCCAGCATCATCTCTTGCTTGATTTATTGCAATAACTTCCTATTTTTCTCCCTTACTCTATCTTTGCTCCTTCCAGTCGAAGCTAGTCAACATTATCTATTGAATACTGGAAACTACTATTCCAGGTACAGGAGGACTAAACGGAAATCAAAAAGAAATAGCTAACACTTTCAGGGCACATACTATACTCCAGGAACCATTTTAATTATTCAAATTCATTTGATTCTCACAATAACACTAAGGTAGGCACAATTTATTTTCCCCAACTTAATCACTAGGAAACTGAAGTTAAGTAACTTGTCCAAGTGCTCACTACAAGTAATCAGTTTGGCAGGACGTCTAACTTAGAGAGTCCTTGTTCAACCTCCCTCTATATTACGCTGCCCATTTAAAGAAAAACAGCATAATCGTAAAGATGCTTTAGATTTATTTTTAAATATTAAGAATGTAGTCAGAAAATACACTATTTTAAGTACTTCAACATACATGAGTGCAGAGGCACAACAAAGAATAAGGCAAAAGTTAAAGAATACCTGGTATTCCAATGGCTCTTACATATGAGAATACAATATTTGCTTTTCCTTTCAGAGCATTTTCTATGTTTTGAAGGTCTTCCAGGTTGGTAATATATTTCACTTCATTAAAAAGAAGAGCACTGAAATAAATACAGATATAATTAGTAGAAAAATCTGATATTTAGTTGCACCACACTTCTTTTAACAACCTAACCAAAACAGAAACAGATCTCCATTGAACAAATTATTAGTAGCAATAACGTAAGCATTTTAATAATACTAGATTAGAATCACTCTCCAGATCCTTACTCCGTCTCTGAGAACATCAACCAAGGACAGTTGTTAGAAATGATATTCTCTATGACAACGGTCTCGACAGATTAAAACTGCATTCGCTAACATCCTAGTCTGGCCAAATAATCCCACACAGATCTCTCAGCCTTGAACACATTTAAGCACTTCACATACCTAAACGGCAGGCTTCTTTCCATGGCCTATAAGGTCCTACATGACCTAGACCTTATATACCTCTCCAACTTCATTTTGTTCTACCATTCCTCATGTTTACAACATTCTAGGCAAACCTCAAAGCCCCTGCACACATTCTTCTTTGCTGGAAACTATTCCTTTTGCTCCATTTCATAAATATGATCTCAGATTAAACATCGTTGCCTCAGAGAAGTCTTCTCTGTTGGTCCTGTGTAAGTAAGCCTATAGCATTTTCCTCTCATTTCACTAGTTGATTCCTTATAGTACTTATTACAATTTATAATTATCTATATATTTATTTTCTTGTTTATCCCCACCTTTTTCATTAAACCCTCATGCCCTTGAGGCAAGGATCTTGCATATTTTATCACTATATCTGTAAAAACTTATAATAGTGCCTAGTGCACTGTAGATATTCAATAAACATTTGTTGAACGGATGAAAGAGAAAGAGGGCAGGAATTATTTACTCTCATTCTTTATTTGAAGAAATGGAAGTTCAAAACACTTAAAAGCTTACTCAAAAATGCATTTATTGAATGAAGAAGCTAGGGACAGAATACAAAACAGGTGTTCTCAATCCTAGTCCACTGATCTTTCCACTGGACCATAGTTCTTCTGAATCATCCTTTCAATGTATAAATCAGAGTGACTGAGCTTATTTCTTCAACCAAAATTATCCATTTTTAAAAGTTGTCTACTTCTGTATAAATTCTCTATTCCTAACAACTCATTCCACTTAATCCCCATGTGCATAAGTGTACTTTTTTGATAGGCTATACTTTAAAACTTTTTGAAAATGTTTTAAAATTTTCATGTTGCAGATCCACATACTTAAATAAACAAAGGTTCACTCAAATACTTCCAATAAATTAGTCAAACAAAGTTTCCTCTTATAAAGTTTTTCCTAATACAGTAGTTCTCAAACTTTTTGGTCTCAGAAAACTTATATCCTTTAAAATTATTGTGTTCCTCAAGGAGCTTTTGTTTATGTAAGTTATTTTTACCCATAGTTGTCAAAATAGAAATTAAAACAAAAATTTAAAAATATTTATTAACTCTTTTAAAAATAAACACCATTACATGTTAACATAAAAACTTTCTTACAAAAAACACCTAAAATTTCCAAAATCAAAGGAACACTTAGTGCAAGACTGGTGTTGTTTTATATTTTTGCAAATATCTTTAACATTGGACTAAACAGAAGACAGCTGGATTTTCATTTCTGCTCCTTTATGCAATCTGTTGTGACATCACACATCATGTAGCCTCTAGAAACCCCATTCATGAAAGAATGAAAAAGTCAAATAATGCCTTAGTATTACTATAAAAATATTTCCACTTAGTGGGCACCCTGAAAGCACTGCCCTAAATTACACTGGCTTAAATATTTACCCATTCATTACACATTTCTTCCACTTTTAAAAAGAAATATAAAACTTGATCTTCTATCATTCCCAGGGCTGTTTTGTTTTTATAAGAAATATGTACTGGGCAGTACTCATTTTGTGCTAGATATTTTCCAGTTTTCATTTAATCCCTCAACAATACTTGCACAACATTATTACACACATATTCACACACAGGCAACAATCTGAGAGACTAAGTAACCTGCCCCGTCTCATACGTCTAATTGCTGGTAGAGTGTCTGACATCAAGGTCAGGGTTTTCTAAATTATATTACTGACCACTCATAAAAACGGGAAACCAGGTGGAAAGGTAGCAACTAAAGAATGGCAATGGAGTCTCAGTGGCAAGCTGGGCTATTAGCCGCCTATACATTTTGGCTAGTCAGTCCAGAACCACCCTTTAGTTACTTCAAAATAGTTGAGAGGTACAATCTAGTAAGCTTAATTGGACTACCATATAAATTCTAGGCTTGGAAATTACATTCATCTAGCCATGACTTTTATTGTTTTACTATCTTCAATCCATTTGTTTCAAAAATTAAGTCTGAGTGTACAACCCTCCCCAACCATTGTTTGCAATAAAGACTGGCAAATATTTATTAGGTACTTACCACATGCCAGGCATAGTACTAAGCACTTTATAAGTAGCGGCAATTTATCAATCTGGGGAGATGTCAACTCCCTTTTGCTTTGTCCAGTTTTCTACGTCTTCACAGTAGGCAGAGCCCAAGTGAAAGCTGATACTATCATAACCTTGCTTTCCCAGGCTCCCTGTTACAAAGCATGACTATTTGACAATGAATCACTTGCCTGAGATTCAGAAGCAGGAGCAAGTGACACCAACAACAAGCAACAGTTAAGAATTATTTCAAGAAGCAGTGGCAATAACAGCTGGCTTCAAAGGTAGCAATGACAAGTGTTAGTCACAGCCCCAGTGCAAGGGATGCAAGCTGTAGCATCCAATGCTCAGCAATAACGCAGCTGTCCTCCTCAAACTCATTCTGTGTCATAATTTTCACTGTAATGCAGAACTGTCTAACCTTTGAGTCCAGTTCTCCAGCCCTTCTAGCAAGGTTGAGATTTCCTATATCCACTCCAAATCCTTTTCTGCTTAAACCAGTCAGACCCAGATTCTAGGGCTTATAACTAAAAACCCTGAGCAATGCACTCTGTCTTGTTTAATTTTCATGGCAACCATCTGAAAGCAGTACTATCATTAACCCCATTTTAAAGATAAGGTCATGGGGCTTAAAGAGGTTACCCTGCCTAATGTCCCAAAGCTCATTAAGCAGTCATTATCCATGACACAATAATAACCAAAACTAATGACATTCATAATTTAATGATCTCTATGATTTTTCCCAATGGCTTTCTCACTTTAATATATCCCTTAATATGTTAATTTTCAGAATATGAGGATCCATTCCACAGCCTGTGCTCCTTTACTCCATTTCCAAAGAGGAGAAATACTGACAAAAATGGGTTAAAGGAAAAGTCTCTCTTGAGATTTTCTTGTTCTGTTGATGGGGTAAAACAGCCTGGGGCTGCTCTAACTACAGTTCTTCCTGTATAGGCCTTCCTTTTCTTTGGCATGCTTTTCCTGAGACTTCCCTGCAATAACTACTAGGTAGGTAAGACATTTGCCCAAGAATTGAGTGGGTGTCAGAAAGAAAAACAACAAAGGGTCTATCTGACCCTACTTCTAGAGCAGCAGGCAACTCAGTATTTTTTGAGATAGAGACAATTTTTGTATTACATTTCTGTCATCATTTGAACTCTCAGAACCCAATAAAAAGGAAAATGTAAATGTTTTAGCATACCAAAATCCCCAGAAAAAAAAAAGAGAAAGAGGGAAAGAAATTACTTTTATCCAAATTAATAACCATATACTATGTCCGGGCAGATTCACATACAAAAAGAAATATCCCAAAGTCTTCTATTAAGTATTTTCTAAATTAACACAGATTAAAAACAAACCAACAGGTAGAAGCCACCTCTTAAGAGTACAATAATCAAGTTGGAAAATATCAGTCTTAGTCTTGTGTCATAAATTATATCTTCTCCTATTAGCTTGCTTCTTATAAAACTATAATTACCAGAAACAACTTTATGAGCTTAAAACTTAAGAGGATTTCTGGTCTTCTCATTTTTAACAACCAAAAAGTGAAATTTCCAAATTCATCATCCACAAATCCAATATTTTAGCACCTAATATATGTCATGTACCACGTATGTACTGGTAGAAGCCCTTTGTCTAAAAATTCACAGTTTGGAGATATAATCATTAATACCAATTAACAGAGCTGTGAGGAATTCAAATCCAAGAAAAGCATTTTTTTCTTATACTTTCCCAGTAAAAAGTACATCATTTTCAAAGAGGAACCCACCCGATAATATCGTATAGAAACAAATCTGATATATACAAAAGAATGAACAATAACATAGGCACAGTTTAGGAGTTTTAGAGGAAGACACTTCTAAAAGTAACTTTCTCCAGAGGTTCTACAGTAACAAGGCCTAAACACTCAATCCTTACACTCTGCAATAATATGTTAAAGAATAAAATATCAGTAGAAACTATGACAGTTAAAAATAATTCTTCTAATATTTTAAGTTCATATTATGAGTAGTATATTAAAGGAAAAGGAACTTCTATTTTCTGACAAAATACAGTATTGTCACAAGAAGTACCATATGTTAATAAAGAGTTAATGAGATTTCACTTTCTTACTGGACTATCTTTTCTTTTTGCATCATTTGATGATTTTTTTTTTCTTTTGCAACTTTTAATTTTTTTTTTTTTTTGGAAGGTCTTGCTCTGTCACACAGGATAAATGGCAAAATCATAGTTCACTGCAGCCTCGAACTTCTGGGCTCAAGCCATTCTCCTGTCTCTCCCTCAGTCCAAGTAACTTGGACAACAGGCATGCATCATCATACCTGGCTAATTTCTAAAATTTTTTTGTAGAGACTGGGGTCTCCTTATATTACCCAAGCTGGTTTTGATCTGCTGGCCTCAAGTGATCCTCTTTCCTTAGCCTTCCAAAGTGCTGGGATTACAGTATGAGCCACCTCACCTGGCCTGAGGATTCTTAGGAGTCAACAATGAGTTCAGGTAAAAAAGAATGGGCTGGGTGCAATGTCTTGCTCCTGTGATCCCAGCACTTTGGGAGGTCAAGGTGGACGGATCACCTGAGGTCAGGAGTTTGAGACCAGCCTGGCCAAAATGGTGAAACCTCTATTTACTAAAAATACAAAAACTAGCTGGGCACAGTGGTAAGCACCCGTAAACCCAACTACTCAGTAGGCTGAGGCAGGAGAACTGCTTGAACCCAGGAGGCAGGGGTTGCAGTGAGCTGAAATCGCACCATTGCACTCTAGCCTGGGCAACAAGAGCAAAATTCCATCTCAGTTAAAAAAAAAAAAGAAGACTGGCCTTTCTTTGCAACTGCTGCCTCATGGCAAATATCCCCACCCACTGCCACACCATGAACTCACATTTGTTTTTTTCTTTTTTTTTTTGAGACGGAGTCTCACCGGGTCGCCCAGGCTGGAGTGCAGTAGCACGATCTCGGCTCACTGCAACCTCCATTTCCTGGGTTCAAACGATTCTCCTGCTTCGGCCTTCCAAGTAGCTGGGATTACAGGCGCCCACCACCATGCCCAGCTAATTTTTGTATTTTTAGTAGAGACAGGGTTTCACCATATTGGTCAGGCCGGTCTCAAACTACTGACCTTGTGATCTGCCTGACTTGGCCTCCCAAAGTGCTGGGATTACAGGCATGAGTTACCATGCCCAGCATTTTTTTCTTCTTAACTGATAAATGAAAATTCCTGCATTTATATAGGAAAAAAAATAACATTTTAGAGGACTGGGCAAAATCCATAATGTTATTCTCACATGTTATTTTGATCATTACAATAATCTCATGGGGCTGCAAGTATAACACATAAGAATAAGGAAAATAAATATAAATTGCTCATATTCTCAATCAATAAAAATTAGTTGTTACTTTCCTTTTCTAAATACAATCATCTCTCAGTATCTTCACGGGATTGAAATCCAGGATTGATTCCTGGATACCAAAACCCATGGATGCTCAAGTCCCATATAAAATGGCATAGAATTTGCTATAACCTACATACATCTTCCTATATACTTTAAATAATCTCTAAATTATGTATAATATCTGCTACAATGTAAATGCTATGCAGATATACAATATTTTAAATTTTGTATTTTTTATTGTTGTTATATTTATTTTTTTCAAATATTTTCGATCCCCATGTAGTTGAATACACAGATGCAGAACCCGTGAATGTGGAGGGCCAACTGTATTACCATTCTTAACCCCATCTGGACGCTGGGAAGTAAAATTTTCCTCACATAGTAAATGAACCACTCAATTCCACCACTTTTCACTTTGTATATGTGGAAAGCAAAGTTAAGAATTTTTTAGACTATAAATCCAAATTCTCATTTTTAATTTAAATTTCATTTATTTCGCAAAATAGTAATACTTTTATATGGTTCAAAACATAAAAAGTAGCAAAAAAGTTAAAGACTAAAGAGTCTACCTAAAAGTCCTTCCTCCACTAACCACAGCTTCCCCATACCATTCCTATCAACCAGTATGATCAGTTTTTGTGAAACCTTGTAATATTTATGCTATATACATGCAAACTATATGCATTTACATGTGCCCCTGTTAGAAGGAAATCCTGCGTGGCTCCCCCAGTGCTCCTACACAGACCAAGTCTCCTGAAGATAAAATCTAGGAAGATAGAAAAATGGAGAATTCCCATTCCAGGCTTGTTTCCTCTTCTCCAAGAGACATCTGCCTCCATTCAAAGAAAAATAAAACCTATCTGTGATACTATAAAATATATATTTGATCTCCAACCTCCTCCTTACCATCTCCACCAAACTGATGTCTTGTGTATGCTAATGGGCTGACTGATGGCTGACAGTTAGCTTCAGGATGAGGCCTAGTCACTAAAAGACCAAGACATGAATAGAGGGTTAGAACTTTTCAGCTCCAGCCCCCAATCTCTGAGGAGGAGAAAGGGGCTGAAAGTTAGTTGATCACCAATGGCCAATGGTTTAATCAATCATATCTACGTAACAGTCCCCATAAAGGGACAGAGTTCGAAGAACTGCCAGATAGCAGAATGCCCAGAAGCTCTTGCAGGGTGGCACACCAGGGGAGAGCATGGAAGTTCCATGCCCCTTCCCATGTGCCCTGCCCCATGCATCTTTTCATCTGTATCCTTTGCAAACCAATAAATGTAAATAATTGTTTTCCTGAGTTCTGTGAGCCACTCTAGAGAAACAGCCAAGCCTGATGAGGGGCTTGTTGGAGTCATGAGAACCCCAATTTATAGCTGTTCAGACAGAAGCATAGAAGCTTTTGTCCTATGTGACTGGCATCTCAAGTCGGGGGCAGTCTTGGGGACTTGGCCTTCAACATGCAGGATCTGATATTATTTTCAGGTAGGTACCATCAGAATTAATCTCAGATTTTACTTAGTTTTTTTCTTCAATTCCATATTCTCAAAATAACAAATTATCTAAAACGTTGATCTTTTCTGTTGACAAAGTAGCAAAGTTCAAGTATAACTGAAAGTTACTGGTCTCAAGCAGAACATTCTAACTAAGGAACAAATTCAAAGGCTTGGGGAAAAAAGGAATAGCATGGGTTACACATTTTTAAAAAGCAAGCCAAATAAAGTAACACATATTCTCTAACGCAAGCTTTTAGTTCATAAACAAGTATTTTGACAACAATCCAAACATCTGTAAATATTTCTCCTTATTGAATATTAGGATAAGTTGTGGATTTAGGACAAAAATAACTGACTAGTTAAAATTAATATATTTTAACATGTATGTCAATCAATTTTTGTAAATAGAGGCAATGCCAGTAAATTTTCACTTGCCTGTTTACTGCCTAATAAAATGTAAATGTAGGAGAATTATGCATGATATATATATAGAGAGATATATATATAGTACTATTTTCTAATAGTAGATAACAGTATCTTAGAAAACAGACAAGAATATAAGTAGAAAAAACTGCTTAGTAATAAGTGACAGTAATAATATCCTTATAAGTGAAATACTATTTTGCTTATTATTGATAAGTATAATAGTTGTAACTAGTTCATTTTTCAATTTATAATAAAAATCCATAAGGTCAAAAGACACAAAATTAGTATGCAGAGATCAATCTTTCATACACAGTATATATATTATACTTAGGTATATGCATGTGTATATATATGTGTGTATACATATAATATCCATTACATATATATATAATGCCTGTATATATATACACACACACATATATATATATATATATATATATATATACATGTATATGTATGTGTGTGTATGTATAACACCTGGCTGTGTATATATATGTATATATATGTTATACCTGTTATATAATAGATAAAATGTATATTTTATATACATATAATATATATTATATAAGAACACATCAGTGTATGGCTGTATGTGTCAGTGTGTCTCTATGTATTAGAAGATAACAGAAGGGAGAATTCATTTACAATAGGAAAAAAAGATATAAAATATCCAGTAATAAATTTAAGTGTGCAGGCATATATTTTTTTAAAAAGCATTAAAACGCTACTGGAATAAAGAGAATGAAAAGACAAGCCACAAACTAGCTTGTCTGGAAGAAAATATTTGTGAAAAATATATCTGATAAAGGACTGTTACCCAAAATATACAAAACTCAATAATAAGAAAATAACTCAATTAAAAAATGAACCAAAGACCTAAATCTCTTCAAAGACAGACAAATGCAATATAAGCATATGAAAAGGTCCTCCGTATCATATGTCATCAGGGAAATGCAAATTAAAACAACAAAGAGATACCACTATTTACCTATTATGCTAGCCAAAATATGGAACACTGACAACACCAAATGCTGACAGGGATATGGAACAACAGGAACTTTCATTCATTGCTGGCGGGAATGCAAAATGGTACAGCCACTTTGGAAGGCAGCCAGCAGTGTCTTATACAACTAAATATAATCTTACCATACAGTCCAGCAATCACACTCCTTTGGTATTTACCTAATGGAGTTGGAAATTTAGGACCACACAAAAACATAAATACGGATGTTAATAGCAACTTCATTCATAATTGCCAAAACTTGGCAACCAAGATGTCTTTCAGTAGGTCAATGATTAAACTGTGATATATCCATACAATAGAATATCCAATGATTACAAAGATAAACTATCAAGCCATGAAAAGACATGCAGAAACCTTAAATGGATATTACTAAGTGCAAGAAGTCAAGCTGAAAAGGCTACATGCTATATTGAGTCTAACTATATCACATCTGGGAAAGACAAAACTACAGAGATAGTAAAAAGATCAGTGGTTTGGCCAGGCATGGTGGCTTACGCCTGTAATCCCAGCACTTTGGGAGGCTGAGGCGGGCAGATCACGAGGTCAGGAGATCAAGGCCATCCCGGCTAACACGGTGAAACCCTGTCTCTACTAAAAATGCAAAAAATTAGGTCAAAATGGTGAAACCCCGTCTCTACTAAAAATACAAAAAATTAGCTGGGCATGGTGGCGCGTGCCTGTAATCCCAGCTACTCAGGAGGCTGAGGCAGGAGAATTGCCTGAACCCAGGAGGCGGAGGTTGCGGTGAGCCGAGATCGTGCCATTGCACTCCAGCCTGGGTAAAAAGAGCAAAACTCCGACTCAAAAAAAAAAAAAAAAAAAAAAATTAGCCAGACGTGGTGGTATGCACCTGTAGTCCCAGCTACTTGGGAGGCTGAGGCAGGAAAATTGCTTGAACCTGCGAGGCAGAGGTTGCAGTGAGCCAAAATTGCGTCACTGTACTCCAGCCTGGTGACAGAGCAAGGCTCCATCTCAAAAGAAATAAAAAAAGATCAGAGGTTTGTAGGGGAGAGAGGAAGTGATGAATAGGTAGGCACAGGGCATTTTGGGGCAGTGAATCTATTCTGTATGACACTAATGGTAGAAATGCGTCATACATTTCTGCAAAGTGTGAACTTTAATGTAAACTATGTACTTTGGTTAATAATAATATGTCAATATTGGTTCATCAATTGTAACGACTGTACCACTCTAATACAAAATGTTAATAATAGAGAAAACTATATAAAAAGGAGGAGATACATGGGAATTCTCTGTACTACTTGCTCAACTTTCTGTAAATTTTTCAAGTTTCTATGCATCTAAAACTGCTCTAAGAAACAAAGTCTACCAACTAAAATCCCGAAAATGGGTGAATTCATTTATAACAATGGAATAAGGGAAAGGTAGTACAACTTAAAATCCAGAAGTCAAAAAGAGAAAAAATAAATTTGATCACATAATTTTTTGAAGAACACAATAGGGAAATGTAAAAGATAAATTAAAAACTTGAAAAAAAATTTTTTACAGTTTGTGTTTTATGTAAGGATAATTGTTAGAAAATAACAAAGTTTAAGCTGAGTGTGGTGGTGTGCACCTGTACTCCCAGTTATTCCGGAGGCTGAGGTGGGAGGATCCCTTCAGGTTAGGAGTTTGAGGCCATAGTGGGCTATGATTGCTCCTGTGAATTGCCAATGCACTCCAGCCTGGGAAACACAGCAAGACCCCATTCCAAAATAAATAAAGTTTAAAACATAATAATAAAACAGGCGAAAGTTGTCAAGCAACAATTCAAATCCATTTTTATGAATACTATGCAACTGTAAGAGTACAACAGAGAAAAAAAAAAAACTGCTAGCCAGGCACTGGGTATTTCAAACTGATGGTTCTACCATACAAAAGTAAGAAGACAGGTTTTTTTCCTAATGGCAGTTTGCAAGGTACAGCTATGAGATAGCATACTGTTTGGCATAGTTCTTCAACATGGTAAATATCATTACTGGGAAATTTTATAAAATGCTGTATTACATAAGTAATTTTCTTACATTTTAAACAAAAACTAGGGCACTGCCTCTTTGGAATTCCACTTCCTTTACATTTATTTTTTTCTTTCAGCTTCTTCTCTTAAGTGGTAGTGTTGCCCTAGGATGCTCCCTGGCTGACCTATATGTTAACAAGACCTCGATGTATACTGTTCAGGGGCTCAGATTCCTATAGATGCCTGACTGAGACATGATGGACATTACACTTGCTAAAGTAGACTTATACTCTGTAAATTTGCTCTTCTTCCTTGCCTATTTCAGATGGTGATCAGACTTGATCTGGGTAGCACGAGGTAGGAAAGAAGGAAAAGAGATCAAGAATGAACAAGTTTGTAGTTTTACTGACCATTACCAAATTAACCATTACCAAGTCCAGCTAATTTCACCTCCTAAACATTCAAAAGAAAATTCCCCCTTTGCATTCTGTGCCCACTGTATAACCTAGGGAGGTAAAGTACCTACCTACATTATACAGTGGGCACAGAAAGATTTATACATGTGCTCAAACCTCACAGATGTATCTCACATCCACCAGAATTATCTCTCAAATACTAATCTGATCACATTGCTTGCCTGCCTACAGCTCTTTGCTGAGTAATCAGGTTTTAAAGTGGTCAATTAGAATAGCAAGCCAAACTAAAAGTAATAAGAAAGATTTCATTCACTTACTAGTAAACTGCAAGCAAGAGGCAAAAAGAGAGGTGCTGGCTCCACAATGTTAGATTTTTCACCCATCGGAATGACCACAGGCAAGGGTCAGGTGGATGCAGTGCAGACACAAGGAATCATCTCATTCCAAGGAGTCCCAAACAACAGGCCCTACTTCTTTATGGACCCATGGACTTGAGGTAACAAAAGGGATGTGGGGTAGGAGTGGGAAGAACCTGACTCAAAGAGGAGAAAAGCACCTTAGCCAAGGGCTCTGATAAGGAGGCCTCAAAATGGAGGCAGCTGGGCTAGGAATGCAGACGTACATATAAGCATGGGGCCTAAAGGATTAGGAGAGGGATGGGCCTATGTCCTTGACCTCAATTGTCTCTAGAAAACTGCAATGTACTGCTTGTGTGCCAAGTGTGGGATGGTGAGGGCAGCTTCCCCCTGTGAGGTTTGCCACACATAGTCTTGGAATATTACATATAGTGAGGCCTAAAATATCACGTAAGTATTTTGGCCTGGATCTGGACTCCTCACTTTTCAGTGGCTACCCAAAAGCCTAAACTTATACACAGAGAAAACAAAAATTCACTTCCTCTGATCCCATGTCTACGTTTCTACACTTATCTCCTGTTTCACATTTTATACTCTGGCAAAACTACCTTCTCCCAACTATTTCTAGCTTCCATGACAAGCTTGTCCAACCTGTGGCTCATGGGCTACATGCAGCCCAGGACAGCTTTGAATGTGGCCCAACACAAATTCGAAAACTTTCTTAAAATATTATGAGATGTTTTTGTAATTGTTTTTTTTTTTTTTTTTTAGCTCATTGGCTGTCATTAGTGTATTTTATGTGTAGCCCAAGTCAATTCTTCTTCCAATATGGCCCAGGGAAGCCAAAGAAAAGATTGAACATGGCTGCTCCATGTCTTTGTCACAAAGTTCCTCTTGCTGTTCCCACCTTCCCCTTCTTTACCGAGCACTTAACCTTTAACACTCATCGCAACTGCCACTTCCCTCAGGACACCAGCTCACTTAATAAATATCCACCCTCATTCTAGATATGAGTAACTATTCCCTTCTCTGTGGATCCATTAGCCCTTATGCAAACATATTTCTACTATTTTACTTACCACATATTAATAATATTTTGTTTCTGTATCTGCCTGTGCAACACTAAATTCCTAAAGAACAGAAGCCGTATCCCATTCTGTTTTTATAGACAATGTCTAACAAGTATCTGGCACACAGCAGGAACATGGGGAATAATCTATTTGTGGAATTCATGTTCTATAAATTAGCATTAGTACAGCACCAAGAACAGGACACTACCAAAGCAGGACTGAATAAGATAAGCCTCACAGGCTAACCAGTTTATTTAACAGGGTCCTCAGAACTCACAGCCTCTCCATATCCATGGCCAGAGGTTTCAAAATCACCTTGTCATCAAGTTGTTCAATGCGGACATGCCACTCCAGGATTTGGCGTCAAATTTGGATGCATACTTTATGAAAAGACTTATTTTTCTGTTTCTTCAACCCCATTTCTGGGTCAAAGATAGTCATCAGGTATCCAATGGGAAAACAACTAAACTAGTAAGCTTCCTGAGAACAAATGTCCTATCTATTACTTGGACTTTTTGCTAAGCTTCGGAGAGCACCCACCATCAAAACAGTCACCCGTTTGTCCCAGGAAAGGGATTCCAAGGAATTCCTTCCTCAAAAGACCATCTTCGCTCATTACATTTGGCTTATTAGTCTACAAGTATCAGGGTCCATGGTTGTCAGGAATTTCTAAAGGCCTTTTGTTAACATTATTATTTGGACTGGAACATTTGTAAAGAGATAAGCACAACTTTTCACCTATAAGCTTTGCATGTCCAGGAGTTAAACTACCAATTTTTGTAGCTAAGAGAGGAAGAGAGCCAAGCAGAAAAAGACAGCCAATGTTGGCAAAGGTCTTACTGGACAATAGCCTTACAACATTAAAATGGAAAAGTCCATGTAAACCTGTGTCCTTAACAAGTCGTATTTTCTAGCTCTCTGACCAAAGAGAATATCAGACTGAATTCAGGGGTAGATTGCAGGAATGGACTCCAGACAGACCTAAATACCTGGCCTAAAGATTCTATGCCAGATAACTTAAACTTCCTCTCTCAGTCAACACTCAGGTATGTGCTTAGATGAACTCTTTCTGTACTAACTGAGCAGGTACAGAGCTAGAGAATCCAGAAAGAAATCCAGCTGGGATAAGAAGAAAGCCAGGTACTTAAAAAATCCCAATGAGAATAACAAAGATGAGTGGCACATGCCTGTGGTCCCAGCTACAGGAGGCTGAGGTGGGAGGATCCTTGAGCCTAGGAAGCGGAGATTGCAGGAAGCCAAGATCATGCTATTGCACTCCAGCCTGGGTAATAGAGTAATACCCCATTTCAAAAACAAACAAACAAAAAACAAAGATGAGCTTCCTACGTGGTACTATGGTCTAAATATTTCTGTCTCCCCATAATTCATATACTGAAATCCTAACTGCCAATGTGATGACATTAGGAGGTCCTAAGGGCAGAGTCCTCATGAATGAGATTAGTGCCCTAATAAAAGAGACCCTTAGAGAGCTCCCTCTTCCCTTCCATTATGTGAGGACACAGGGAAAAGTTGACCGTCTATAAACCAGGGGCCCTCACCCCATACCAAATCTGTATACCAGTACTTTGATCTTGGGCCTTCCAGATTCCAGAACTGTGAAAAATAAATTTCTGTTGTTTATAAGCCACCCAGTCTATGGCATTTTGTTATAGCAGCCTCAATAAACTAAGATATCTGGCAAAATCTTCACTCCTCCAGTTGGACTTCACTCCATGTGGCTTGTTGAGTCATCTCCTACTCTTAAAAGCATCTTCATGTTTCTGTATCCTTTGCCGTTAAAGAAATTTTAGATCTTCAATGTGGGAAGATAGACTAGTAATTTGTGTGAAATTGTTGCCTACAAATATAATGTTAAAACCCTGAAATATTTACAAATTTTGGTTATTTAAAATAAAATCAATAGATAACAAGTAAACAAATGAATGGATAGCTCCTATACTTACAAGAGAACATGAGCAACAATGGCATTCACATCAAACAAGGTGTCAGTAGGGAATTCTCTGAGCAATATATTGCCCCTATAAAAAGTTTAAAAACATATTCACATTTAAAACACAGAAATATTTCCTTAGAATTCAATTTACTTGTCTATCAAATACATTAGGTTAAAAGGTCTTTGATATTATAGCCTATGTCTTACCCACATACCTACCAGAGTCCTGGCACATAATACATTCTCAATAATATATTAACTTTGAAAAGCCTAGTCTCTGGACCTAGCAAAAAGACTAGAAAAAAATATGAGTCCAAACAAGGATTCCTACCAATCTCCCCATCTCTCTCTCTCTCTCTCTCTCTCTCACACACACACACACACACACACACACACATACACACACACACACTCCCCCCGAATTGGGCTGGGAAGAAGGCAAGAAGGAAAAAGAAGTATCCTCTGAAGGTACCTGAGAAAGCAAGAGCTCTCCCCATTTCCTCAGCCAAGGCCTAAGGATTTCAGAAACCTCAGGTAGATCAAACCCAAGTACAGAGAGATTGGCAGATCTCTCAAAATATAAAGTACATTTATTTCACACCCAAATATGGACCGGACATATCTACCAAGAACATTAAATTTGGTAAGCACTTGCTTACCAGGCATTTGTTTAGGAGCTTACACAAGAGCATCCCAAAACAACCTTGTGAGATAGGTATTACTCTTCATTTTATAAATAAGGAAGTTAAAATACAGAGAGGTTAGGTAACAAATCTATTACTTGAACTTTTTGTTAAGTTTTACATGATTCCCACTACATACAACTTTATTCTAGCTCAGGGATATTTTACATATTTGAATATTCTAGGAGTATAGATTTAATTTGTTCAATACACTCAGAAAAATAGCTTACTTGAATAAATATGCTTTCATCAAATCCTTTTCTTTTCCACAGTATCTTGATGTTTCTTCTTTGACACAATTAACCTTTAAAAGAGTATACTTAAGGTTTAGCATAGGTATCAAAAGGTCACATTTCTTGGTTAGGGGAACAAGAAGGAAAATTAAACATTACAGCTTGTTTCCAGGTCAAATTTTTTACTTTATGGTTTGTTTTTTTTTTTCTGATTTGTATGCTATAATTGCTCACATATTTAAGTGCATGAGATAACCCAAAGAAAGGCACTATTTCTGAATTAAATCTTATGGAACAAGTAGGTGGTAACCAGGTAGAAAAGGAAGGACACATTTAAGGCAAAACAAAAAGTATGAGCAAAAGCCAGGAAGCACAAGAGTGAGTGCTAACTTGGGATCATGAAAGGATCTCAGCAGGCAGAACACAGAGATAGCAGATACTGCTGGTTTCCCACCCAAAATCCATCCTTCCCTTTTGTTTACTAACAGAACTTTGCTAAAAGCAAATGTTCCATTAAAAGGCTTTCCCAGCCTCCCCAACAGCCTGCAATGGCTAAATGGTGTTAGGAGGAGTCACTGGGTTGGAACTCCTAAAAGGCTCTTAAAAGAGGGCTGACTGATACTTTTCACTTTTCCTTGACCAAAAATAGACAAGGCAGCTGGAGTATGAACAGCAATCATGGACCATAAGGCATCTTTAAAAACACTACTTGCTAAGGATGGTCCAACAGAAGGAATGAACTAAGTCAATGATAATGTCAGACCAGCCATACCACCCCTGGATAGCTTATACTCTGAACTCTAAGTGAAAAAAATACATAACAACAATCTTGGCAACAACGTGAAGATAAAACAGAAGGCAAAAGAACACAAAGATAAGGAGAGAGATTAAAAGAATATCACATTAGTATAGGTCACAGATGACTTGAACCACAAGTAAAGCCAAAAAAGGACAGAAGAGATTCAAAAGGCTTTTTACAAATACAATACGTAAAACTAGGGAGAAGACTGAGCGTGTACATGCAGATTGGGATACAGGAGGAGAGGAAAGAGAAAAAAAGCTATGAAGGGGTTTCTAGATGGGGCAAATAGGTAGCCACCAACATTAACTAACCAAAACTAAGACTAGAAGAATAGTTATTTTATTTTGCATTTGCTAAGGTTTTTGTTTCTTTTAAGAGGGGGTTTTCTTGTTCAATGTAATTTTAATAGAATTTGAGGAAGAAGAATAACAATTGAGAAAGCAACATTTGTTTAAAAAGATACAAAACAGGAACTGACACTAAGAAACCAGAAACAAAGAATCGGAGTTCGAGTCAGAGTATAGCCATAACCAAAACATAAATTTTAACATACTTAAGTTAGAGCATCAGGGTGGCTGGTATTATGACAATAGATGTGTCCATTCATTCATCAATTCAAAATACTTGAATGTCTACCATATGTCAGCCACTGTTCTAGTCACTTAGGGTACAGGTAAGTTCCAAATAAAAATATTTAGCTTTAGAACTTATATTCTAAAAGTAGAGACAATTTAAAAATTAATTAACATGTAGTGTTAAGTTCTATAAACAAAAAAATTATAAGGGGATAGCATGTGATAGGGCAAGGAAGGTATCTCTGAAAAGGTGACATTTGCACAAAGAACTAAAGAAATGGAGTAATGCATACAAATATACAAGTAAGTAAAAGAGATGATTTCTAAGTAGAGGGTAAAATATCTGCAAAGACCCTGTGATAACAGCACCTCTAGCAGGTTCGAATAACAGAAAGATGACCACTATGTATTAAGAACGAACTGAACAAAGTAAAAGGTCAGAAAATGAGATCAGAGACAAAGCCAGTGTCCACAATACTCAAAAGTTTCTACTTGATTATAACTGTAATGAAAGGACTTTCTCAGCATGGTAGTGATGTATCCTGACACATCTGGCTACATGTGGAGAAAAGTCTGTCAAGGGACAAAGTGAAGGGAGAAAGGCCAATTACTGGGAGGCTATTCTGGTTTCCCCAGTGAGAAGAGATGGCAGGAAGAAGTAAAAACGAAGGTATAGAAGTAGTCAGATTTGAAAAGTTCTCATAGTAGAACCAAGTAGTAGATGTATTGCTTATGAGATAAAGAAAAGTCAAGGATGATAGGACTTTTTGTTTAAAATCTACTTTGATATAGTAATATAGCTACACTAGATTTATTTTGGTTATCACTTGTAAAATATATATTTTTTTCCTTCATTTATTTTTATTATTTCTGAAGCCTTTATTTTGGAAGCATTTCTAAATGCCATACAGCTGTCTTGGGTTATTGTATCCAGCTTGACATTCATTGACTTGACTAGAATATATAGTCCATTTGTATTTTAGTATTTTCTTTTTTTTTTTTGGGACGGAGTTTCGCTCTTGTTACCCAGGCTGGAGTGCAATGGCGCGATCTCAGCTCACCGCAACCTCCGCCTCCTAGGTTCAGGCAATTCTCCTGCCTCAGCCTCCCGAGTAGCTGGGACTACAGGCGCGCACCACCATGCCCAGCTAATTTTTTGTATTTTTAGTAGAGACGGGGTTTCACCATGTTGAACAGGATGGTCTCGATCTCTTGACCTCGTGATTCACCCACCTCGGCCTCCCAAAGTGCTGGGATTACAGGCGTGAGCCACCGCACCCGGCCTTAGTATTTTCTTCATCCACCTCTGCCTCTTGCAAACTTCTGAAACAATCTTAAATGTGGATTTTTGTGAAATCTTTCCCAATAACATCTGTGATTTTTCACCTCAAAACCAAATATGGGCTTTCTTTCCTTTAAATTTCTATGGGCCTGGAGCAGTGGCTCACACCTGTAATCCCAGCACTTTGGGAGGCCGAGACAGGAGGATCACCTGAGGAGATCAGGAGTTTGAGACCAGCCTGACCAATATGGCGAAACCCGTCTCTACTAAAAATACAAAAATTAGCCGGTTATAGTGGCATGTGCCTGTAGTCCCTCCTATTCCAGAGGCTGAGACAGGAGAACTGTTTGAACTCGGGAGGCGGAGGTTGCAGTGAGCTGAGATCACACCACTCCACTCCAGCCTGGTGACAGAGCGAGACTGTCACAAAAAAAAAAAAAAAAAAAAACTTCCAAGGCACTTTATTTGTATCTCTCCTATTACAATGATCAGGTTCTGCTAGTTATTAAAATGATCTGTGAATGTGTTTTATACCCCCTATTTAGGATATAAACTCTCCAAAGAAAAGGACAGGGGCTTAGTCATCTTTCCATCCAAAAGAAGATTAAATATGGTAAGCTCATTTCAATCTCACAAACACTTACTGAGCACTATGTGCCAGGAACTGAGCTAGGCACTCAACAAGGGTTTAACTCATTCGCCACTGTCTCCTTTTTAGATAGAGCTCAGCATTCTCACTGTAAAATCAGGAGTTTCAGTTATGTTAGTTCACAAGGGCAACACAGCTTGGGCATGAACTTTAACACTTTATTCCAGTTACTATATGCATAGTTACTAGTTACAGTCTACTAGTTACTAGATCAACAGTATGATTATTCCTTTTGAGTTTCATACCAACCTACTATATCATTTCTAAGTTTCAATTTTAAATTTTATTTAGAGATCCTTGGAGATGATTGCCATTATCGTTCTAGAGTGAAATCAGTTGTTCAAAGTTAATTGAGATCTCTACACATACAGAATTGACACATTTAAAAAATAGATATTTTTTAAAGTATACAGCCAATGTTAGTTAACCCTTCTGTGCTTCCTGCTCTGGGAACTCTAGCTGCAGAGACCTCTTCTAATAGCCATCTCTTAGAAGAGGAAGGTCAATGAAAATGAACTAAGAAAAAATGTACACAGAAAATCAGGTAGACATTAACCTGAAAGAACTTAGTATCAGTGGGTTACCCCTCATTCAGTTGTCTGATGTATAAATTCTAAGTTTAAATTAACTAAAAGGCTACATATCTATCTAATCCATGATGCATATGGAAATTTTCTATAATACTCTACGGCAAGTTTGAACATTTTTTGAGAAATAAATTAAATATGTAATGTTGAGTTGTTATAACTTTGTTCTAAAAATAAATGTGAAAAAGTGAAACATATACAATTATAAAGACTTACAAGAATAGAAAAAAATTCTTCAATTACCTCCATTTTGTTACTTCAGTTTGTGCTAATAAAAACTTAAAAACAGCTGAACTGTGGCTACTTATTGTGAAATATTCATTGGGCAAAACAAAACAAAAAAAACCTAACTATAGATTTGAAAAATGATACCATAGGCCCAATAGAATGGTTACAACATAAAGTTAAATTCTAGGCTAAAAATTTTTAAACAACTTTTTGTCCCCTCTATATGTACTATGTTATGCAATAATCTGAAACTATCTTTCTGTGCTTCTGTTTATTCTTATGAAAAAAATATATTTCCAGTTTGGAAAAAGATATGAAACAGAAGTATTTTAAGACATTCAGTCTTAAGCCATAAAGTTGTAAGGTTTGTCACTAATATTTTAGTTAACATAAATATATTTCTACCTTGGCAACTGAAATTCCATAGTCCTGCAGAGGTCTAACAGCCTCATTCAGTTCTTCAAGAAATACAGATGTTCTTGGGGAATCTAAAATAAAAAATGTTTCATTAATGTTTATAAATTGCCCCTTAAAAATGAATTTTAAAATCTGAAACACACAAGAAATAGATCCATTTGTCCAACTAGCAGGCAAGAACAATTAAGTAAACATATCTCGTTACATGTTTTCATGCCCTTATTTTACTATTGCCTCACTATTCTTATTTCTAATGTTTTTATCATAACGTATTTTAACTTTGTAAATAGACTTTAAAAGCTTCCTAAAACAATAATACGATAAATAAGTGTTTAATTTAAACCTAACATTTGGCATTATTCTTCCAAGTTTAATACCATATATATAACACACATGTATACATACAAAAACTTTCAAAATGATTTTAAAATACTGTTTTCAAATCACAAGTAAAATAAGGGAGCCAACAGAAATGTGTACTCACTTCACTTACTAATTCCAAGAATAGCATTTTTAAGACATGAAGACTTGAATTTGACTATTAAAAAATTATTAGTTATGTTCAATGTTATATTAGTTAATTCAGTGTAATTAACAAAGCAGCTAAAGCAGGGTATTAATCTAAAGCACTACCAGTACTACATTTAAAGTTTTAAAAAACTTAAAATAGTTACATCCTAAAAACCTGAGAACATATTCTTTCAGATGTTATACTAGTAGTCAGTTCTTATCTAGTATTTACTATGGACTAAGCACATAGGTAAACTCATTTAATCCTCACAATAAACTTATAAAGTACTGTTTCTTCTGAATCAATGACGAAAGAGAAACACAGAGAAGCTAAGTGACTTAACCAGGGTCACACCACAGGCAAAGTGGCAGGGGCCGGATTCAAACCCAGTCAGGCATATTATAGTAACAACTGCATAGCACATATTATTAATCCTAACAGTAATCTCCCACTGAGCTTATTGATTAAACAGCAATAAAAACATCACAATAATCATAATCGAATTTTAAAAATACTTACCAGCTTGACAAAAATAAGCTAAAGAGGCTTTTCCTGGTTGCAATGTACTAAAATATTTCTGAGGACTCAGTTCTGGTAAAGAGTCTATTGTTGGCACGTAAAAAATGCACACTATGGCAAAAGAGATCCCAACTCTAAACACACTGGAGCCGGAAGACATCATCAGCTCCAGTTGCTTGTGAGCAGAAGAGTTTGTCTGTTTCTTCACTGCTGTGTTCTGTTTCCTGAGACAACACCTGGCACAGAGAAGGTATTCAACAAGGGTTTGTTGAATGAGTTTGTTAAATGAATGAATGGAGTAAAATCTACAAAGAGAAAAAGCTAAGTCATTAGTCCTATCATTTGATTTTGCTAGTACTTTATTATATATTGAAAATTTGAGGGGGGACAATATATAATAACATCAACTTGATAATATTGATTTTTGATACTTACAAAAGATATCAAAGCTATCTAGAAAATGCTTACTTATCTTAAATTTCATAGATATTTACTAGAGTATGCTAGGCTAATTGTCATTTTCAAGGGTTCTAAAATTAATTCTCAAACATTAACCAATCCATTTCTCAAATTGGACATTTTGTTTTTCTTTACCTATAACTGAATATAAGAAATAATCAAATAATTATTTAATATCATTAACATGGGAGTGAGACATCCAAAATATGCCTAATATGTTTACTTTCTTTTTACTTTAAATCCCCTAGAAGAAACCCAGTAAAACAATGGAAGAAGGGGAACTGTGGCTCAGGTACAGACACGGCCAAGTCCAAGAACCACACCATACACAACCAGTCCCGAAAATGGCACAAAAATGGCATCAAGAAACCCTGATCACAAAGATACGAATCTCTTAAGGGGGTGGACCCCAAGTTCCTGAGGAACATGCGCTTTGCCAAGAAGCACAACAAGAAGGGCCTAAAGAAGATGCAGGCCAACAACACCACGGCCATGAGTGCATGTGCTGAGGCTGACAAGGCCCTTGTAAAGCCTAAGGAGGTTAAGCCCAAGATCCCAAAACGTGTCAGTTGCAAGCTTGATCGACTTGTTTACACTGCCCACCCCAAGCTTGGGAAGCGTGCTCCTGTCTGCACTGTCAAGGGGCTCAGGCTCTGCTGGCCAAAGGCCAAGGCCAAGGCTAAGGAACAAACCAAGCCCCAGGCTGCAGCTGCAGCTGCAGTTCCAGTTCAGGCTCCCAAAGGTGCCAGCCCCCTAAAAAGGCTTCAGAGTAGATATCTCTGTCTGCCAACACGAGGACAGAAGGACTGGTGCAACCCTCCAGGCTGCTATCTGCATGGGTCTGGGGTCTTTTTGTGCTACTTGTACAAATAAACCTGAGGCAGGAGAAAAAAAAACAATGGAAGAACATTCCTTCTAAATATACATATTTTGTAACGCATAACACTTAGGTTTCTTTATACTGCTTAGAAATGAAAATATCTTTTTCAACTCATACTTTAATCCAATTACATGTTCTGAACTCAAATTTGTTCTAGATATCCTCCTCTCATCATCTTTCCTGGTGTACTTACTTCCAGGCTGTCCTCTGTATCTGCTGTTCTCTTTGTTTTTCTATTACGCTACTTTCAAATTTTCCTTGAACAACTTCAGGAAGTTTTCTACTGATGATCTATGTTATCTACATTTAAAAGAAGCAAGTTTACAAAAATTAGTATAATATAAAAACAGCCATAGCTATAGGTGAAAATTTTGTTTTAGTATTTTTAAAATTTCAAACAGGACCCATCTCTTCCAAATGCAAGCTCAGTATCTCAAAATAGGCAATAGGAAAAAACAACAAAAGATTATTTCTATATACTCATAAGGATAAGGTAGAATTTTTTAGCAAAGAATAAAATGATAAAGAATTTGAAATGTACAAAAAATCATATTAAATTGAATATTTACTCAGCTCATTCAATATTATCAATAAACACAAAATATCTCTCCCTAACAAGTCAGTATTTCTGAAAAAGAAAAATAAACTAATTATTCATAGGTTATTTCCTAATCATTCTGTTCATCAGAGATAGTATATATCAGTGAAAAAAATTTGCCATCAATTTTTAATAATGAGTCAAGAGTTGAAAAACTCAAAGTGAGAAGCAAGAACTATAAGAGGTATATATATATAAATGTAATTTTAATGACATAAGGGGTATTATTGACATTTAAATTGATTATACATTATAACCATTTTAAACCTACCTATATTAAAGCTACTTGATATTAATAGGGATGTTACGAAATAGGTCATCCACTATTTTCTTCATATTCTGGAGAAAATGCGTGCATTTCTGAGGCTAAGGGAATAACTAACATTCATTACTGTATATGAAATAACTATAACCTAATTAAACTGTACAACACTAAAAGCACAGTTGAAAGATTCTAGTATAAAATATCATCTTTCCTGGCCTCCAGGTTACAATTTAACTATTTTAACACTAAATTGGTCATTAGTGTTAACACATTACTCTTTTCCCATAGAATGTATTTTTGTAGCACAAAAAGTCTAACCATATAGCCAATGCTTAAATACTTTCCCATATCTTCTACCTCACTAGACAAACAAGATTATACATGTGAAATACTGTGCTTTTAATCAGTTAGAGACAATGGTGATTGTTCTTACATATGTTTAGAGTTAGGAACTCAGTAGTAATCTCTGCAGTTTGTTCCATCTTTGGTAAGATTTGATGATTTTAAAAATTACTTAAAGCAAAGAATACACCATGGGTCAGCTAGAAGTAGAATTTATGTCTTCATAATGAAAAAAATACTGAATAATGATTTAACCAAAACCCACCCTAACAATTGCTGAGAGAAAGAAAAGATAGAAAGTAAGGAAACATGCAGCTGGGATGGCAAAAGAAATGAAAGAGAACTAAATTTTCGACTTTCACAAAACCAAAAACCAAGTTTATTGGAAATAGGAAGGTCAGTGCCAAAACAAACAGTTAGCAGTTGAAAGTAACTGCCTCTAAGGAAGAAGAAATGGGGGCAAGGGAGTAGGGGGAGGATATCTACCTTGTAGGGCCGTGGAAGAGTGGACACTTCACATGCATGGAAAATAAAATGCATTTCCTCAGAGACATGCTGTCCTCATAAAAAGATCTTAACTAAAGGCAAGGGAATGTGAGTGGGAAAAGAGAATATCAACAAGAACAGAGTGAAAACAAAGATACAAAAGGTACTTGGTGACTTGTTTTTACCTACAGCAATTAGAAAAGGGAATGAAAAACAATACTTGGACAGCCATGGTGGCTCATGCTTAGAATCTCAGCCCTTTGTGAGGCCAAGGCAGGAAGATCACTTGAGCCCAGGAGTTCAAGAGCAGCCTACACAACACAGAGACCCTGTCTCTAGAAAAAGTAGGGAAAAAAAAATGTAGCCATGCATGATAGCACACACTTGTAGCCCCAGCTACTCAGGAAGCTAAATGTGATCATGATTGAGGCTACCTGCAATCCAGCCTGGGTGAAAGAGGAAGACCCTGTCTAAAAAACAAACAAAAGCCAAAAACTTAATACTACAAAAATCTAGATCTCAGAACCAAGTGATGAGTACCTTCAGAGACATGTGGCCTTGTTACCTTGGTGTGATAGCTCATTAGTACAATTCTGGTTCTTCTTGCAGTTACTGATTACACTTAAGCTCCCTTCAACCCCCAACTCTGGTGAAGTTAGTTAGGACCACTATATGACTTACTGTGGCCAATAAAATGCGAGCAAAAGTGGCCTCTGTCTCTTTCAGGAAACAGTTCCCACAGCTAGCGTTAATAAAGTCAGGGTTTACCATCTTCTGCTGTAGTCAAGAGAAATGCTCAAATAGTGTCTATTCTGTGAGCAAGAGCATAACACAGAGAACTGCCAGCTAAGGTGTAATGAGCATGTGACATAGGAAGAAATAAAACTTGTTGTTTTAAGCCACTGAGATGGCAGGAGTTATTATAGCAGCATAAACTAGTCTCTCTTAACCTGTGTATAAACTAGAAGTGAGATGCCATCTTAACAAAAACTCCAAAACACTGGCTTAGCAGCCAAACAGCATAGAAACTGTTGTGGGCCTACTCAGGAAAACATTTATCAGAGACTGGAGATCAGCAAGTGACCCACATTAACAAGTGACAAAACATTTGATAAAACTGTCACTAATAATTTGGAGATGACATGTACCTGATTAACTTATAATGAATATGTACCTA
This sequence comes from Sapajus apella, assembly GCF_009761245.1. Classification (NCBI taxonomy): domain Eukaryota; kingdom Metazoa; phylum Chordata; class Mammalia; order Primates; family Cebidae; genus Sapajus; species Sapajus apella. Next base: position 2,839,970 of record NW_022437014.1, read on the forward strand.
AGTTCCTGTGGCTAATGAACTTATTTATAGCCCTAAAAGAAGAGGTTGGAAGACAGATTAGTACTGTGTAATGGTTGCTGTTAGTGGTGTTTAACAAGGCATTAAAAGAAAAATACTCAGAGAATTGCCAGCCAAAAGACTAGATGTTCAAAACCTGAAACAATTCTTAGGCTCCCACCCGTCCGTGGTCACAAAGCAAACTGACAAAACTGCTTAGCCACAAAAAGAGGCCATATTTCGGATGTGGCCAAGAGTAAGAAAAATGTAAGAATCTTACACAGGGCAAAGCCAAGAACCACGGAGAACTATGCTCTAGGGCATATGCAGAGTAAGCACTATTTGTTACTGGTCTAAATGATATAACTACAGAAATGAATGTAAATGTTTAGGAGATTTTATAGCAATTTCACACAGTAATTTTATGTTTGTTGAATCCAATAATAATTTTTAAGTTGGCTTGTAATTTGATGTTCTTTATTTCACTTTTTCTGTAATTCATTTCTATTGTGTTAGGTTACTGTTGTTCTTTAAACTGGCCTAGAGAACTCAGGGAACAGAACTAGAGCCCTAGAAACACCTGCCCAGAGAGATTTCAACTGTAGATTGCTACGGTCTAGATTCTGGTGTGTCTCTTCCATGTTTTCTCTCTCCAAATGAAAACACTTAAACTCATCTCTCCCAACACTGCTTTATGTATTCAACAGGGGGTGGGAAACAAATAAATTCTACCTAGACCAGTATAGACATGACCACTGCTGGACATTACTCAGAGATTCTGAACTTTAGGCTTCACACAGTGAAGATGGAAATTTTGAATTATAGCCACCAGGAAAAGCCAAGGATGAACTACATATAGGAAGGAAAGTATTTGTTGACAAGAGAGGACTGTTCAAATGTTTCTAGTTCTCTGCACGTTAAAATTATACCTCTCACTTCCATGACTTAGGTATAGCCATGACTTGATTTGGTTAATGAAACGTGCAAGGTGACATGTACTTCTGTAAGCCTTTAAGAGTCAGTATACATGTATAATGAATCACAACACATTTTCCCTCTGCCATGTGACTGATAACACTCAAAATTAGGCCTTTTCTGTCAGCCCAAGTCCCAGAAAGGGAACAACATGGGGAAAGCTCCCAGCTGATCCAGTGTGACTATAAAACAAACTCTTAGGCCTGGCATGGTGGCTCATGCCTATAACCCCAGCACTTTGGGAGGCTGAGGCAGGTGGGTCACCTGAGGTCAGGAGTTCGATACCAGCCTGGCCAACATGATGAAACCCTGTTTCTACTAAAAATACAAAAAATTAGTTGGGCATGGTGGCAAGAGCCTGTAATCTCAGTCACTTGAGAGGCTGAGGCAAGAGAATTGCTTGAACCCAGGAGGCAGGGGTTGCAGTGAGCCAAGATAGCACCACTGCAATCCAGCCTGGGCAACAAGAGTGAAACTCTGTCTCAGAAAAAAATAATAATAAAAAATAAAATAAATTATTTTAAACTCCTCAGGTTTCGGGGTTGTTTCCACAATATAACCTAGTTTAGCACTTTTTTTTTTTTTTTTTTTTGAGACGGAGTTTCACTCATGTTACCCAGGCTAGAGTGCAATGGCGCGATCTCGGCTCACCGCAACCTCTGCCTCCTGGGTTCAGGCAATTCTCCTGCCTCAGCCTCCCAAGTAGCTGGGATTACAGGCACGCGCCACCATGCCCAGCTAATTTTTTGTAGTTTTAGTAGAGACGGGGTTTCACCATGTTGACCAGCATGGTCTCGATCTCTTGACCTCGTGATCCACCCGCCTCGGCCTCCCAAAGTGCTGGGATTGCAGGCTTGAGCCACCGCGCCCGGCCGTTTAGCACTATTAGTACACCTGGTCTTAGCAATGGGTAAAAGGACTATGACTTGAACATAAAATCTATATCCTAGATTTTAAAGCAAGATATTTCAAAGAATTCATAGGAAATTGACCCAATTCCACTGTAGGAAAATTCTAAAGAAGATGACTCTTTAAAATGCAATTGACTATTACCACAACAGATGCCAATACCAAAAGAGGGGAAAATTCATAGGTAAATGTTTTCCATAACTATAGAATGTCTGCCAATACTACGGATACACCTCCCAACTACATGTAGACATTGACCCTTTGGGTTGGAAGAGGCTCTCAATTCTTCAGTATAACGTTCCTGCTGGTATGGATCAGAGTTGGCATATAACATGTAACTTTTGTCTCATCCCTTAACTCTAAATAAGTATGTTTGCACAGCTCATTTAAATAATAGAAAGAATGAGTGACATGTAACTAAGGACTAATACAAGAGGGTAACAGCACAGTAAGAATGGCTTGGTGAGATAACAGTAGAAAAGGGCTAAAGCGTGCACATAAAATGCTCAAGGCAACAAAAATGTGTTTTGTTCAGCATCCAAATATTAAGCTCCAAAGCACATCAAGAAGGAAGTACTTCAAGAGAAAACACTAGTCTTCTTGGTAGTAAGGAAACAGTATGAGGATTTGCCTTTGTATTCCTTAGGCAGGTAGAAAAGCTGGTAGCCCTCATTAGCTCCATCAATCCCATTTTGGTATAGGGTACTGTATACAATAGTAATTGACAAACAGTTCTGTTTTTAGATGTTTGAAAGACTACTGTGCTAGGGTCATCTATCCTCTTGGAACAACAATATTAAATCTTTATGCGTTTGGACACGTTTAAATTTTAGAATAGCTGACACCAAGCTTTTGCAGGAAACCCTTGGTTAGTTCCCCCTTTATAGGCCTAATATTCCCTTATGAACCATAAATTTAACAGCTTTCCCTCTCAGGAAAAAGAGGAAATTAACAACCATAACTATTAAATAAATTGTATCAACATCTGTGGGCATCATACTCAGGAAAAAGAAACACTTCATATTTTGCAACAAATGGAGCATATAATGCTTACAAAGTTCCCGTAAGAACATTCTGTCTGAAGTCAGCTTACTTACAGTTTAATGCTGCTACTGGAGAACAGAACCTGCTCACTGAACCAGTCTCAAATAAAATGTTGATTGGATCTCAACACAGTTTATCATTTCAGACCCAAAGAGGCAATAAAAGGAGTCAACAACTCTCCCCTTTAGAGCCTTTTCAAAGCAGTTAGGAGGAAAATCCTCTATGTGCACCCTCACTCCCCACCCCACCAGACATACTCTCATCCCCAGAAAAAGCAGAAAGGAGGAGGCTATCCAGACTTGCTCTTACTGACCAATGGCAGGTGGTAGGTAAGTCTCACAGGCAAAGACCTAAAATTAATATGGGTACTATCCAGATGTTTACTATCACTTTAAGAAGAGAATAAAGGAGAAAAAGAAAAATGCTTTTGTAATAAAAGTCTACTGATGACTTGAAATGTGCACCTCAATGATAAAGAAGATGCAAATAGGCCATGCCAGAGAATATGTGGCACACTTGATTTTGACAAGTGCCTAAAATCACAGAACTCTGATTTTATGCTTAATTTAAATGCTTCAGCACATTACTGTAATCAATTACCTCACTGCAGTCATGAGCATCCTGTCTCCTATTTGAAGAAAACTGTGTACTGCCCTGACCACATTCTCTAAAAATACATGAGATGAAGTTCTTAGGTTCCAATAAAAATAAATCCTTCTCCAAATGATAAATGTTGGATTCGGCCTGTTAACTTCTTAGAGCAAGCCGTACCCTCCGGTACACTGCACTCTCTACCTGCTCAGCTGAATGTTTCATCTGAGGGATGTCTATGTAACAGTGCCAGGCCTGTATATCTACCACAGTTTGTCAGCATACCTATAAGGAACCCAAATCACACTAGCATCTGGTACCTGGACAAACTACTGTCTCAGAATCTAGAGTACGAAATGGACTTTAAAGTTCCCTGTGGAATACTTAGCCAGGAAAAAAGAGAGCAACACTCTTCTTGGGCAAAGCATAGGACAAAGGCAGCCTGGACAACATATCGGGAAAAAAAAAAAAAAAATTAGGCGGGCACGGTGGCGCGTGCCTGGAGTCCCAGTTACTTGGGAAGCTGAGGTGGGAGGATTGCTTGAGCCTAGGAGGTCGAGGTTTGCAGTGAGCTGTCACTACAGGCTGGGTGACAGAGCGAGACCCTGCATGAAAAAAGAAAAAAAAAAAAGCATAGGACAAAGGATGGTGAGGTAAGAAAAGCTGGGTCTTGGTGGCTCCAAGCAATGAATGTCTTTCAACGGATACTGAATTCGTAATGTGCTGTATATTCTAAAGAAAACAAATTATTTCCTCCTAATTTTGCACTATTTGCTAATTTTATTCCCAAACAGGGAAGAAAAGCAGTCAACAACTATGTGCTGGTCCAATATACATTAGTCAATCTGTTTATTCCTCGCTTCTTCACAGCAGTAACATAGCATATATTTTTCTCTCTCAGCCCCAGGAATAGCGCCACCGTCTACCATACACAGGTCCAAGGCTTCAATATACGTGGAATTTAAACAGCACAGAATATTTTTCCTTTCCAGGCAATCGTCAGACTTACAAGTCTCTAAGCCCAGAGCATCCTCCCAAATTCTAAGTTTCAAAGAACCAGCTTCCCCTTGGTCACAGATCGCTTCAACATCCATCTGATACTACTACCATTCTTCCTTAAGAGACATTTCCCTTGGGAGGAAAGGGTCTTTCACTTAAGAGCTCCGGATCTCCTTGTCGCCCGTTTCCATCCCCTCGACCCAGAAAGGGCTCCAGTGTTTCCCGCCCTTCACGCAGCGAAAAGAGAAGGTAAAACTCCCTCAGAAAGCTCCAGGTGAGGCCCTTCGATGCCCCAGAGGCGGATGTCCTAAGTCAGACTCCAGAGCTCTGCAGTACAGCCCTGCTACAGAAAACTGCTTCGTCTGAACCCCCGGGTCTGCGGGCGGAGCCCACAGCCTGAAAGACCCGCGCTGTCACCTACCTGCCCAGGATCTGAGGGCGGGGACCCGGGTCATTTCCGAGGCCGCGCGGCCAACAGTTCCCGCCGCGACGCGACGGGGGAGGCAGAAGGCGAGGCCGTGCCAGGCTAGCCCGGCAGCAAGGAACCACTTCGCCTACCTGCGAAGGCGCGGCACCGCTCCCACCCAGCCCGCGGCCACCACCCGCTCGGCAGAGGCGGCCTCTAGAGCAAAAAACAAACCTCGAAGCTCCTCCTTCTCCTCGTGCTCCCTACGCGAGGGACTCTAACCAATGGGAAGCGCCGGGGGCGGAGCGAGAGTGACAGACGATTACAGAGTCCTCCCGCCGGCGCGAACGGGCGGTGCAGTAGCTGGGCCAATGAGCAGCGCGGGTGGGAAGTAAAGGGGAGGGAGAAAGTAGGAAAAGTAGGTGCCCAGTCAGATCTCGGGGCCATCGAGCGACGGGTCCTGCGGCCAGTGGCCTTCCGAGTGCGGCGCTCGGGGGGCGTGCCCGCCTGGGCCAATCGGCGCGAGCCCACAGTGCGGAGCGAGCGCCTCAAATGCTCGGGTTTCTCAGCTGATTGTCTCCAGCCGAGAGTTGTTTTTTGCAGCTACGGAGCCGAGCCGCTGCCGGAGCCGAGAGCCCTGGGGGGTGGGGGAAAGAGGAGGCGGGGTCGAGGGGGAGCCGCGGCTGCTCAGCGCGGGACTCCGGGTCCCGTCACGGCGCTTCCTGGGGTTAGAGGTTGGGGTGGGTGGGGGGTAAGGGGGCAGTCCTTCTCCCCCTCGACGGCGGCTCCGAGTCCAGCCCCTTCCTTCCCGCGCTCGCTCGCCTGACCCTCAGCCCCTCGATGAGGGTGTCAGTGCCGGGTCCGGCGGCCGCTGCCGCCCCCGCGGCCGGCCGCGAGCCCTCCACGCCCGGTGGGGGCGGCGGAGGCGGAGGCGCCGTAGCTGCCGCCTCAGGCGCCGCGGTGCCGGGCTCCGTGCAGTTGGCGCTGAGCGTCCTGCACGCCCTGCTCTACGCCGCGCTCTTCGCCTTTGCTTACCTGCAGCTGTGGCGGCTGCTCCTGTACCGCGAGCGGCGGCTGAGTTACCAGAGCCTCTGCCTCTTCCTCTGTCTCCTGTGGGCAGCGCTCAGGACCACCCTCTTCTCCGCCGCCTTCTCGCTCAGCGGCTCCCTGCCCTTGCTCCGGCCGCCCGCTCACCTGCACTTCTTCCCCCACTGGCTGCTCTACTGCTTCCCCTCCTGTCTGCAGTTCTCCACGCTCTGTCTCCTCAACCTCTACCTGGCGGAGGTAAGGCGGGAGGGCCGGCATGCAGGGCCCGGGCGGGTGCACGGGGCCGCCCGGATCAACTCCCGCTGAGGACCGGCGGGGGCGGCGGGTGGGCAATGAGAGGCGTACTCGAAACCAGCCGGGGGAAACTGAGGCACACCTGGAGTGTGAGCCGGCGTTTTCCCCCTAAACTTAAGCGACTGATTGGCTCGGTTACTGAGGGGTCCGGGGCTAGGGGGTGAGAGTGTGTGTGTCAAACAACTTAAAACAGTAACGGAAGGAACCCTTTGTTCCGTGTTCTGGTCCTCCGAGGTAAGGCGTTGGTGGCATCAACAAAGTGGCTTCGCAAAAAGTAGCAGCCCCGGTGGCTCTGCCGAAGCCGGACTGTGTTGAGGGAGGTTGGGTGCTGAGGTAGCAGCAGCTCTACTGAAGCTGGACTGCTGCCAGCCATTACGTCACCAGGCAGAGCTGTTCCTCTGCTATTGTTGCTGCGTTTCTTTTATTAGAAGCTTATATTCCCTCCTGCATCTCCTTTCCTGTGGCTCGATAAGCCTCACACAAATTCCGTTCGATAGTTCCCCAGCAGGGTTGATGATCAATAACCAATGCAGAGGATCAGGATAAGGACCTCCATAAAGCCCTTAATGTTTGCTCCAGTTGCTTCCTGCTTTAGCGGTTTATCCTACCTCCTATAGCATAGTCTTTTTTGGAGCTAATTAAGGGGAAAAAAATACTAGCTCAACCTGTGTCTATTGCAGAAACAAAACCATCAAACTGTTTTTGCAATAACTTGCTTAATATCTGGAACCTAATCACACCCCCTTTCTCTTTTATGGGGAATTGCGGGTTGGATTGCATTGTTCTGCAGCGCTTAGGTGTTTGACCCATTTCAAACAGGTTTGGGAGTGTAAGGTTGTCAATCGTGTGTCAGCTTGTGGTATTTAAGCCACAATATTTTAAGATTTTCCCCCAAAAAAGTCCTCCTTCCACCCAAAAGAAAAGCTTGAGAAGGGGAGGCAGCAAGGTGACGTCATACGCTTAATACAGACTAATATAGAATAATATTGGCCTATGCAGCTAATCCTCTCAAAGGCTTTTTTTTTTTTTTTTTGAGGTAATGATAATGTAGTTCCAAGCAAAAGTAAAAAAAAGAAAAAAAAGATGTATGTTAAATGTTTATATTTTCTGGATAAACCACCTCTTTTCTCCTTTAATACATAGGAAGTAGAATGCATAATTTTAAAATCAGTCGTAATGTCAACTGTTTAGCACACTAAAAACAACAATACTAATTTAACTTTTATTCTTTTCTTTCTCCTTTCTTTGAAAGTCCAAGCAATACAAAGACAGAAACCCAAACCGTAAGCAGAAATAAGAAGCGTAGGTTATCGCAAATCAAATGATGACGCCATAGCCGTGTAACTTATTTGGGGATGTTCTAGTTGTTGTTTAAAGTGCTATAACACTGCTACCCTTTATACTTAAATTGATATAATCTTCCTGCCACCATTTCAGATAGTGTGTTAGTGCCTTCTCAACACTGAAGCCTCTACTCTAGCTTCAGTTGTTTACCTGAAAGTGACTAGCAATCCTTATGCGAGGAGCATCAGATGACTTTTTTTCGTATACATCTTGATTTACAAAATCATATGAATGATTCACTGTAAAAAATAGTTGATAGGCATTTCATAAAGTGGGTAAACACTCCTTTTACTTCTAGAGGTATAACGTATACCATAAAGTCCACAATCTTAAATGCGCAGCTAGATGAAATTTTACTTTTGTATACACCCGTGTTACCACCACCCAGATTAACATATAAAGCATTTTCAGTGTCGCAGAAGGTTCCCTTGTTACCCTCTCCCAGTCAGTAGCTCCCCCAGGTAAACACAAAGTGGGTAAACACATCACAAAAAAGGATCCATATTTAAGCTTAAAATTCTGAAGATAGGCTTATGTAGCATAAAATAGAGAATCTAGATTGGGTCTTCACACTTTTGAGGTAATATTCCAAGCTAGTGAGGAAGAATTTAAAATCTAAAAGTCTTTCTGTTAAATGAATCTCGTTTGTGTGATGATAAAACTCTATTAACCTGGAAAATATAATTTGGAAAAGAAGCTGGGATAAAGGTTTTTTCCTTTGTAATGTCTACTTAAAAAGGTGTGAGTTGTTTGTCTATCCTCATCTTTTTATAATCGAATTAACAATTTTAGGACACCATTGTGCTTAAAAGAACAAATTGTCAATTTTTTGAAAGGAGATCTCTTAACCAGAAATCATTTCTCTTTTCATTAGATAAAATCACCAGGAACTTATATTTAAGAGAGTATTTGAGTTCACATTTTTGTATCAATTCCATGCAACTGGAAGTATACTTCCCATTGGTCATTCTGAATTAATGAAGTTTTTCCTAGTGAGTTCTTCATATTATAGCAAAGTGGTAGGGAAAGCCTATGTGGTGACAAATATAAGACTTAACTGATGCTTATTTTTTTTTTAACTGAAAGCCCCTATATCTTTTTTGAGTAGTTGTGTAACTTGATTACCAACTCACCCCGTGTTTACCATATGCTATATTAAATACCAGTTCCGTATTACTTTTCACTTGTTTAAAGCATTTGATTTTTCTGATTCTCAGCAAGAGTAACTTTAAGGACTTAATTATAAAGAACCATGGATCAGTATAAAAAGTTAGTAAAACAAACTAATACTACTTTGAATAGTTTTGGTAGATATTCTAAAACTCATTTTGTTTTTGAAAAGTTAATTGCCTAAAACACCTTTTTTTTTTCTTTTTTTTTTTGGCATCTGCACTTGAATGGAATTGAGATGACTAATGTAGCCCTTTTTTAAACAATTAAGCTTCTCAGTGTCTCATACTTAACCTCCTGGAAGCCAATAGTTAAGAGGGAAAAACCAAACCTTGTACACTAATCTAAAAACACATGTTGAACTTCTGGCAGTATCAGTAGGACATGAGCTTTACCAGAGAAGGGTTCACACTCCTGGACGTTTACCAGAGAAGACTTAAATACTGTGTTTAAAACAGACTGTCTGATAAACCGATTCTATCTACCATTAGAACATGTTGAAGGAGCTTAAAAGGAGCGTTAACAGCATCACAGCATATCCAGGTAACAAACCTGCACATGAGCCTCCTGAATCTAAATTTTTTTTAAAAAATGAGAGTTGATGGTATACCATCTTGGAGTGTTGTGATGCATGCCAAAAATCAATAAGTTCATCTTCAACATATTGAAGTTTTTACTTGCAATTTGGTCTTATGAGTGCCAGTTGCTTAATCAGAATAAAGTACAGTGACTCGATCACAATGCCAAAACAGCTAGGAAAATTAAATTCAAAATCTTAACACTTACATTTGTGGATGCTATTATTGTCCCTGCCAGTAGATACATTCTTTCAAATATTGGTAATACTTTAACATGCAAGTCAACTTACAGGTTGATTGATTTTGTTATGTTCTGTGATTTCCCACAAAAGTGGAAATCACACTTCTACCACCTAAAATAGAAATTTCTTGAGGATAAGAAGTTGTTTTACATATTTTTATCTCTAGCAATCAGAACAATGGTGATTATGGTATTGAATGACACTAAAAAGGTCAAAATTTAGAAAATATTTAGCCATCTAATATGTGGAAGTTAACTTTATTTTGATGAACGTTTGAGGTAAATTATGTACTGTCTGGAATCTATTTTCTGCCTAAAAGATTTCACATAAAATAGAGTTTTGCTTTATGAAACTATTTTTATATCATGGCAAATGGCCCATACTAATTGGGGCTTTGCTAATTTAGTTTCAACAAATTCTACAAAATAGAAAAGTCTGTTAGACAAGTCTCATATCCTGAGTCAGTTACTGTTTACCAGAAACAGTGGTTTAGTTCAGTGTTTTACTTTTATCCATAACTGATTATAAACTTTTTGTCTGAATTTACTAAATTTTTTCCACTATCTTATTTCTCCTGAAATCATCTGTGAGGCAAAAGTTTCAGATACATTTCTGTAACAAAAGACATGATTATAATGCCTGTATTTTATGAAACTGGTATTTTCAAAGCACTTTGTAACATTTATCTTCACAACTCCAGTGAAATAGATCGAAAAGGGATGTGATTTGTCCAAGATTATATGGCTAACATGTATCAGATGTGAGACTACTGTATAGCTTAGGTGCTGTAAAGTCTTATCAAGTAATTTCTTCCTATACCATGAACTTTCCTGGATACATCACTTCTTTATTATTTAGTGATTCTCTAACTTGCTTTCCCATTTTCAAACTGTTGCAAACATTTTTCACTGTCTAGCAAACTCCCCTCCTTTCAACCACTGCATATGACTCCTAGTTTAAAGAAGTAGAAGCCAGAGTCATCTGGCTGACCAGACATTCAGAGAAATGCCTAACAATGCTGCAGAGAGTAGTCTTCTTCAATGCATGTTTGGGTTGGCAAGGAAAGGCTAGAAACTACCAAAAAAAAAAAAAAAAAAAACACCAAAATGCAAATTCAGAATAAAATACCACACAAATGTGTGTCTTGAGGGTAGGATAGGAGTGGTTTTCAGCTGCCTCCTGTTAGCCTACAGCACAGATTTTAATTTTGTTCATTGAGGGTATGAGGAAGTATTGCAGGCTATGCCTTGCAGTGAGGTCTGATAAAAGACTCCATGCCCTCCAGCATAATGCCAGAATCCTTTAAGTGTATGCCTTCGGCAGATGAACTAGGAAAATAAGCAGGCCCTCAGAGCAAGATAGGGGGTACAAATTGGGAAATAAAAGTCTTCCGTGGGAATGCAAAACAAGCTTATTCTTGCACAAATTTGAAGCCTAAATTCACATCATTTCTGTGATTGAGAGGAGGTGGCTGTGGGGGTGGGGGGGGTTCAAGAGGTCTAACTTGAAAACATGAAGTTGTCCTTGCTTGATGCTAATCTCAAGGACCTGCAGGAAGCAGATGGAAAGCATCCCTGGAGGAATGTCCTTTAAACCCAGACTTCAGATAGATAAATTCCACAAAACAAGGGTTCAGAATAAAAAATCACACCTGTAAAAATTGCAGATATCAGAATTATCAAATGCATAGTATAAAATAATTATTCACTTATGAATTAAACACTTGAAATGTAAAACTTAAAATTGGCACATTTGGAAATCATTTTTAATGAAAATAAAATCTGAAATAGATGATTAAACAGATTAAATACAGTTAAAAAGAAATTTGTTAACTAGAAGATCTCAGGAAAAAAAATCACTCAGAATATAGCCCTGAGAAATACAAGATGGAACATACAACCAATGGGTGAAGAGAGAATGAGAATATAATGAGCTGGCCCGACATATGTGTAATCGAAATTTTAGAGAAATTATTCAAAGGAAAAATGAGAGTTTACCCAAATTTATGAAAGACACCCAAGTTTCAGATTCAGAAACCCCAACATATCCAAGGTGGGCTTTGTGAAAACACATTTAAAGGAAAGCTTCAAAACACTAAAAACAATATTTTTTTTTTTTTTTTTTAAAGACGGAGTTTCACTCATGTTACCCAGGCTGGAGTGCAATGGCACGATCTCGGCTCACCGCAACCTCCGCCTCCTGGGTTCAGGCAATTCTCCTGCCTCAGCCTCCTGAGTAGCTGGGATTACAGGCACGTGCCACCATGCCCAGCTAATTTTTTGTATTTTTAGTAGAGACGGGGTTTCACCATGTTGACCAGGATGGTCTCAATCTCTTGCCCTCGTGATCCACCCGCCTCGGCCTCCCAAAGTGCTGGGATTACAGGCTTGAGCCACCGCGCCCGGCCCTAAAAACAATATTTTTAAAGCAGATCGACAGAAGATATTACTGACAAAAGAATAAAAAGTGAATGTTAGTGTTTAACAACTAAGGAATCCAGAAGACGGTAAAACATCTTCAAAATGCTGAGAGAAAGTAACCTGTAATGTAAAATTCTACCCGTAATGAAATTGTTAACAATGGAGTGAAGTAAAAACATGGAGAGAGAAAAACAGCTATTCACTAATCCTCACACCAAATAATCTGAAAGATGTATGTCATTATAAATAAAAGACTTGCACACACGTATTTATAGGAGTACCATTTGCAATTGCAGGAACATGGAACACACACACACCCCCATAGAAGACTACTCAGCCATAAAAAGGAATGAAATAATGGCATTCGTAGCTACCTGGATGGAGTTGGAGGCCACTATTCTAAGTGTAATAACTCAGGAATTGAAAACCAAACATAGTGCTTTCTCACTCGTAAGAGGGGAGCTAAGCTATGAGGATGAAAGGGCATAAGAATGACACAATGGACATTGGGGGAAGGATGGGACAGATGAGGGATAAAAGACTACATATGGGATACGGTGTATACTGCTCAGGTGATAGATATACCAAAATCTGAGAAATCACAACTAAAGAACATATCTGTGTAACCAAACATCACTTGTTCCCCCAAAAACTTAGCGAAATAAATAATAATGGAGTAATGTCAGAAAGGTCTGAAATACAGGAAGGAATGTTAAGCAAAGAAAAATGTTACATAAGTAGATAATTACAAACATATAGGTATGAAAATTTCTAACCTATAGGAATAAAAAAAATTGAGAACCAAAATCCTGTGTGATAGCATATAAATCAGGAGGCTGTAGTAATGGAGTTAAAGCATTTTAAGGTCCTAGGGCTGTTTGGAGGAGTGTAAACATGTTGACTAAACTTCAGGCTGAATATGCCTTTCAAAAGAAAAAATACGTAACTTTCAAATTTGGGGTTGGTAGAGATAAAAATAGTGGGTGCTAGGATGAGGTTAGAACTTGGCCACCACAATGTAACAACTAAAAAAAAAATTGAGAAAGACCAAATCAATATAGTATAAACGTTAGTCTGGTCGATGTCATGAAGTTAATACTTCAGCATAAAGAAAATGTGTCATACTTCGTTATGAAACAAATTCAGCTATATGCTGTTTACTAGAGATACTCCTAATACAGCTGCATAAAGGATAAGAGTGAAAACACAGAAAAATGGTATGCTGTGCCATACTAACAAAAGGAAAGCAAAAATTAATAGAACTTCAAAGAGAAAACCTACACATGAGGTACAGTGTACATTGTACCTGTTTTTTAAAGTTTCCAATGTTTTATTGGAAATTTTAACATATATCATTGTTCAAGCACACAAAATCAAGGATATAGACCAATAAGAAAATACCCCAAAATGGTCAATTATAGGACATATCCAACAAAGTATACTTTTTATTAACACTCGGAACATTTTTAGAAATTGACCACATAGTAGCAACACAATAAATTAGAGGCAAAGAGACATAATGATGAAAAATGCATCCATTTACCAGCTGTGAGACTTTGGGCAAGTAAATGAACTACTCTGTGCCTAACACCTCATTTCTAAAACTGGATGATAAAGATGCCTACCCCATAGGATGACTGTGAGAACTGCTTGATACCAAAATCAGACAAACACACTATGAAAAATAAAATATCTCTCATCAACATGGATGCAAAAATCTTTAGCAAGTCTAATATATAAAAGGGATATTACCTCATGACCAAATAGGTTTTATCCCAGGAGTGTAACATCAGTTTAATGTTCAAAAATCAGCATGATAAATGCCATATGTGTAGTGTAAAGGAGAAAATCATATGAACATCTCAATAGATGCAGAACGAATTTGACAAAATTCAACAATAGATGATTTTTTAAATTTTAGTAAACGAGGGGACATTTTTCAGTCTAATAAAAAGCGTCTTCAAAAAGTCTGTAGCTGATGTTTAAGATAGATTGACAGCATATTACCTAGAACAAGAACAAAGTACTTCATAACATTGTGCTGGGGGTCTTAGCTATTTGCAATAGACAAGGGGAAAAAAGGTTTAAAAATTAGAAAAACAGAAGTAAAATTGCCTCTTTGTAAGTGACACAATTTCTTAGGTTAAAAAAAAATCCTACAGATAACTGCAGAAAGTAACATCTAAGCTTGCAGGCTATAACTGTATACTAGTGAAAAACAGAAAAATGAAATACAAAAATTCCACTGGCAGGTTATGGTAGCTCACGCTTGTAATCTCACTACTTTAGGAGGCTAAGTTAGGAGGATCGCCTGAGCTCAGAAGTTTCAGACCAGCCTGGGCAAGATAGTGAAACCTCATCTCTACAAAAAAGCCAGGTGCAGCGATGTGTGCCTGTAATCCCAGCTACTTGGGAGGCTCACGTGGGAGGATCACTTGAGTCCAGCAGGTCAAGGATGCAGTAAGCCAAGATTGCACCACTGAACTCCACCCTGGACAACAGAACAAGTCCCTGTTTCAAAAAACAAAAAACAATTCTACATGGAATAGTGCCAAAAAAAGTAAAATACTTAGGAATAAATAAAAGATGTGTAAGACCTCTACAAGGAAAACTACAAAACATTATTGAGAGAAATTAAAGAGGCCTCAGTAAATGGAAAAAATATACCCTGAAAAGCTCATTATTTTTAAGGTGTTATTTCTCCCTCAATTTGGCCTATAAATTTAATGCAATTCCTATTAAAATTTTTGCAGGTTATCTTGGTAGCTATTGACAAGATGGTTTTAAAATATGCATGGACATACAGGAGACTTAGTGTAGCTGAAACAATTTTGTAAAAGAAGGACAAAGTTGAAGGATCACACTACTTCAAGAGTAACTGTAAAGCTACAGTCATCAAGAGAGTGTAACACTGGGGAAAAGATAGACATATAGATCAATGGAGCAGGATAGAAAATCCAGAATTAGACCCACATATATATAGTGAACTGATTTTTTTCCCCCAAAAGTGCCAAGGTAATTTAGTGGGAAAAAGTTGCCTCAACAAGTAGTTCCAAAATAATTGGATATTCACGTGGGAAAAATGAACATTGATTCTTACCTTACACTATAAAATGTACTCGATGTAGATCATAGACCTAACTGTAAAAGCTAAAATTTGTAGAAGATGGGAGAAGATGTCTTGAAGAAGGCAAAGGTTTTGTAGGAAACAAAGCATGAACCAAAATTGACAAATGAGACTTTATCAACAAAATTTAAAACTTTTATTTTTTGCAAAACAGATAGTGAAGAGGCAAGCCACAGACTGGGAGGCAGTATTTGTAGCACATGTATCTGACAAAGTACATGTATTCAAAATATATAAAGAACTCATAACTAAATGAGAAAGTCTAGTAAAAATAAGCAAATGGTTTGAACAGATACTTCACAAAAGATATATGCATAGCTAAGAAATACATGAAGAGATGCTCAAGATCATTAGTTTTTAGAAAAATGAAAATTACACTCAACAATGAACTACCACTAAACATTGACTAGGAGGACTAAAATTTAAAAGACTGACCATGCCAACTATTGGCTAGAACTTGGATTAATTGGAACTCCTACACTGATGATAGGAATGTAAAGTTTTACAACCACTTTGGAAAACAGTTTAGCAGTTATAAAAAAAAAAAAAAAAAAAAAGTAAGACAAGCCTGTCATAAAATCTAGCCGTTACAGAAGCCAGGTGTGGTGGCACAGGCCTATAATCCCAGCTACTCAGGAAACTGAGGCAGGAGGATCACTTGAGCCCAGCAGCTCAAGACTAGCCTGGGCAGCATAGCAAGACCCTGTCTCAAAACTTATGGAGAAAAATCTAGCCATTATAGATATTTACCCAAGGGAAATGAAGGCACATATTCCTATAAAAATTAAATATGGATGTATATAATAGCTTCATTCACAATAATTCTAAACTAACCCAAATGTTCGTCAGAAATGAATGAATGAACAAAATACAGTATACCCATACAAAGGAATAGTACTCAGTAGTAAAAGCAAAGGAACAAACTACTGACACAACAACATGGATGTCTCAAAATCAGTGTGCTCTGAAGGAAGCCAGGGAAAAGGGAGCTCACACTGTATCATTTCATTTACATTAAATTTTAGGAAGTACAAACCTGTGGTCACAGAAAGCAAATCACTAGTTTCCTGGGGTCTGCCTCAGAAGGGACGACTTACAAAAGGGGCAGGATGAGTGGGGTAATATTCTGTATTTGATTGCTGTGATAGTTTCAAAGGTTGTGAAGCTTTCTCAAAACTCTGAATTGTACACCTTAAATGTATGCAGTGTATTCTACATAAATTATATTTCAATGAAGTGGATTAAAAAAAGTTCAGGGCTTTGCAATTTACTCCAAGAATAAAAGCTTAAGCAGGGAAGAAATACGCAACGTGCATCTCCATCATTTATCAGCTCTGTGTAACTTGGTTAATTTGCTTGCGTAAATTATTTACCTTTTCTGTGCCTATTTTCCTGCTTATAAGAATCAGAATAATAATACCTGCCTCATACAATTATTGTGAAAATTAAAATACATACTTCATACAAAATGTTTGGGACATAGTAGGTACTGTTGATTGTTAGCTATTAAATTTTATACAATTTGGATTTCATAGTCTACATTCTCACACCCCTAAAACGACAAGCCAGAAATCAGTAACAAAAAATAACTTGTAAAGCTGGGTGTAGTGGCATGTGCCTATAGTCTGAGATACTCAGGAGGCTGAGGCGGGAGTATCACTTGAGCCCAGGAAATTGAGTCCAATCCTAGGCAATATATCGAAACCCTGTCTCTTAAAAAAACAGCAAACAAAAAACAACTTATGAAGGTTCGTTTAGAAATTTTTAAAACCATTATTAACACATGGATAAAGGAAGAAATTGCAATGACATTTTAGAAATACTATATGCTAATAAAAAGACTATATATCAGAACTTGAATTCTGCAGCTAGGTTGGCTTGCAGAAGTAAATTTAGAACCTTAAATGTTTACATTAGAAAAAAACTGAAATTTAATAAGCTAATCATCTAATTTGTGTTAGAAAAAGAACAGGATAAATCCAAAGGAGATGAATCTTGACACTTATAAAACAGAAAAAACAAAGAGGCTTGATAAAGCCAAAAGCTACCTAATGCCTTTCTTCATAATCAGACTTCTTTCAGAGTTGACCATGCATGTATCACCATTTTCTCACTTCTCAAGCCACTCTCATCTGCCTTTCCCCCGTCGCTCTGCAAAATAGTTGTTGCCTATGGCTCACAATGACCTTCATGTCAACAAGTTCATTAGACATTTTTCAGTGTTCATTCAAATTAACCTCTCAGCAGCAATTGACTCCCCTGTATCTTTCCCCTTAACACTTTTCCACTGGCTAGCACACTGAATAGCATACTCTTGAATTTTTTGTTACCTTGTTAGCTTCTTTATAAGCTCATACTCTTGTCTTGCCATCAGAGAGGTTGTGATTTCAAAACACTTAAGCCTAGATCCCCTCTTTCCAAGTGATCACATCCACTTTTGTGACATCATGCCACTTAATGAATCACAAATTTATCTCTGATCGTCACCCACACTACTCTTGAGTTCTGACTCCGTAGATTCTACACTGATTTGATATCGTCGTGATATCTGATGCACTCAGATTCAACATGTCCCAAAGTGAGCTCATGATCTTTCCTCCTCTTGTCCCACCCTACACCTGTCTCCATCAAAACCTGGTTCTTGAAGCAGTCACAGTACAGTGACTTGGGAGGCCAAGGTGGCAGCATCACTTGAGCCCAGGAGTTTGAGGCTGCAGTAAGCAATGTTTGTGCCACTATACTCCAGCCTGGGTGACAGAGCCAGACCCCAACTCACACACACACACACACAGAAAACTTGGTTCTCCTCTTTTATTCCCCATTTCATTGCCTAGGATTGCCATCCAGTTATTTATGTAATTCAGAAACCTATGAGCCATTCTTCATATTGCTTTGTCCCTCATTCCTCACCTTCACTCAATCACCAAATCCTGTTACCTCCTAACCTCTCTTAAGTTCATTCACTTCTCCCCTTCAAAATGCCCGGTCCGGGCTACTAGCATCTATTGCCTAGTCCATGGCAGTTACCCTTCTAATTGATGTGTCTGTAAACTCTGGCCCCCACAGGCCCATTCTCCATAGTGTTACCAGAGTTTTTTGAAACAAAAATCTATTATAAAAGCCCCACCCTTAGATTCCTCCATTGGCTCTAGTTACTCATTAGAATAAAGAGAGTTTTATATTTAATACCAGGCATTTCATGGTTCCAGCCTAATCTCAAACTATGCTCCTCATCTCACCATTCCAGCCACATAAATGTTATTCCTTTGTACTTGCTA
Source organism: Sapajus apella (assembly GCF_009761245.1). Lineage (NCBI taxonomy): Eukaryota > Metazoa > Chordata > Mammalia > Primates > Cebidae > Sapajus > Sapajus apella. The sequence goes on from NW_022437014.1 coordinate 2,858,391, forward strand.
TATTCCATTTGCTACAGAGCCATTCCATATTCTTTTCTTGCTACTTAGAATGTTCTTTCCTCCTCCTCTGCTTAGTTAACTGTCAACTCCAGGGCAGTGCTTCTTCAGGGAAGCCTTCATCCAACTAAAGTTAGATTCCAAAATTATAGACTAGTAGAGCATTACGCTGCTCCTCTTCATATCATTTGCACAGTCAGAATTTTATATTTGTGTGACTTCTTTGTGTGAGCTTACTAAATTGGTAAGCACTATAGGAGTAAGGACTAAGTCTGTTCTTGCTGTATCCCTAGTGCCTAATTTAACATCTGATGTGTATTGGGTGTTCAGTAAATACTGAATGAAGTTCTTGTTCACCATATCCCAAATAGCATAGTAGGGAGGAATCCCTGGATATGTAATTTCACAGCAGAATTTGCTCTACCCTTTTCTTTCTTCTCTTTTTCCACTTATCTACCTCTTCCATTAAAAAAAAAAAAAAAGCTTGCTTTAAAACAAGAGTCCCAAAACCAAATGCCTAGAGAGACCTGAATTCTATAACCATCTGAGAGAGAATAGGGAGTGTTGGTGATTGTGGTGAACCGGAAAGTACATGTTTAAAGGAGGGTCAGTGGTGGCTGGGGAGTTGGGGAGAGATAGCATAGGGAGAAATGCCAGATACAGGTGATGGGGAGGAAGGCAGCAAATCACACTGCCACATGTGTACCTATGCAACAATCTTGCATGTTCTTCACATGTACCCCAAAACCTAAAGTGCAATGAAATAAAAAGAAAGAAGACAAACCTTAATTCAGTTCTAGCTGTGAGATTACATTGTCAAATCATCTGATTTTTCAAGAGAAATCGGAAATTTGGGTTTCTTAAAATGAAAAATCTACTTTTTAAATAATGACAGAGGATTTTCAAGCATGTTTAAAATACTGTAGGCTAATACTGAATAAGCTAAGCAAAACTTTTGTGGATCAAACCGTGGGTTATTTTCTTCTCCTCCTCTTCCTCCTCCTCATAGGAATGAAACAACTAAATATAATCCTGTCTTTATAATTTGCATATACCAAGATTTAATTACATTTAATACCTATCAAAGTTAGTTAAAATGAACTCTGAATAACTTATACCTTATGGAAAAATTACGGTGTTCCAAGTCTGACCGAATGTGTAGAAAGTACCATATATCTTTGGATATACCATCTATGTCTGTCTTCCCCTTCTATACTACATACTGCTATAGATCAGCCACTGTTTTATATTTATTTTGAAAGAAATTTTGCATTCTCTTCACATAGCACCGTTACATATGTGGTCAGTGCTTAATGACTTGGATGGTTGAGCAAATTAGTGGTAAAGTAAGGGAATTTAAAATAAGCATTTTCTTCTTTCCACCTTCACAAACAAAATCAGAATCTAACTTAACTTCATGGAATGTTTCATCTAATTTGTTTTAAATAAAACTTTTAAAACTTAAGTGTCCTTGTAATCTTACTTTAACTTTGGTAAAGGGGTATGTTTAAGATAGCATAAATTCATGAATAGCCATGAACAAGAAGTCTGGGAACCGGAATTCTAGTCCAAATTCTGCTTTACTTGAATAATTGATATTTACAAGTCATTATTTTTCTGGGACAGTTGTATACTTTGTAAAGTGGTTAGTCTCAGTGATATCTAAGATACCTTGAATTCTAGTATTCTAATACTAACAAAGCAATCCAGAATTGGAGAATTTTTGCTTAAACTCCTTAGTACATAGTTCTGAAATCTAATATGGTGTCTATGAATTCTATCTCTGAAATATAGATGCCAATTGAACATAGTTACATATACCATGTTAAAACTGATCAAAATGTAGTTTAGGACCTAGGGATTATCATCTTTCTAGGATAATATTTCAAATTTGTATCATCTCTCTTTGTACAACAACTCAATTATAGCTGCCATTTTCATTAGCATATTAATCACACTCTACAATTTCTTTTTTAACCTCACAGTCTCTGAGAGTATAAAACTTAAGAAATATTTTCTTAAAATTTTGTACTCTCCTCAGCTACTGTGTAGGATCCAGTCATCTGAGCTGTTTCAAGGTAGTACAGTATATACTCTAAGGAGAATATGAACTTTCATGCCTTTATAGTCCTATTTTAGGTTGTTTCATTGGTCAGGAGACTCCTTGTGTTTTTTTTTCTCTCCAAGGGCTTTTGTGGAAGAAAAGTTCAATGTGAGGGTTGAGGCTGTTAAGTATTTAAAAAAAAATCTATTCTGAAAAGAATGAGACATTAATCAGCAAGACTGATAGCAGTAACTTAAGTCAGAGTAGACAGAGCCTATATACTTGGCAGTAGCAGGAAATCCTTTTGCCCAAACTAGAAAAAGTGATGTAATAACCTGCTAGGAGCATTATACATAAGTATTTTTTTTGAGATGAATTAGCAGGCTAGAATCAGATATGGTTAAAGGCACCTACATTTCCAAATGGATGATGGATTTTCCAGGTTTTGTAAAATGGATGTTATGGGGATGCTGTTAGAACACTGGATACAGGCCAGGCACAGTGACTTACGCCTGTAATACCAGCACTTTGGGAGGCTGAGGCAGGTGCATCATCTGATGTCAGGAGTTTGACACCAGCCTGGCCAACATAGTTAAACCCCATCTCTACTAAAAATACAAAAAATTAGCTGAGGGTGATAGCGTGTGCCTGTAATCCCAACTACTCAGAAGGCTGAGGCAGGAGAATTGCTTGAACCCGGGAGGTGGAGGTTGCAGTGAGCTAAGATCACACCATTGCACTCCAGCCTGGGTTGACAAAGGAAGACACCATCTCAAAAAGAAAGAAAGAAAAGAACAGAACAGAGGCATCAGACAGTTAAGAACTTAGGTAATGGAGTCCCATTCCTTGGACCCTTGCTAAGTGACCTTAAGCAGGTAACTTCTCTGTATCATAGTTTCTTCATCTGTACCTATCTCAGGGGATCGTGAAGTTAAATAGAATAATACTTTAAATATACCAAGAGTAGTAAGTAATAGAACATAGTAAGATTCAAATGGTAGCTATTGTTATTTTAGTCAGAAAAGAAGAGCATTTCTAAAGTTAAGATTTTTCTATGGCTTTCTATGTATAAACTTTAGACACTACAATAAACACTTTTTCTAATTTATGGTAATATTTCTAATACCATTCTTTCCTTACTGTATGATTAAGATAGGTTTGTAGGCATTCTCACCTTTTTAGATGACAAATCAAGGTGATGGATTTGTCCTAAACCACATTAGAAATTAGAAGGGTTGGAAGGCAGGTCTTCTGACTGTACTGTTTTTTTCTGTCATACTCTAGAATGAACAGGTTTAAGCTAATGTCAGCATTCATCACTGCTTACATTCAGATTGTTCTTAAGAAATTCAGATTAATTACTGGGTGGCTGGCAAAATGGCCGGTTAGGAATAGCTTTGGTCTGCAGCTTCCAATGAGATCAATGCAGAAGGTGGGTGATTTCTGCATTTCCAACTGAGGTGCCTAGCTCATCTCATTGGGACTGGCTAGACAGTGGATACAGCCCACAAAGGGTGAGCCAAAGAAAGGTGAGGCATTGCCTCACCCAGGAAGTGCAAGGGATTGTGTGTGGAACTCCCTCCCCTAGCCAAGGGAAGCCAATGAGGGACTATGCTTTGAGGAACAATGCATTCCAGCCCAGATAACTATGCTTTTCTTATAGTCTTCACAACCTGCAGACCAGGAGAGTCCCTCAGATGCCTACACCACCAGAGCCCTGGGTTTCAAGCACAAAACTGGCTGGCCATTTGGGTAGACACTGAGCTAGCTGCAGGAGTTTTTTTTTTCATATCCCAGTGGTGCCTAGAACACCAGAAAGAGAGAACTATTCACTCCCCTGGAAAAGGGGCTGAAACCAGGGAGCCAAGTGGTCTGGCTCAGCAGATCCCACCCCCATAGAGCCCAGCAAGCTAAGATCCACTGGCTTGAAATTCTTGCTGCCAGCACAGCAGTCCGAAGTCAACATGGGACATTCGAGCTTGGTTGGGGGAGGGGCGTCTGCCATTACTGAGGCTTGAGTAGCTGGGTTTTCCACTCACAGTGTAAACAAAGATGCCTGGAAGTTTGAACTGGGCGGAGCCCACTGCAGCTCAGCAAAGCTGCTGTAGCCAGATTGCCTCTCTCTGGATTCCTCCTCTCTGGGCAGGGCATCTTTGAAAGAAAGGCAGCAGGCCCAGTCAGAGTGTTATATATGAAACTCCCATCTCCTTGGGAGAGAGCACCTTGAGGAAGGGGTGGCTGTGCACTTAAACATTCTTTCCTGCCAGATCTGAAGAGAGCAGGAGATCTCCCAGTGCAGCACTTGAGCTCTGCTAAGGGACAGACTGCCTCCTCAAGTGGGTCCTGGACCCTCGTGCCTCCTTACCTCCCAGCAGGGATCAACAGACACGTCATACAGGAGAGCTCCAGCTGGCTCCCGGGGGGACAAAGCTTCCAGAGGAAAGAACAGGCAACAATCTTTGCTGTTCTGCAGCATCTGCTGGTGATACCCAGGCAAACTCCAGCAGATCTGCAGCAGAGGGGCCCTGTTAAAGGGAAAACTAACAAACAGAAAGGGGTAGCATCAGCATCAACAAAATGGATGTCACCCCTCTGAAGGTCACCAGTATCAAAGACCAAAGGTAGATAAATCCACAAAAATGAGGAAAAACCAGCGCAAAAAGACTGAAAATTCCAAACACCAGAATGCCTCTTCTCCTCCATAGGATTACAGCTCCTTGCCAGCAAGGGAACAAAACTGGACTGAGAGTAAGTTTGACAAACTGACAGAAGTAGGCTTCAGAAAGTGGGTAATAGCAAACTCCTCTGAGCTAAAGTAGCATGTTCTAACCCAATGCAAGGAAGCTAAGAACCTTGAAAAAAGACTAGAGGAATTGCTAACCAGCATAATCAGTTTAGAACAGAACATAAATGACCTGATGAAGCTGAAAAATGCAGTGTGAAAACTTCGTGAAGCATATATAGGTATCAATAGCTGAATCGATCAAGCAGAAAGGATATCAGAGATTGAAGATCAACTTAATGAAATAAAGCGTAAAGACAAGATTAGAGAAAAAAGAATGAAACGGACTGAACAGAGCCTCCAGGAATATGTGAAATTTTGAGGGAAATTTATAGCACTAAAATGCCCTCAGGAGAAAGTGGGAAAGATCTAAAATGGACACCCTAACATCACAATTAAAAGAACTAGAGAAGCAAGAACAAACAAATTCAAAAGCTAGCGGAAGAGAAGAAATAACTAAGATCAGAGCAGAACTGAAGGAGATAGAGACATGAAAAACCCTTCCAAAAAATCATCAAATCCAGGAGCTGTTTTTTTTCTTAAAAAAGATTAATGAAATGGACCACTCACCAGACTAATGGGGAAGAAAAGAGAGAAGAATCAAGTAAACACCATAAAAAATGATGAGGGATATCACCACTGATCTCACAAAAATACCACCACTATGCAAATAAACTAGAAACACCTCTGTGCAAATAAACTAGAAAATCTAGAGGAAATGGATAAAGTCCTGGACACCTACACCCTCCCAAGACTAAACCAGGAAGAAGTCAAATACCTGAATAGACCAATAACAAGTTCTGAAATTGAGGCAGTAGTTAATAGTCTACCAACAAAAAAAAGCCGAGGACCAGACTGATTCACAGTCAAATTCTACCAGAGGTACAAAGAGAGCTGCTACCATTCCTTCTGAAACTATTCCAAACAATAGACAAAGAAGGAATCCTCCCTAACTCATTTTATGAGGCCAGCATCATCCTGATACCAAAACCTGGCAGAGACACAACAAAAAAAGAAAATTTCAGACCAATATCTCTGATGAACATTGATGCAAAATCCCTCAATAAAATACTGGAAAACTGAGTCCAGCAGCACCTCAAAAAGCATATTCACCACAATCAAGTTGGCTTCATCCCTGGGATGCAAGACTGGTTCAACAGATGCAAATCAATAAATGTAATGCATCACATAAACAGAATGAATGACAAAAACCAGATTATCTTAATAGATGCAGAAAAGGCCTTTGATAAAATTCAACACCCCTTCATGCTAAAAACTCTCAATAAATTAGGTATTGATGGTACGTATCTCAAAATAAGAGCTACTTATGGGAAGACCACAGCCAATATCATACTGAATGGGCAAAAGCTGGAAGCATCCCCTTTGAAAACCAGCATAATACAAGGATGCCCTCTCTCACCACTCCTATTCAACATTGTATTGGAAGTTCTGGCCAGGACAGTCAGGCAAGAGAAAGAAAGAAAGGGCATTCAAATAAGAAGAGAGGAAGTCAAATTCTGTTTGCAGATGACATGATTGTATATTTAGAAAAACCCATCATCTCAGCCCAAAATCTCGTCACGCTCATAAGCAACTTCAGCAAAGTCTCAGGATAGAAAATCGGTTTGCAAAAATCACAAGCATTCCTATGCACTAATAACCAAATCATGAGTGAACTCCCATTCACAGTTGCTACAAAGAGAATAAAATACCTAGGAATACAACTTACAAGGGATGTGAAGGACCTCTTCAAGGAGAACTACAAACCACTGCTCAAGGAAATAAGAGAGGACACAAACAAATGGAAAAACTTTCCATGCTCATGGATAGGAGGAATGAATATTGTGAAAATGGCTGTACTGCTCAAAGTAATTTATAGGTTCAATGCTGTCCCCATCAAGCTATCATTGACTTTCTTCACAGAATTTAAAAAAAAAAAAAAACTACTTTAAATTTCATATGGAACCAAAAAAGAGCCCATATAGCCAAGACAATCCTAAGCAAAAAGAACACAGCTGGAGGCATCATGCTACCTGACCTCAAACTATACTACAAGGCCATAGTAACCAAAACAGCATGGTACTGGTACCAAAACAGAAATATGGAATAGTGGAACAGAACAGAGGCCTCAGAAATAATGCCACACATCTGCAATCATCTGACAAAAACAAGCAATGGGGAAAGCATTCCCTATTAAATAAATGGTGTTGGGAAAACTGGCTAGCTATATGCAGAAAGCTGAAACTGGAACCCTACCTTACATATTATGCAAAAATTAACTCAAGATGGATTAAAGACTTAAATGTAAGACCTGAAACCATGAAAACCCTAGAAGAAAACCTAGACAATACCATTCAGGACATAGGCATGGGCAAAGACTTCATGACTAAAACACCAAAAGCAATGGCAACAAAAGCCAAAATTAACAAATAGGATCTAATTAAAGAGCTTCTGCTCAGCAAAAGAAACCGTCATCAGCGCGAACAGGCAACCTACAGAATGGAAGAATATTATCTGACGAAGGGCTAATATCCAGAATCTACAAAGAACTTAAACAAATTTACAAGAAAACCCCATCCAAACATGGGCGAAGGATATGAACAAACACTTCCCCAAAGAAGACATTTATGCAGCCAACAAACATGAAAAAAAAAAAAAGCACATCATCACTGATCATTAGAGAAATGCAAATCAAAACCACAATGAGATCTGATGCCAGTTAGAATGGCAGTCATTAAGACACCAGAAAGCAACAGATGCTGGAGAGGATTTGGAGAAATAGGAATGCTTTTACACTGTTGGTGGGAGTGGAAATTAGTTCAATCATTGTGGAAAACTGTGTGGCTATTCCTCAAGGATCTGGAACCAGAAGTACCATTTGACACAGCAATTCCATTACTGCATATATACCCAAAGGATTATAAATCATTCTGCTATAGAGACACATACACACATGTGTTTATTGCAGCACTATTCACAGTAGCACAGACTTGAAAACAATCCAAATGCCCATCAGTGATAGACTGGAAAAAGAAGATGTAGCACATATACACCATGGAATACTATGAAGCCATAAAAAAGGACGTGTTTATGTCCTTTGCAGGGACATGGATGAAGCTGGAAACTATCATTCTCAGCAGACTAACACAGGATCAGAAAATCAAACACCACATGTTCTCACTCATAATTGGCAGTTGAACAATGAGAACACGTGGACACAGAGGGGACCATCACACACTGGGGCCTGTGAGGGAGTGGGGGGCTAGGGGAGGGGTAGCATTAGGAGAAATATCTAATGTAGATGACGGGTTGATGGGTGCTGCAGACCATCATGGCATGTGTTTACCTATATAACAAACCTGCGCTTTCTGCCCATGTATCCCAGAGCTTGAAGTATAATTTTTTTTTTTTTTTTTTTTTTTTTTGAGACGGAGTTTCACTCTTGTTACCCAGGCTAGAGTGCAATGGCGCGATCTCGGCTCACCGCAACCTCCGCCTCCTGGGTTCAGGCAATTCTCCTGCCTCAGCCTCCTGAGTAGCTGGGATTACAGGCACGCACCACCATGCCCAGCTAATTTTTTGTATTTTTAGTAGAGACGGGGTTTCACCATGTTGACCAGGATGGTCTCGATCTCTTGACCTCGTGATCCACCCGCCTCGGCCTCCCAAAGTGCTGGGATTACAGGCTTGAGCCACCGTGCCCGGCCTCAAGTATAATTTTTTTAAAATCCAAATTAAAGCAAACAACATTCCTTCTACTTCCTTCTTCTCTAGGATATTCTGTTGCTCCTTCTGATGTATTCTGCTTTTATTTCCCCCACCATTATTAGACTGATTTTTTCTGGTGAATCTGGTGCTGCCTCTGTCTTTACAAAAAGCAATTCTGTTGGGAGGCCGAGGCGGGTGGATCACTAGGTCAAGAGATTGAGACCATCCTGGTCAACATGGTGAAACCCCGTCTCTACTAAAAATACAAAAAATTAGCTGGGCATGGTGGCGCGTGCCTGTAATCCCAGCTACTCAGGAGGCTGAGGCAGGAGAATTGCCTGAACCCAGGAGGCGGAGGTTGCGGTGAGCCGAGATCGCGCCATTGCACTCCAGCCTGGGTAACGAGCGAAACTCCGTCTCAAAACAAAACAAAAACAAAACAAAACAAAAAAAGCAATTCTGTTGTCTTCCTAGCTCAAAAAGCATGAAGGGTTTTAGGAAAAATCAGTAATACACAATGGGGGAATTAGTGTTGGAGAACTTTTTAAAGGACAGCACAGTTTCAACAGAAATTCAATTTAAATTCATTTTCTAGGGAGTCTAAATTTATATGGTATGAAACTGCTGATTCAGGAATAATTCAGTACGTTCCTTAAACATAAACATTAAATTATCTTCAGTGAAGTATCCATAGTGAACTAATGAACAGTTCACCGTAATCAGTTATATCTTAAGAGATTTTCAGTAAGAAAAGCTCACAAACTTTTCTTCTCATCCATAAATTTAATATTTCACTCTTGAAAATTTTAGTTATTTATACTTTTTAAAAATACCTCTGGCCATGCGCGGTGGCTCACACCTGTAATCCCAGAACTTTGGGAGGACGAGGCGGGAGGATCACGAGGTCAGGAAATCGAGACCATTCTGGCCAACATGGTGAAACCCCATCTCTACTAAAAATACAAAAACTTCAGCTGGGCATGGTAGTGTGTGCCTGTAATCCCAGCTACTGGGGAGGCTGAGGCAGGAGAATTGTTTGAACCAGGGAGTCAAAGGTTACAGGGAGCTGAGATCACACCATTGCACTCCATCCTGGTGACAGGAGACTCCATCTCAAAAAATAAATAAAAATAAAAATACTTCCACATGCTGGCATGCACCTGTAGTTCCAGCTACTCGGGGCTAAGGCAAGAAGATTGCTTGAGCCCAGGAGGCTGAGGTTTCAGTGAGCTGTGATCATGCCACTACATTCCAGCTTGGGTGACAGAGCAAGATCATGTCTCATTAAAAATGAAAATAAAATTTTAAAAATCTTATTTTTACTTAAGTCAGAGGCATGTAAAGGTACTTAACAATCTGCAAAACAACACAAAATGGAGGTGTTAAACTGCTCAGTTACTATATTTTACTAAACAGATTTGATTTCTGAATACTTGGGCATGTTAATTCTGCAGATGTTGAACAACTAATAACTAGTGGCTGTGACATATAGATGACACATTAATAAAGCAGTATTTGTCACTTTAGAAGATGTATTAATTGGGAGAATTAAACTATACCATCTAAAGATCAAAATGTACAAATATGTCAAAGAAAACCAAGATCTTTATGAGCCTTGATTTAGGAGTCAGGACATCTGTGTTTTGATCCTATTCAATTTCCTGTGTGTGTTCCAGGACAGTCAACTTTAATCTCTAAAGCTTGACTTTGTTGTCTATGAAATTAAGTTACTGAACTAAATCTCTAAGATTTCTCTTAGTCCAGGAGACATCACGACAGCCTTTCAGTTACCTTCTCCTAGTGGAGTCTTATAGATAGAGCTTAGTGTTTCACCAGGAATTTTACCTGAGCCATGTTGTTCAGGGTTTTTATTGGAGGTCAGTCATATAGCCATGGAGCATCCACATAGCTAACTTTACTCCTTCCCCAGACTCTCCAAAGGTCAAACTGAAACTATGAGGCCCAAGGCTGCACCATAACTCACATTGTTAGCATAAACTATTTGGAATGGCCCAAGGCCATAGATAAAGAAAGACACTCTTATCAGGCAGACTATTCTACATGTGTACCCTTTGTTTAACTTCCATTTATAAGAGAGACCATCAATATTTGACTTTCTGTTTCTGAGTTATTTCACTTAGGATAATGGCCTCCAATTCCATCCATGTTGCTGCAAATGACAGAATTTCATACTTTTTATAGCTCAGTAGTATTCCATGGTTCATATATACCACATTTTAATCTAATCATCCATTGATAGAAACTTAGGTGGATTCTGTATCTTTGCTCTTATGCTTAGTGCCGTGATAAACATAGGAGTGAAAGTGTCTTTTTGATAAAAGAATTTCTTTCCCTTTGGGCGTATACCCAATAATGGGATTGCTGAATGGAATTATAGTTTCATTTTTAGTTCTTTGAGAAATCTTATTGTTTTCCATAAAATTGTACTGAAAGAGATGGAGAGCAATGTAATAATAGTGGAGGACATCACCCCACTTGCGTCACTAGACACATCATAGAGGCGGAAAATCAACAAAGAAACTCTGGACTTAAATTGGACTCCAGACCAAATTAACCTAATAGACATTTACAGAACATTCTACTGTACAACCACAGAATACACATTATTCTTATCTGCACATGGAACATTCTCAAAAATTGACCATATGCTAGGCTACAAGGTGAGTCTCAGTAAGTTTTTAAAAATGGAAATCATATTAAGCATCTTCTCAGACCACAGTAAAATTAAAATAGAATTCAGTACTAATAGGAACTCTAAATACTATGCAAATAGGTTGGGTGTGGTGGCTCACACCTGTAACCCCAGCACTTTGGGAGGCTGAGACAGGCAGATCACTTGAGGTCAGGAGTTCGAGACCTGACCAACATGGTGAAACCCCATCACTACTAAATATACAAAAATTAGCCAGCATGATGGCGCACACCGGTAGTCCCAGCTACTCCACTTGGGAGGCTGAAGTAGGAGAATTGCTTGAACCTGGACGGTGGAGGTTGCGGTGAGCCAAGTTTGCGCCACTGCATGCCAGCCTGGGTAACAGAGTGAGATTCCATCTCAAAAATAAATAAATAAATAAATACATATATACATACATGGAAATTAAACATCTGATCCTGAATGATCTTTGGGTAAACAGTGAAATCAAGGCAAAAATCAAAATATTTTTTGAGATGAGTGAAAATGGAGATACAACATACTAAAACCTGTGGGATACAGCAAAATCAGTGCTAAAAGGGAAGTTTATAGTGTTAAATGCCTATGTTAAAAAGACATTTCAAATTAGCAGCATAATGTCACACCTCAAGGAACCAGAAAAACAAGAACAAACAAAACCCAAAGGTAATAGAAAAAAGAACAGAACTGAATGAAATTGAGACCGGATATATACACACACACAGGATCAATGAAATGAAAAGTTGATTCTTGGCAAAGATAAACAAAAATTGGTAGTCCAACAAAAAAAAAAAAAAAAAAGAGGACTCAACAATCAGAAACCATATATAAAGATCTGCTTTTATCTTTAACATCAGATAAATTTAAGGACACAGTGGCTCATGCATGTAATCCAACACTTTGGGAGGCTGAGGCAGGCAGATCGCTTGAACCCAGGAGTTTTGAGACCAGCCTGGGCAACAGCAAAACACTGTCTCTACCAAAAAAAAAAAAGAAAGAAAGAAAGCTGGGCATGGTGGCATGTGCCTGTAAGTCCCAGCTACTGAGACTGAGGTGGGAGGATCACTTAAGCCTGGGAGGCGGAGGTTGCAGTGAGCTGAGATCATGCCACTGCACTCAGCCTGGGTGACAGAGTGAGACCCTGTCTCAAAAAAAAAAAAAAAAGCAATAAAGGTAACATTACAACTGATACCACAGAAATACAAAGATTATCAGAGACTACTATGAGCATCTCTATACCATTCTAATTTTTAATTATTTATATGTGACTTGTTTTTTCCTTTCTGAAAATAATAGGATATTCTTTGATTCTAGTTTCTGAAATTTCACAGTGATGTATATTCAAATGGGTGTGTTTTCTATCCATTTTGCTGGGTATTGAACAAGTCCCTTCAACTTTTTAACATGTATTTTTTAGTTTAGGGAGACATTCTTGTATTTTTAACTCGATTTTCCCCCTTTCTTTGTTTCTTTTTCTGGGGCTCTTAACATTTGGATGTTAGACCTTTTAAATGGATCCTTTTCTTTTCTCTCCTATTTTGCATCTGTCTTTTTCCTCTGCTTTTTGGGGAAGTTTCCCAATTTCCAGCCCTACTTTTGGCTTTTTAAAATTTCTACTAGCATGTGTAATTCCCTTCCATAAGCTCATTTTTATTTGAATTTTTTATTAGCAGCATCGTGTTTTTGTTTTATAAGCTCAATATCTTTTCTACTCTCCTTGAGTTTATTAAGGATAGTTTTCTTGTTTTAGTTTTTAAATCCATATTTTGATTTTTATTTGTTTGGTTTCATCTTTTATTAAAGACTCTTGAGCTATCTGGTTATCCTTGGCTATCTGCTGATAATTAAGAGCGGAGGCTGGGCTCGGTGGCTCACAGCTGTAATCCCAACACTTTGGGAGGCTGAGGTGGGTGGATCACCTGAGATCAGGAGTTCAAGACCAGCGTGGCAAAACCTTGTCTCTACTAAAAATACAAAAATTAGCCAGGTGTGGTGGCACGTGCCTTTAGTCCAGCTACTCAGGAGGCTGAAGCAAATCACCTGAACCCAAGAGGCAGAGGTTGCAGTCAGCCGAGATCGTGCCACTGCACTCTAGCCTGGGCAACAGAGTGAGACTCTGTTCCCCCACAAAAAAAAAGAGTGGAAATTCCGAGCTTGTACACTTTGAGCTTCACTGTAGGGTGATCTGGCTGAACCATTTTTTACAGAATCGCTGTTGCTAGTATGTTTAGATCTTTCTTCTTGGGCTGCTAAGATTCCTCAGCGGGGAAAAAATAATCTTTCAAAGAGTAAAGGGCCACTCCAGCATTTGAGAACCTAGTTGGGGAAGAGTGTTGGGGTGGGGGAGAATCCCTGTGCTTGGTGCATACCAGTCATCTCCGTTTTCAGTATGGTGCCAAACTATCAACTGTGCCTGGCATTTAACTTTCATACTTTAGGCCAAAGGCTTTTTGATGGCCTCTCCAGAGAATAAATACCCAGATATTTGTCAGGATGAAGAAGAGGCATTTGCCCAGGCTATGGACTAGGGAGAAAGAGATTTAACTCCTCTTAAACAGCTTTTACCTACCCCTATTTTAGCGACCCCCACTTCTCAGTTCTCTCTGATTGGTACCTGATTCTCCTTGTACCTTTTGAAGATTCCAAAATCAGGTTGTTCTCAACCCTTCTCACTACTAGCTTGGGATTCATCTTTCTTGGGTAATCATACGTTGTGTTAGGTGTCCCTAAGGCCACCTTCAGCCTTAATGATTTGTTAGGATTCACAATTGGTAAACTCATGGTTACAGTTTATCACAGTGAAAGGACATAGAGTAAAATGAGAGGGAAAAGACACATAGAGTAAAGTCTGGAATAAACTAGACACAAACTTCCAAGAGTCCTCTCCTAGTGGAGTTACACAGGATGTGCTTAATTCATTCAGCAGTGAGGTATAACAGTACATATGAAATGGTGTATATTACAGAAGATCATTTGAAACTCAGTGCCCAAGATTTTTTATTGGGAGCTGGTCATGTAAGAACCCTTTACCTAACAAATACCAAATTTCAAGATTCCAAGAAAGAAAACCAGGTACTCAGTATATTATTTGCTTAAAAGCTTTAGGTGAAGTGAAACACAACTTGTTGAAGGAATGGTAGGAATCCTCCTGAAAGCCAAATTTCCAAATGCAGCCACAGGCCAACTTTATAAGCACTCTTTCTAAGGATAGCAGTCTCGAGCCTGCCACGTAAACTTTTTTCTGCACATACACCCATCTGCTTTCTAGCTTCCAGCTTTTGTTATTGCAGTCTTTTTTATTCTACTCAAATTTATGGGCTTACATGTTTCATGAAAATCCCTATCCTATTATTTTAGTAGAATTTCAAGTTGGAACAAAATTAGATATGGATGTTCAATATTTATTTGAATAATCAAATTTAACTGAATTATCAAAATTCATTTGATTGTAAATTTAACCTTTCTAATTTTTAAGTAGCTTAGAAGAAATCAGACTAAGCAGAGAAGAGACTAAAAGAAAATTTTTTTTAAGCATTAGGGTATTAAGACCCTAAAAGAGACGCAAGAAGATACTGAATTCTAGAAACAAGAATAGGCTGCTGTAAATATATATATATTTTTAGTAGATATATTTACTAAACATATATAATATTTAATATTTTTACTTTTAATATTTGACATTTAAACTTATATTTATTATATTTATATTAAATAGATATAAATATATTTTAGTAGACAAAATGTATATATATGTGTATATATATACACGTGTGTGTGTATATACATATATATATATATATATATATTTTTTTTTTTTTTTTTTTGTGGTAGATAAAAGTTACTGAACAGGCATGATGGCTCATGCCTGTAATCCCAGCACTTTGGGAGGCCAAGGCAGGTGGATCACCTGAGGTCAGGAGTTTGAGCCTGGCCAACATGGCAAAACCCTGTCTACACCAAAAAGTACAAAAAAAAATTAGCTAGATGTGGTGGCAGGCGCCTGTAATCCCAGCTATACTCAGAAGGCTGAGGCAGGAGAACCGTTTAAAACTGGGAGGCGGAGGTTGCAGTGAGCCGAGATTGCACCATTGCACTCCAGCCTGGACAACCCAAGCGAGACTCCTTCTCAAAAAATAAAAAGTTCCTAACAACATGATAAGCATTGAAAGTGAACATCTGGCCAAGCATGGTAGCTCATACTTTTGTAATCTTAGCAATTTGGGAGGCCGAGGCGGGCAGATCACCTGCGGTCAGGAGTTCAAGACCAGGCTGACCAACATGGTGAGACCCCTTTTCTACTAAAAATAAAGAAAAAAAAACTAGGCAGGTGTGGTGACGCACACCTGTAATTCCAGCCACTTGGGAGGCTGAGGCAGGAGAATCACTTGAACCCAGGAGACAGGTTACAGTGAGCTGAGATCGCACCACTGCACTCCAGCCTGAGCAACAGTGAGATTCAGTCTCAAAGGAAAAAAAAAAAGAGTGAACATCTGAGGAAGAGTACATTTATTCATTTTATGGCTAAAGTAGCTAAATGCTTCATGTTTTAAATGTAGGCAGTAGCAGTGGTAAGCTTGGGAATGGTGCACTACTTTCTATAGGAACTGAAGCAATTGATACGGAAATTGGATAACTGCTTCTGTGAAAATTATCTACTTAGTTGGATATGTGTGCCTAACTCTTCACTTCAGATTAAATTTATCACAATTCATTTTTGCATCAGTTTCAAATTGTATATTAGGTATACTGCCCAGTAAAGTTTTTATTTCAGAGCAACAAAAGAGGGAAAATTAATAGACAAAAATAAATTGCATAGAAAAGCATCTGTTTTATAAGTATTCATTACCTACTGTCTTCAAAGCAACATGGACTACATGTCATGGGTGAAAATAAACGATACACAGCTCCAGTGTAACCCTCCTTAGTCTGCTTAGTCTTCAGGCTGCTGTAATAAAATATCATAAACTGCATAGTTTATAAACAACAGAAATTTCTTTCTTTTTTTTTTTTTTTTTGAGACGGAGTTTCACTCATGTTACCCAGGTTGGAGTGCAATGGCACGATCTCGGCTCACCGCAACCTCCGCCTCCTGGGTTCAGGCAATTCTCCTGCCTCAGCCTCCTGAGTAGCTGGGATTACAGGCACGCACCACCATGCCCAGCTAATTTTTTGTATTTTTGGTAGAGACGGGGTTTCACCATGTTGACCAGGATGGTCTCGATCTCTTGACCTCGTGATCCACCCGCCTCGGCCTCCCAAAGTGCTGGGATTACAGGCTTGAGCCACCGCACCCGGCCAGAAATTTATTTCTTATCACTCTGGAGGCTGGGAAGTTTCAGGTCAAGGTGCCAATAGATTCAGTGTCTGATAAGGACCCACTTTCTGGTTCACAGACCGTGCCTTCCCACTACGTCCTCACATGTTGTAAAAGGCGAGGAATCTCTGGGATCTCTCTTACAATGATATTAATCCCATTAATGAGGACTGTATCCTCATGACCTAGCAGTTCCCAAAGGCTCTACCTCCTAATACTGTCATATTAGGGGTTAGTATTTCAACATGAATTTTCAGGGGACATAACATTTCATATCATTGCACATTCCACAAATCTTGGGATATTTGTATTAATATTACAAAAGATAATCACAAAATATATTTGCAGTACTCTTATATTCCCTTTATTTGAAGAACTAAAAAAGGAGACATATAAGTCTGCATTTTAAAATGGAAATATCTGGCTGGGCACGGTGGCTTACGCCTGTAATCCCAGCACTTTGGGAGGCAGAGGCGGGCAGATCACCTGAGGTAAGGAGTTTGAGAGCAGCCTAGCCAACATGGCAAAACCTGGTCTCTAGTACAAATACAAAAATTAGCTGGGTGTAGTGGTCTGCACCTGTAATCCCAGCGACTTGGGAGGCTGAGGTGGGAGAATGACTTGAACCCAGGAAGTGGATGTTGCAGTGTGCTGAGATCATGCCATTGCACTGCAGCCTGGGCAACAGAGTAAGACTCTGTCTCCAATAATAATAATAATAAATAATAAAATGAGAAAATCACTTCAAACCACTTGTATATAGGTTAAATATTACAAAATAAAATTGAGTATGCTAGTAAAAACATTATTTTAAATCTTCAAAAATTTTAAAATCCTAAATTAATATTTTCTAAATAAGGATCTGCTAGTCTGTTTAGGGGATAAAAGTAGATTATATGACAGAAAATATTTGATATCTATTAACCCTTAAAATTCTTTATACTTTCATATGAAGAATAATATTCATTTATAAATCACCCATTTATCCAGTTTTTCTGGTATTAAGAAAGATCTGGAAAGATATGGCCCATCAAACATAATTTGACATTGATAAGTCATTTAGATACATTATTTACCATTCTTACCTTCAAAAAAACTATGTAAAGCCTGTGTTTATTGTTTTATAAATTATTTCACTATCTTAACAAATGATGTATAATTGCTTGATTTTTTTTCATATTACTAATTTTTTTAACTCATGATCATGTCCTGTTAGCTATATTCTATAATATGCTTGGAATCTATTAAGAGCAGATCATTGTGTTTAAGCCTACTATAATCTAAATGTGATTTAAGCACCTGGTTATCCTTATATAATGCATTGGAACATGTTCTGCAAATCTGAGATGGTAGCTGACCTTTATTTTTTTTCTCATCCAGCTCAACTCCCTCTCATACCCATTATCTCATGACCTGTAATTTTATAGATTATTGCTCTCATCCTGTCCTGATTCTTCATGTGATCCTTTTAGATGCCGTCACTAAAATCTAGCTTTTCTCAGATGACATTTCATGCCTTTTGTAGGAAAAATGATCAGCCTACTTTATACTTCCTAATACTACTTACTAATATTATACCATTATCATCTCTGAAATCTGTGCCATCTGATTAGGTCATCATTGGCTGTAATAATAACTTCCATCTTCCTGGATGAATCAGCACTTTCTTCCTTCTTGCCTGGTCTCCTGTGATACATGATCTTTCTCAAAGCCCTTATTGATAACCCATCTAATGTCTCAATTCAGGGGTTTCTCACAGCTCTAAAACCCTCCGTTTCTATTTGAGCCACCCAGTAGCATGACCACACTGGATCAGCTCTTAAAATCTGAGCTATTTTTTCTGACCAATGTCTTCTCTTTTCTCTTATATATATTGAATTTATTCTTTTATCTGTGTTTTACCCTCATCCTAACTTTTAGTCACTTTATCTCTTCTGTTCTTCCCACTCCATTCTAGTATTCCTCATCCCTTAACTTTTTGCTGTGCCAGACTTGTTCATTCACCAGAGTAAGCTCTTCCTCTACAATAGTTCCCAAATTTTCCAATTCTAAATTACTTCTTGAAAAAATGCATCCTAGTTATTTGAACTTTTTATAATGTGTCAACCTAAAATAACAGAGATTCTTCAAAGACAGTACGTTTATTCAGGAATGAGGAACATGATTATAATCCAGGTTATATGTACTAAGCTGGATCACGCACATATTTGGGAAGATCGAGGCAAGGGGAAACTTTTAAAGGCAAAATTCAAAAGATGGCATAGTTGTTTTGAAATGGTTAACGCTCACCACAAGGATTAATAACAAGGGTGGTGTCATCCGAGGCTGAATAGGCAGTTGCTGGATAGATGTCCTCACAGAAGTATTCTTTGTATAAGGTTACAGTGACTTTTGTGTAAGATTGTGGTCTTCAGAGAATCCCTGTAATCATTTTTAATATAGAAATGTGTATAAGATTCCTCCTTTATGACCTCCTGACTCCCTTTTCTTTGGATTTGGCATAAGTGACTCCACTTTGATTCTGACAACTTTGGCAGGATCTCGCTCTGCTGCCCAGGCTGGAGTGTAGTGGTGTGATTATAACTCACTGCAGCCTCAAACTCCTGGGCTGAAGACATCTTCTGCCTCAGCCTTCTGAGTAGCTAGGACTGTAAGTGTGGTTATAGTTCTATTTATGTATGTGTGTATGTATGTATGTATGTATTGCAGAGACAGAGCCTTGCTGTGCTGACCCGGTTGGTCTCAAACTACTGGCCTCAAGCAATCCTCTTTCCTCACCCTCCCAAAGTGCTGAGATTTCAGGCATGAGCCCCTGGACCTGGCCCATTTTTTTTCTATTAGATTGTTTCCATTTTAAAATCAGGAAACCTTACTAATTATATCTACTATCAACTGCTTAACTTTAACTGGACCTTGCTGTTTCTCAGTATATTCTTTTATAACCTTTCTATTCATGTGTTCCAAATGTTTTTCATATTCCAGTGCTTAAATCTAACATTTTTCACAGGAGGTGACCTTGCCTCCTGCTTTCCTAGAAAAAAAAATAGAATCCTTCTGCCAAATTCTCTCATCCTTCTTCTCTATATCAAAATATCAGAATCCATACTATATCCACATTTTTTATTTTAATAAAGAGCTGGTTTGTAAATTATTTTAGATTTTCTGTGCAGACCTCCAAGTTTTTCTTTAATTTTCTTTTCTTCTGTCTTGACTCAAAAGTGTTTTCTTTTTCAGGACTAACATGCCTCTTCTGTCTAGACCCTTCCTAACAATTGAACTAACTTTCAATCAGTCTCTCTCTCTCTCTCTCTTTCTCTCGCTCTCTCTCTCTCTCTTCCTTTCTCTCTTTCTCTCGTTGCCTCTTCACTCTCCATCTTCTGCTTCACCCTCTATTTAGTCAATTTCTCACCAACAGATTGCTAAATCATCAACCACGAAGAGTCTTTTACTCTAGTTGAAATTTAACAGATTGGCCTGCTATTGTTTTATGTACATATACTGACAGAAAACTCAAGACCCAGGCCAGGAGCAGTGGCTCACACCTGTAATCCCAGCACTTTGTGAGGCCAAAGAGGGTGGATCACTTGAGATCAAGAGTTTGAGACCATCTTGGCCAACATGGTGAAACCCCATCTCTTACTAAAAATACAAAAATTAGCTGGGCATGGTGGTGGGAACCTGCAATTCCAGCTACTCAAGAGGCTGAGCACAAGAATCACTTGAACCTGGGAGGCAGAGGTTGCAGTGAGCTGAGATCGTGCCACTGCACTCCAGCCTGGGTGATAGAGGGAGACTCAGTCTCCAAAAAAAAAAAACCAAGAAAACACACACCCATGAGTCAGAGGAAAAGACCGTTTATCACTCATGGTGATAAAAGCAAAAGCAGCAACAAAACGATGTCTTCTTGCTGTGGGTCTCCAAGCCCTCAAATTCATAGGGAAGCACTGTGAGAGGACAGATGTTACCTGCACATGCAGTGGGGAATGCTACAGGAGAGAAACCCTGAAATTTAAAAAAAAAAAAAAAAAAAAAAAACAGATATAGACATTTACTCTGGATTGTAAGCAAATCTTCACCGAGAGAGAGGGAGACTTTACTATCATGGAATGTCTTCAGGGAGGGCAATGTTCTCTATCTTTATTAGGAATATTCCTTCTGACTTTAAGGCAAACACTCTGTTGTATTCAAGGATGTTTGTCATGCAAACCCCTTTGCTCAGAATCAGAAGATCTAGACCATGCAAAAACATGAGATGTTCATAGAGAATTATCTTCCAACACAGATTTCCCAGGTTTCTCTTAGCTTCAAATATCTCTCAGTCTATACTCACTGCCTTTGTTGTCTTACTTCCTATCAACTTCTTGCACGTCTGCTCTGTCATTCTGCTGAAAACTATTCTCTGCAAGGTACCAGTGACATACCATTCACTCAGTTAAATGGTCTTTTCTTAATCATTTCTGACTTTTTGTAGAATTTAATAGTGGCTCTACTTTCTTCCTTTTAACTCTAAAGTACTCTGCTGTTTTCTATGACTAGTCGGATTCTTATGTTTCTCCCCTCTGCCCATCTCCTTTTTCTTTACTCTTATGCTCATTCTGTCTATTAAATGTGAACATATCACAGGTTGACTCACATTCTACATTTGTTCCCTCAAATGTATTCTGCGTTTCAGCTGTCACCTCTGTAGGTGACTGTAAGTTCCTTCTTATATTGCAAAACTCACCTATTGTCTTTATTTCTGCCTAGATGTAATAAACTTTATATATAACAATATATTTCATGACCTGGCTTTTAAATTTTTTGTGAGGCCCTCATTCAATCAGTTGTTTAGATTCAAAACCTAAGAATATAGTTGAGGTAGTTCACTCAAATTCAACAGTCTTTTAACTGGAATTGTTTGCCCCACTTTTAAAGCATTTTCTACACTGTCACTTAAGAAATCATTCAAACATAGAATCATATTACAGAGTTTGTAGCCAGCCTAATTCTTCAGCATTTTATACAAAGCCTCCATGATTTGATGACTGCTTGCCTCCAGCTTTAACTTCTGCTGTTTCCCACACTCTGCCACACCACACTACCATGCGAAAGTACTTTCTTTGACCTGAATTCACTGCACATTTATTCAAACACTCTCTGAAAACCTACTGTGAACCAGGCATTATGGGAGGCACTAGGGCTATATATCTGAGTAAGTTATGGCCTTTCTTAAGAGATAAATATGTAAATAAGAGTGTGATTAATAATGCAAGAATAAAAAGGTTTTCTCTCTCCCTAAGACACTTAACCTAACAATATAAAGAATGACATTCTAGGCTGGGCGCATGCCTGTAATCCCAGCACTTTGGGAGGCTGAGGCGGATGGATCACCTGAGGTCAGCAGTTTGAGACCAGTCTGACTAACATGGAGAAACCTCATCTCTACTAAAAATACAAAAATATCCAGGTGTAATCCCAGCTACTCGGGAGGCTGAGGCAGGAGAATCGCTTGAACCCGGGAAGTGGAGGTTGCAGTGAGCTGAGATTGTGCCATTGTATTCCAGCCTGGGCAGCAAGAGCGAAACTCAATCTCAAAGAAGAAGAAAAAAGAATGACATTCTAGTAATATCTGGAAAGATGAGCTGGAATTTGTTATCTGGCCACAAAAACATAGTCTAAGCAAAGTAAAAATATGTACAAAGGCACAGAGATAGGAAATTGAACCACTTACTTGAAGAGTTGTAAATAATTCATAATAACCAGGCCAGATGCAGTGGCTCGTGCCTATAATCCCAGCACTTTGGGAGGCTGAAGTGGGCAGATCATTTGAGGTCAGGAGTTTGAGACCAGACTGGCCAGTGTGGTAAAACCCCGTCTCCACTAAAAATACAAAAATTAACTGGGGCATGGTGACACATACCTGTAATCCCAGCTACTGGGGACACTGAGGCAGGAGAATCACTTGAACCTTGAGGGCAGATGTTGCAGTGAGCCAAGATCGTGCCAGTGCGCGACAGCCTGGGAAACAGAGTGAGACACCTTCAATAAAAGGTAAAATGAAATAATTCAGAATGACCAAACCGTAAGTTTGAAGGTGGGGCTAAAAGGAAGGATGGGAAGGTGGAGCTAGACAATAAAAGACCTTTTCTGTATTAAAATGTATGGACCTTTTTCTGGAATAGTGTAATCAATCAGATGTACTTTTTTCTTTTTTTGAGACGCAGTCTCACTCTGTCTCTAGGCTGGAGTGCAGTGGCACAATCTCGGCTCACTGCAACCTCAGACTGCCTGGCTCAAGCAATTCTCCTGCCTCAGCCTCCCGAGTAGCTGGTACTAAGGCACACACCACCACGCCCAGCTAATTTTTGTATTTTTAGTAGAGACAAAGTTTCACCATGTTGGCAGGATGGTCTCAAATCTCTTGACCTCGTGATCCGCCTGCCTGGGCCTCCCAAAGTGCGGGGATTACAGGGATGAGCCACTGTGGCTGGCTGGTCAGATCTACTTTTTTAAAAGAAGTTCCGGCCGGGCGCGGTAGCTCACATCTGTAAGGCAGAGGCGGGCAGATCACCAGAGGTCAGAAGTTAGAGACCAGCCCAACCAACATGAAAAAAACCCCTTCTCTATTAAAAATTACAGTGGGAAAACAGTAAATGGTGTAAAAACACTATAGATACCACTTTAACCAATTGATTAAAGTTTTTGTTTTGTTTTGTTTTGTTTCTGAGATGGAGTTTTGCTCTTGTTGCCCAGGCTGGAGTACAACGGCAGAATCTTGGCTCACTGCAACCTCCACCACCCGGGTTCAAGCGATTCTCCTACTTCAGCCTCCCGAGTAGCTAGGATTAACAGGCATGCACCACTACTCCTGGATAATTTTTTTTATTTAGTAGAGACGGGGTTTCTCCATGTTGGCCAGGCTGGTCTCAAACTCCTGACCTCAGGTGATCCACCCACCTTGGCCTCCCAAAGTGCTGGGACTAGAGGCATGAGCCACTGCACCCAGCCCAATTGAGTAAAGTTAACATCATAGTAATGGAACAAATCAACATCATGAACCTCCTGATATAATGCATTGAGGAGAATGCAACATCATCACTTCTGTGGTAATCCTACCAAAATGTGTAACCTAAATCTAATCATAAGGAAACACTATAAGATCACTTGTCTGTACTCTTGAAAACTGTGAATATAATGAAAGACAAAGAAGTGAAGATTAAAAGAAACTAAATACACATTAAATCTGTACATAATGCATAATTCTGGATATTATTTCCACAAAGGAGTTTATTGGAATGATTGGAAAAATATGAATAAGGTCTGCAAATTACATGATAGTATACATACTCAGTTTTATTTCTGTAATCATACTGTGGTTATGTAGGAGAATTTTCATTTTTAAAGAAGTATACATTGACTTACTTAGGGCAAAGGAGTAGCATACAACTTGCTCTCAAATGATTTTTTGAAAAATCACATATAGAACAGTGATGTTCACAGCAACAGCATTTACAATAGCCAAAAGTAGGGTCTACCTAAGTGTTCATTGGTGGATGAATGGATAAACAAAATATGGTGTATACATGCAATGGACTATTATTCAGCCTTAAAAAAGAAGGACATTCTGACATAATGCTACCTGGAAGACATACTAAATGAAAGTCACCAAAGGACAAATATTGTATGAACCTACTTATATGAGTTACATATAGTAGTCAAATTCATAAGGACAGAAAGTATAGTTATGGTTGCCAGAGCCTGGAGGAGGAGGGAATGGGGAGTTATTGTTTAATGAATTGGTATAGAGTTTGATTGTGGGAAGATGAAAAGGTTCTGTAGATGGATAAAGGTGATGGTTGTACAACAATGTGAATGTACTTGCCACTGAACCATACACTAAACAATGGTAAAATGGTAAGTTTTAGGTTCTATTTTGCCACAGTTTTGAAAATTAAAAATAAATCGTGTGTGGAGGGGGAATTTTAAAAAGTAGTCAAATGAACAGTTACCATCTGAAGAGGTGGATAGAATTAAGAATGAAGTTAGAGGAATCAATTAAAAGGCTGTTGTAATAATCCACTGTGATGGTGCAGATGGTGAAAATGGATGCATCTAAGACTTAATATAAGTAGTATTAGAGACTGATAGTATACTATTTTAGACTTTTTCATCACATCCAGCTTCTGGTAGATGGTAGTACTGTTACCAAAACACAGTCAGGGACCACATAACAGTATTTCAGTCAGTGACTCACCACACATACAACAATGGTCCCGTAAGATTATAATGAAGCTGAAAAATTCCTATAACCTAGTGACGTAGCCATTGTGACATCACAACGCAATGCATTACTCACATGTTTACGGTGAAGCTAGTGTAAACAAAGGTGTGCTGCCAGTGGTATAAAAGTATAGCACATACAGTTATGTACAGTATATAATTCTGGATAATAAATGATTATGTTACTGGTTTATATATTTATTGTTATTTTAGAATGCATTTCTACTTATTAAAAAAAAGTTAACTGAAATATAGCCTCACATAGGTCCTTCAGGAAGTATTCCAGAAGAAGACATTGTTATCATAGGCAGTGACAGCTTCAAGCATGTTGTTGCCTCTGAACACCTTGCAGTGGCACAATATGTGGAGTTAGAAGACAGTGATGGATGATCCTCACCCTATGTAGGCCTAGGCTAATATGTGTGTTTATTGTCTTAGATTTCAAGAAAAGTTCAAAAGTAAAAAATGAAAACATTTTACAATAGGAAAAAAAGCTTCTTGAATAAGGATATGAAGAAAGAATTTCTTCATATTTGAAAAAGTTAAAAAGTGTGTAAAGTTAAAAAGCTACAGTAAGCTAAGGTTAATTTAGTTTGTTTTTTTTTTAATAAATGTAGTGTAACATAAATGTATGTTTTTAAAGTCTACAGTGGCATACAGTAATGTCCTAGGACTTCACATTCACTCACCATTCACTCATTGACTCACCCAGAGCAACTTCCAGCCCTGTAAGCTGCATTCATATTAAGTGCCCTATACAGGTGCGCCATTTTTTATTTTTAATACCATGTTTTTACTGTATATTTTCTATGTTTAGATACACAAATACTTACCATCATGTTATACTTGCACATAGCATTTGGTACAGCAGTAACATGCTGTACAGGTTTGTAGCCTAGGAGTATAGACTATCTACCATATGGTCTAGGTATATAGTAGGCTATACCATCTAGGTTTATGTATGTATACTCTGTAATGTTTGCACACTGACAAATTGTGCATTTGTAACAATGCATTTCTCAGAACGTATCTCTGTCATTAAGCAACACATGGCTATACAGTAGTTATGAGTAGATGCCCAGACATCTACAGTCTTTGCCTGATGATTCACCTGCCTAATACAAATTTACTCTTCATAAGTTGGCTCACATGTTATGAGAAGTCCTCCCCGAGGCTCTGAACAGTTATTCTCTTTACCACATACCCTTTCTTAGAGTGAATCAGTCTTTTTCTCTTCCTAGATTTTGTGATAGCATATTTTGCATTCATATAACAATGTATCAAAATAGATGGTTTATCTGGTCTTCCATATTCTGAGCTCCTAGAGAGCAGAAACCATGGTCATGATTATGAATCCATGCCACTTTTCATAGAGTGTGGTGTATGACAGGTACTTGGCAAATGTTTGAATGAATTCAGTATGTTACCATGTATCTACACTATTTTTCTTCATAATGTACTTTCTTCTTTCTTTCCAGGTCCCCAAAGTTTATACCCTACTTTAATAGTCCTGTAACTGGTCTTTCTACTTTTATTTTGTAGTTCTCTGTAGCAGACTGTACATTAATGTCAGATTAGTGGAATTCCATATTTTGGAACAGATGTATAAAAACCTTCACTATCTTCCCATTTTCTAAAGAATAAGTTCAAGCTCACTAGAAGGACTTGAGACCCTTCATACTATGTTCTCAGAATATACCATCTTTATTTCAGATTCTGTTTACTTACCTGCCTAACTTTATTCAACAAGTATCTGAACACCTGCCTTTTGTAAGGCTTTGTTGAAGAAGAAAGTTTACTAAATATGACATAATGCTCATTATCTTTGTGTTCACTTTTGGTACCTCATTTCCCTTTACTACTTCATTTCATATAGAAGAAAATAATCTTTGGAGAACACTCAACCATATTCATATTTAAGCTAGAAGTTCCATTTTAGAATAAAACATGACTAATATAATGAAGTTTAGGATAGGCGGCAAGCCATTCAGCACAGTGTTTGCCTCATAGTAAAAGTTCAATAAATGTTTAAACTGAATTAATTTTGTTTAAATCTTTAAAGATAGAAAGGTAAGTTTATGTTGATAACAAAGAAAGTTACTGGTTTATTGTTTGAAGCCTGTGGAAACCTGTCTTTTAGTCTATGGTAGTTTAACCATTAACATTCGAACTTTGCTTGCTATATATAATTTATAGTTGTAGCACTTTAAAACACAAAATCAGAACATATGTAAGAATTCTACATTACACGTTTTCAAAACTTTCTTTTTACATTCTCTTTATAGGTTATATGTAAAGTCAGATGTGCCACTGAACTTGACAAACACAAGTAAGTTTTATGAGTATTTGAATTTCTATCTAAAAGATCTAAAGTATTAATTCATTAATATGAAGGTTTAGTATCTAAATGATATAATTTTTTTGTATAGTCAACAACTCATGGTAGAAGGGAGTGGTAGTTGAGAGCACCTTCACGGTTTTATAAAAACCAAGTTGTTAGATTGGTTCAAAGAAAGTAAATTGAATAGCCCACATTTCTCTCCCTTCAGCCATACCATACTGCTGACTAATATATTTTGTTTGTTTTGGCTTTTGATTTTTTGCTGCTCTGTCCCTGTCCTGTTTGAAATGTCAGATCTAATTAGGTAGGGTCCCCTTTTGCCAAACTTAGATTATGCTGTTTGGGGTGAGAATGTTCTGTGAAATAAGTAATGTTTCAGTACTGATCAGTCTCAAAAGCAAGAGTGCTAAGCTGTGGAGTCAGGAGATTGAAGTTTCTCACTAACTTGCTGATTGCAACTCATGTACCGTCTCTCTGCTTTAGTTTTCTAAACCCCTCTAATTATCTGGATATATAGGTAATTTCAAGTTCCTTTTTGGGTTTCAAACTATGTAATTGTTTTTATTATTTAATCTGAGAGAACTTTAAAATACAACCTTTTAAAACTAAAATCTTTGTGCTTTGCATTTACACTAAACACTTCAGTTTGCTTGTTACAGAGTGCACATTACCTTCAATTTACCTCATTTAAACCATTTCCAAAGGCAGCTACCTTTATGATTTCCACTTTTGAAGTGACCCAATAGATCAGGAAGCCAGATAAATTTCAGCATCGTATATATTTAATTTGGGAGTACAAATGTGTTTGAACTGGGATTACATTCGTACAGATAGCTGTTACTGCTGCTTGATACAGATAGCAACCTTAACTGAAGAGTTCTTATGAGGTAGCCTAACTCTTCTTAGGGGGAAGAGGTTAAGGATTTCATGTGCAGAGTTGCTCTGTATGCACAGTAAATATGGACCTTTATAAGAACATGAGGTATTGATGAGTGCTTGAAACTCTACATATACGGCCCCTATGTTCTTCTTCAGTCAAGTTAGAAAGCATTGTGTGCTATAATCAGAAGTTCCTGAGGGATATTGCTTAAAACATACTTTCTTTAACTCTTAATTTTTTTTTTAAGGCAATCTTGCTCTCTCACCCAGGCTGCAGTGCAGTGGTGCTATCTTGGCTCACTGCTACCTCCACTTCCTGGGTTCAAGTGATTCTGTGCCTTGGGCTCCTGAGTAGCTGGAACTACAGGCATGTCCCACCACACCCAGCTAATTTTTGTATTGTTAGTAGAGATGGGGTTTCACCATGTTGCCCAGGCTGGTCTCGAACTCCTGGCCTCAAGTGATCTGCCCACTTCTAACTTCCAAAGTTCCGAGATTACAGGTGTGAGCTGCTACGACTGGACTAACTCTTACAATTAACGTTAGGTAATCAATATAAATTTAGATACAGTATATTTTCAGGCACATTATAAAAGCCTGATAATTCTTGGAATGGAAAGGTTAATGAAAATATGTTTAATAATTATAAAAATGAAAAATTCAGGATTACTTGATATAATGTTAAAATAGTCCTATCTCATTCCTGGTAGAGACAACTTAGTTCAAGTCAACATGAGACTATTTCTGAGTAAATGCTTAAAAATCTATGCCATTCTTGGCCGGGTGCGGTGGCTCAAGCCTGTAATCCCAGCACTTTGGGAGGCCGAGGCGGGTGGATCACAAGGTCAAGAGATCGAGACCATCCTGGTCAACATGGTGAAACCCCGTCTCTACTAAAAATACAAAAAATTAGCTGGGCATGGTGGTGCGTGCCTGTAATCCCAGCTACTCAGGAGGCTGAGGCAGGAGAATTGCCTGAACCCAGGAGGCGGAGGTTGCGATGAGCCGAGATTGCGCCATTGCACTCCAGCCTGGGTAACGTGAGTGAAACTCCGTCTCAAAAAAAAAAAAAAAAAAAAAAAA
>NW_022437014.1:2887589-3018918 GCF_009761245.1 Sapajus apella
AAGGAAAATGGCCTGAACCCGGGGTGGGGGGGTTGCAAGAGCCGAAGATTGCTCCATTGACCACAAGCGTGGGAAACTGGTGGGAAACCCGATACAAAAAAAAAAAAAAAAAAAAAAAAAATCTATGCCATTCTTAAATAATCTAGATACAATTTTATAACAGCAAAGATAGCTCAAGTAACTCTGAGAGATTATTAAAATTCCTTTTAATGAAATTATAAAGATTTCAAACTGAAGAAATTATTGTAACTAAAGTAACACACTAATTCAAAATTTAATTTCTTAATAGTTATATAACCATCTATATACTTTTTTTCTTTCAGAGTTCTACTGCATTTGGGCTTTATATTGGCAAGCCTTGTCTTTTTAGTGGTGAACTTGACTTGTGCAATGCTAGTTCATGGAGATGTCCCAGAAAATCAGTTGAAATGGACTGTGTTTGTTCGAGCATTAATTAATGATAGCCTGTTTATTCTTTGTGCCATCTCTTTAGTTAGTTACATATGCAAAATTACAAAAATGTCATCAGCAAATGTCTACCTCGAATCAAAGGTAAGTGTATTTCTTAAATGGGCACTTAAACATCTAATTTCAAATTCTTATCCTACAAATCACATTTTAATGGAAAGTTTAAATTGCTATTTTATTTGAAATGGGGTCTCGCCATATTACTCAGGCTGGAGTGCAATAGCTATTCACAGACGTAATCACTGTGCAGTAGAGCCTTGAGTCAGCTTTTGGGCTCAAGTGATCTTCTGCCTCATCTTCTCAAGTAGCTGAGACTACAGGCATATTGCTTTTTTAAAAAATATTCTGAGTGACAGTTACACTTTGAGCATGAAAGAATAATCACTAGAAATTAAAAGCTATTCAGTATTTGGTCCTTAATAACAGTTTAAAGAAAAGAAATAATACAATAAGCATATTGTATTTTCTGTGACTGCATTGGAGGCTCATCACATGAAATAAATCAGAATATACATGAATGGATCAAAAATAGTCTATAATATAAAGCCACATTATCATCTTAAGATTTTGCCCAGTAAGGGTGGCAGGGTTAGCAATATTAAGATGTCATATAGGTAAAAGTTGTTCTTATTTGTATAAAGCTAAGAAAATGTTGACTTCACCCAATAATATGAAGTCTGTATGATATTTGAAACAACTAATTGTGTAGCAAAATTTGTAAATGCCTTGCATCTCCTTTCCGTACACTTTGGATCAACAAACAGAAGCCAGATACTAACCCATCACAAAGAAACTTGGAAGTTTCTACCATTGTTGATTGACGATGTGGTTGGGTAGAAAATTGGTCATCACAGTTTATGTGTGGCATTGAGTGTGAGGGGGTAGATATGTGGATATTGGGGTGTGAGTATGTACATACAAACATTTTTACAATCACATTCACAGAAGAGCTTGCTTTCTTGCTTTAATTTAACATCATAGCCTATTCACAATAATAAATTGAGGTAGTATGTTAGCCACTTAAAACAGTCCTCTGAAATATTTTTAAGCTTCTATATTGTCATTGTTCTTAATATAGTCCTGGTAAAGTAAGGTACTATAATTAAGTATATGGTTAACCAACTTGTACTTTAAATGTAGGCAGAGATTTTAATTTTACTTTTGAAACATATTTCAGTGGAATGCTGGAGAAAATACTATATGTGTGTATATATATGTATATGTATATATATATAAAGAGAGAAAGAAGAGACAAAGAAAATCAGACTTTCAAACCTATTAATCTTACCTGGGAAATTATTTTATTAAATTTCTATTCCAGTTTCTTTCTAACATTTAAATATTCTAGCTAATTTGGTCTTTGGTTTGACTGTTAAGAATAAAACTGTCACAGTTATGGTTCATAATCTATTGGTAGGAGCAACAGCATCTTTACTCAGGATACTAACATCACTATAGAATTCATACCTCTTGCTTGTCTAGGGATAAAGCATAAACAGATGTTGAATTTCAAGTGCTTCTTCTCTAGATACTTCGTGTATTGCTAAATTTGGTTTTTTACTTGCTTTGAAATAGATAATACTCTGAATAAAGTCACCAATCTGAGAAGAAAATTTCATTTAATAAATCCTCCAGAATTATTCAAACACTGTTCCCTTACTATCATATGAAAGGGATTTACTTATTGTTTAATTAAAGTTTTAAATTTAAAAGCTGCATGGATTCAGAATTATCCAGGAATACTACAGATATACATGTTTAGTCATGTTCACCTATAAAAGTAGATGACATGCTAGATGATTTGTTAATATTGTAATGTTAAGTAGTTCCCAGTCTTCCTAACTATATTATAAACTTCTGTATTCAAATAGCATGTCGGCTGGGCGAGGTAGCTCACACCTGTAATCCCAGCACTTTGGGAGGTCGAGGCAGGCAGATCACGAGGTCAAGAGATCAAGACCACCCTGGCCAACATGGTAAAACCTCCTGTCTACTAAAAATGCAAAAATTAGCCAGGTGTGGTGACATGCACCTGTAGTCCCAGCTACTCGGGAGGCTGAGACAGGAGAATCACTTGAACCCAAAAGGCAGAGGTTGCAGTGAGCCAAGATCACATCATTGCGCTCCAACCTGGGCAACAAAATCAAAACTGCATCTCAAAAAAAAAAAAAAAGAGTATGTCATCTTGCTTTCATGTTCTACTTGTAAAATCACTAGACTCATTTTTGGCTTTTGAGTTCTGTAGAAGTGTACGGTAATAGTCATTCCTTTTATTCAGTGAACAAGTGTTAACATCTACCTCTTTCACTTCCTTTTTTCTTTTTTTTTTTTCTCTCTCCCTCTCTCTGAATACCTTTGGTACTTTTTCACCATCAAACTGACGCTGTTTCTTGCTGTCTTTAAGAGCATTTCCTTAAAGTTCAGGCTTTTGGTTTTCTGTCATCCTCTTTTTATTATTCCTTCCTTCTTTTACATGTTCTGTGATAATAAGATCCTCTGTAATTTGTCTCAACCAATCTTACCTTTCATATTTTCAAATGACACACAGGGTGCCCTCTATCTCTATATCCTTAGGCTGTTTTATTAATCAGGAACAGCCTTCCTACTCCTACACATCTCTACCAGATTGTTCATATCTTATCCAACTTTAAAGACTTCACTTAATCTTTCCCCTTTTTATGAACACAATTTGATCCCTTCTCCCCCAACTCCAAAATAAAATTTGGAAATAACTCCCACTATCTGAGTTATCTTCAAATTTTATTTATTTCTCTTGGGGCACTTACCAGTTTATACAAGGTGGGATTTGTATGTACAATCTAATTTTTTTGTATTTTTTAACTGACATGTCAATTGTACATATTTTGGGGGTACTTGTGATATTTTGCTACAATGCAAACAATATATAATAATCAAATCAGAGTAATTGGGATATCATTGCCTCAAACATTTATATTTTCTTTGTGTTGGGAATATTACAGTTCTTTCTAGTTATTTTGAAACATATAATAAATTGTTATTCACTATAATTTCCTTAATGAACAGTTGAATACTAGAATTTATTCCTTCTATCCAACTGTATTTTTGTACTCATCAGCCAACTTCTCTTCATCCTCCCCCACCACTCTTCCTTTTTCAGCCTCTAGTAACCATCATTCTACTATACCTCCATGAGATCCACTTTTTTAGCTCCCACATATGAGCGAGGACAAGTATATTTGTCTTTCTGTGCCTGGCTTATTTTACTTAACATAATGAACTCCAGGTCCATCGATGTTGCTTCAAATGACAGGATTTCATTCTTTTTATGCCCATGTAATGGTTCATTGTATACATATACCACATTTTCTTTATTCATTCATCTATCTGTTGATGGACACTTAGGTTGATTCTATATCTTGGCTAATATGAATAGTGCTACAATAAATAAAGGAGTTGCAGCTGTCTCTTTGACATAGTGATTTCCTTTCTCTTGGATACCTACCCAGCAGTGAGATTTCTGGATCATATGGTAGTTCTATTTTTAGTTTTTCAAGGAACTTCCATACTGTTTTTTGGGTTGGTTGGTTTGTTTTTGAGACGGAGCCTCGGTCTGTTGCCCAGGCTGGTGTATAGTGGCACACCGTTAGCTCCCTGCAACCTCTACCTCCCAGGTTCAAGTAATTCTCCTGCCTCAGCCTCCTGAGTAGCTGGGATTACAGGTGCCCACCACCACACCTGGCTAATTTTTGTTTGTTTGTTTTTTGGGTTTTGTTTTGTTTTGTTTTTGAGGTGAAGTCTTGCTCTGTCGCCCAGGCTGGAGTGCAGCGGTGCTATCTCGGCTCACTGCAACCTCTGCTTCCTGGGTTCAAGCAATTCTCCTGCCTCAGCCTCCCAACTAGCTGAAACTACAGGCACCCACCACCATGCCTGGCTAATTTTTGTGTTTTTAATAGAGATGGGGTTTCGACATATTGGCCAGGCTGGTCTCGAACTCTGGACCTCAGGTGATCTACCTACCTCATCCTCCCAAAGTGCTGGGATTACAGGCATGAGCCACCACACCCAGCCTTTTATTAATTTTAGTAGAGCTGGGGTTTCGCTATGTTGGTCAGTCTGCTCTCGAACTCCTGATCTGAAGTGATCCATCCACCTCAAATCCCTAAAGTGCTGGGATTATAGGCATAAGCCACTGTGCCCAGCCTCATACTGTTTTTTATAACAGTTGTCCTACTTTACATTCCCATCAACAGTGTACAAGCATTCACCTTTCTCCACATCTCTGCCAGCACTTTTTTTTTTGTCTTTTTGATGATAACCATTCTAATGGGTGAAATGATAACCCGTTGTGGTTTTGATTTGCATTTCCCTGATGATTGGTGATGTTGAGTTTTTTTCATTTAACTGTTGACCATTTGTATGACTGCTTTTTAGAGATGTCTGTTCAGGTATTTTGCCCATTTTAGTTTGATTATCTTTTTGCTATTGATTAAGTTCCTTATATATTCTGGTTATTAATCCCTTGTCAGATGGATAACTTGTAAATATTTACTCCCATTCTGTAGGTTGTCACTTCACTTTGTTAATTGTTTCCTTTGCTGCGCAGGAGCTTTTTAGCCTGATGTAATCCTATTTGTCTATTACTACTTTGGTTACTTTTGCTTTTCAGGTCTTACCCAAAAAATATTTGCCCAGATGAAGGTCCTGGAGCATTTCTCCAATGTTTTCTTCTGGTACTTTCATAGTTTCAGGTCTTACATTTATGTTTTTAATCCATTTTGAGTTGATTTTTGTACATGGTGAAAGGTGGGGCTCTTTAATTCCTCTGCATATGGATATCCAGTTTTCCCAGCACCATTTATTGAGATTGTGACTTCCCTCCAGTGTATGCTCTTGGCACCTTTGTCAAAAATAAGTTGACTGTAAGTGCGTAGATTTATTTCTGGGTTCTCTGTTCTGTTCCACTGGTCTGTGTGTGTGTTTTTATGCCAGTACCATGCTGTTTTGGATAGCTTTGCAGTATAATTTAAAATCAAATATTGTGATGCTTCCAATTTCGTTCTTTTTACTCAGGATTGCTTTAGCTATTCAGGGTCTTTTGTGGTTCCATACCAATTTTAGGATTTTTTTTTTTTCTGTAAAGAATGTAATCAGTATTTTGACAGATTGCATTGAATCTGTAGATCACTTTGGGTAGTATAGAAATTTTCACAATATTTTTTTAAAAAAGGAATTTTCACAGTATTGATTCTTCCAATTCATGAGCATGGGATGTCTTTCCACTTTTTGTGTCCTCTTTAATTTCCTCAATATTTCATGATTTTCATTGTAGAGATCTTTTACTTCTTATGTTTAATTTATTAGTAGGCATTTTTTTTAGTAGCTGTTATAAAGGCGATTGATTTCTTGATTTCTTTTTCAAATTGATCACTGTTAGCATATAGAAATGTTGCTGATTTTTGTATGTTGACTTTGTATCCTTTAACTTTATTGATCATTTATCATTTCTAATAGTTTTTTTGTGGAGTCTTTTAAGTTTTTCAAAATATGAGATCATGTCATCTGTAACAAGGATTAATTTGATGTTTTCCTTTTCAGTCTGGATGCCCTTTATTTCCTTCTCTTGCCTAACTGCTCTGGCTTAGACTTAAAGTACTGTGTTGCATATGAGTGGTGAAAGAGGTCATCCTTATGTTGTTCCAGGTTTTAGTGGAAACACTTTCAGTTTTTCCCCATTCAGTGTAATATTAGCTGTGTGTTTATCATATTTAGACTTTATCTCGTTGAGGTATGTTCTGTACTGTATTTTTTGAGAGCTTTTATCATGAAAGGATGTTGAATTTTATTGAATGCTTTTTAAGCATCTGCTGAAATGAACACATAGTTTTTGTCTTTGCTTCTGTTGCTGCAGTATATCACATTTGTTGATTTGTGTACATGGAACCATCCTTGCATTCCTGGGATGAATCCACTTGATCATGGTGAATGATCTTTTCAGTGTGTTTTTGAATTCTGTCTGCCAGTGTTTTGTCAAGGTTGTTTGCAACTATGTTGATCAGAGATGTTGGCCTGTAGCGTTTTTTGTTGTTGTTTGTCTCTTTGTCTGGTTTTGGTATCAGGATAATTAATGCTGGCCTCATAGAATGAGTTTGGAAGTATTCCCTCCTCTTCAATTTTTTGAAATCATTTGAGCAGAATTGGTATTAGTTCTTCTTTAAAATTTTGGTAGAGGGCCGGGCGCGGTGGCTCAAGCCTGTAATCCCAGCACTTTGGGAGGCCGAGGCGGGTGGATCACGAGGTCAAGAGATCGAGACCATCCTGGTCAACATGGTGAAACCCCGTCTCTACCAAAAATACAAAAAATTAGCTGGGCATGGTGGTGCGTGCCTGTAATCCCAGCTACTCAGGAGGCTGAGGCAGGAGAATTGCCTGAACCCAGGAGGCGGAGGTTGCGGTGAGCCGAGATCGCGCCATTGCACTCCAGCCTGGGTAACATGAGTGAAACTCCGTCTCAAAAAAAAAAAAAATTTTTTTTTGGTAGAATTTAGTTGTGAGGCCATAAGGTCCTGGGCTTTTCTTTGATGGGAGACCTTATTACTGTAAATTCTTACTCATTATTGATCTGTTCAGGTTTTCTTCATCATTCAATCATGGTAGGTTATATGTGTTCAGGAACTTACCGTTTTCTTCCAAGTTTTCCAATTTGTTGGCATGTAGTTCATAATAATCTCTAATTATTTCTTGCATTTCTGTGGTATCTATTATAATATTTCCCTTTTTCTTTTTTCTTTTATGGGAACACTGCTTTTATCTTTTAATTTAACTTATTTGTTTACTTTGAGACAGGGTCTTGCTGTGTTACCCAGACTGGAGTGGGCAGTGGTGTGATCTCAGCTCACCACAGCCTCGACCTCCTATGCTCAAGTGATCTTCCCACCTCAGACTCCCAAGGCTGGGACTACAGGCATGTCCCACCACACCCAGCCAATTTTTAAAATTTTTTGTAGACAGGATCTATGTTGCCCAGGCTGGTATTGTTTCCCTTTTCATCCCTGGTTTTAGTTATTTCGGTCTTCTCTTTTTCTTAGTCTAGCTAAAATTTGTTGATTTGTCTTTTCAAAAAACACATTTTTTGTTTTGTTCTTCTTCTGTACTTTTTAAAGTCTCAATTTCATTTATTTCTGCTTTAGTCTTCATTATTTCTTCCCTTTTACTAATTTTGGCTTTGGTTTGCTCTTGCTTCTCTAGTTCCTTGAGGTACATCGTTAGATTGTTTATTTGAAATCTATTTTTTTGATTGAGGCATTTATTGCTATAAACTTCCCTCTTGCTACTGCATTTGCTGTATCCTGTAGTTTCTGGTATGTTGTGTTTCCGTTTTTGTTTTTTCAAGAAACGCTTAAATTTTCTTGTTAATTATTCATTGAGCCATTGATCATTCAGGAAGATGTTGTTTAATTTCCATGTATTTTTACAGTTCAGAAGTTCCTCCTGTTACTAATTTCTAGTTTTATTCTGTCGTAGCCAGAAAAGATATTGATATGATTTGACTTTGTTTAATTTGTTGAGACTTATTTTGTGATGTAACATATGGTTTATTCTGGAGAATGTTTTTGGTACTGATAAGAAAAATGTGTATTCTGCAGCAGTTGGATGAAATGTTTCATGGATGTCTGTTAGGGCTAGTTGGTTTAGAGTATAATTTAACTCCAACGTTTCTTTGTTGATTTTCTGCCTGGATGATCTGTCTGTTGCTAAAAGTGGGATGTTGAAGTTCCATACTGCTACTGTATTGCAGTTTATCTCTCTCTTTAACATTACTAATAATATTTGCTTCATATATTTGGGTGTTCTGGGGTTTGATGTGCATGTATTTACTATTCTTATGTCTTTTTGCTCAGTTGACACCTTTGTATATTGACCTTTGTCTCTTTTTACAATTTTTGACTTAAAATCTATTTTATCTGGCTGAGTGCAGTGGCTCACACCTATAATCCCAGCACTTCAGGAGGCCAAGTGGGCAGACAGCTTGGCTCAGGAGTTCAAGACCAGCCTGGCCAACATGGTGAAACCTCGTCTCTACTAAAAATACAGAAATTAGCTGGGCATGGTGGTGCATGCCTATAATCCCAGCTGCTTGGAAGGTTGAGGCACAAGAATTGCTTGAGCACAGGAGGTGGAGGTTGCAGTGAGCCAAGATCACACCAGTGCACTCCAGGCATGCCAACATAGTGAGACTCTGTCTCAAAAAAAGAGAAAAAGAAAAAAACAAAGTCTATTTTATCTGATATGAATATAGTTTTTCCTACTCCTTTTTTGGTTTCCATTTCCATGAAATATCTTTTTCTGTCCCCTTACTTTCATTTTATGTGTGTCTTTACAGGTGAAGTGATTTTCTTGTGTGCAACATATAGTTAGATCTTGTGTTTTAATCCATTCAGCCCCTCTTATGTCTTTTAATTAGTTTAATCCATTTACGCTTAATGTTATTATTGATAGGTCAGGAGTTACTGCCATTCTGTTACTTGTTTTCTAATTCTTCTTTTCCTTTAGTCTTTTTTTACTGTCTTCCTTTGTGGTTAAGTGATTTTTCTGGCAGTTTGTTTTAATCTATTGTTTTTATTTTTAGTGTATCTGTTACAGATTTTTGCTTTGTGGTTACCATGAGGCTTACAAAAATATTTTGTAGTTATAACAGTTTATTTAAGATTGTTAACAACTTTACTTTGATCACAAAAAGAAGAAAAAAGAAACACAGAATTCTGTACACATAAACTCCATTCTCTTCTACACATTTTGAATGTTTGATGTCACAATTTGCATTTTTATATTGCCTATATCTTGGTAAATTGTAGTTATTATTTTTCATATGATTGTCTTTTAGTCTTTCTCAGTTCCCTACCTAACACCAATAACCCAAATCCTTGCTTTTTTTATGTTGGCCCACAGATCCATAAGCTTTCTTCATTTCTTTTTTTTCTTTTTTCTCGTCTTTGTATTTTCAAATAGTCTGTTTTCAAGCTCACTGATTGTTCTGTTTAACCAGTTCTGCTGCTGTTGCTCCCTATTGCATTTTTCATTTCATTCATCATATTTTCAGCTCCTGAGTTTCTCTTTGTTGTTTTTAATTATTTCAATCTCTGCTTTAAATTTCTTTGATATATTCCACAATTAAGTCTGTGATTTCCTGAAGTTCATTGACCTTCTTTAAAACAACTATTTAAAATTCTTTGAGAGATCACACATATCCATTACTTTGGGGTAAGTGGTACCTTAATTTTATCCATGTGATGAGGTCATATTTCTCTGAATGTTCTTGATGCTTGTGGAAGTATGACAGTGTCTACACACCAAGGGGTTACGTTTTTATTTTAGTTTTCACAGTCTGGCTTTGTTTTTGCCTGGCCTTCATCAGAGGGCCTTCCAGGGATTCTAAACAGACTGACTGTTGTGTTTCCTGAGCCTGTGTCCACTGCAGCTGTCTCAGCACTTAGAGGACGCTCTAAGCCTAGGTTTGCTCTGTGCCTTGTGAGGGCTCCGAAGTTTATGTGAATTTCTGGCCCAGATAGACCTGGGGAAGACCCAAGGAAGGTACTGGGGCTGTGTGGGAATGCCGGCCTGGGACCTGAGTCCAGAAAACTATCCCAGTGGCCCAGATGGGTGTGCCTCCCGGCAGGTATTTACACAGGAGTAGGTGGAGCTTAAGAAGCAAAGGCAGTGTGACTTCTATGGCATGTAAGACCTGGACTCTGCCTGTTTTTCTGATTCCCCTGCCACTATTAACTCTCCTCTTCCTTTTCTAGCCGCATTGGCTTTTTGTTCCCCAGCTTCTCACCACAAAACATATACTAAGTTTATCCATCCATATAGTCTTCGTATTGTATATTTTGTTCCCTCTGCCCGAATTGCGTTTTCTACAGGTACCCATGTGATATTTTTTTTGCATTCAGGCCTCAGTTACTTTTTCAAAGTTGCTCTTCATAATTACCCAACTAACATACCCTCCAGTCGGATTACTACATCTGTCACCCCCTTTTGTTATCTTCACAGCGTTTATCGGTAGCGAAAATTATTTCTTTATTTACTTTTATATTTATTTTCTACTCCTCCCTGCTAAAGTGTAAACTAGGAAAGGAGCGCTCTTATGTGTCTTACTAATTATTTAGTCCTTTTCTAAAATAATGCCTGGTATATTTTAGTGAAGTGAAAATAAGGGTAGTCTCCCCTATCTCAAGTTTCCTTTCCATGGTTTCAGTTACTGCAGTCAATGTCAGTCTGAAAATAGGTTAGTACAGAACAATAAAATATTTTGAGAGACCTCATTCACATAACTTTTATTACAGTATATTGTTATAATTGTTCCATTTTCTTATTGTTGTTAATCTCTTACTATGCCTAATTTATAAATTAAATTTTATTATAAGTGTGTATGAATAAGAAAAAAGTATATATAGTAGCAAACCCTATATATACTTTACCAAATACCCTCTGGGTAAAGGGGGGACAACTGTAGTAGGTATTCAGTAAATATTTGTTGAATAAATACATTCTGTGCTTGTATATAGTCTTTGCCAGAGTAGCTTTACCCTAGTAACCAAATAAGCCTCCACTACTGGATTGTATTAAGAGCAAATTGAACCAATAAATATGTTGAATGACACATAGTTGAACCAGGATTCAAACTCAAGTCTGATCACAGGTCTCTGCTAGTAACCACCATGGATTGACTCCATTTACGTCACCCTGTGTTTACTTATAAACTTTTAGGTATGTATTTTTATATAGGTTTTAATTTACATGGATATGTTTGTTTGCCTATTAATAACATTATTTCATCTAAATTCTTTTTGGATTTTGCCATAATATGGCAAAATCAAAAGAATAAATCAATTTATAATGCTATCATCAATATAAAAGTATACCTTCTTTCCTCTGCTCCATCAATATTTGGGTCTAAATTTTATTTGTTTTGGTTTTTTCATTGATATGCCTTAAAAGTTTTCGTTTACATTTATCTAATAG
This sequence comes from Sapajus apella, assembly GCF_009761245.1. Taxonomy (NCBI): domain Eukaryota; kingdom Metazoa; phylum Chordata; class Mammalia; order Primates; family Cebidae; genus Sapajus; species Sapajus apella. The sequence goes on from NW_022437014.1 coordinate 2,899,059, forward strand.
ATGCATAATTATTCACATTTCTATATGTGTAAATTATTTTTATAGTTTATACATACAGAAATGTGAATATGCATCTATTAAATATTGATATTAGATAAACTGTGAATAAATATACATCTCTATATATAAACTATAAAACTAATGACAACTCAGTAGTGAGAGCAATAATTTCTCATGTAGGACAGTTAGGAAGTATACTGTATAACATTATCTTTTGCATGAATACATTCAATATTTACATAGTACTTCAAACATTTATTACTTTGTCACTAAAAGGTGTCATTTTGGGAGGTGAATTGTGAAAGTTACCTAAAAAGTCACTTGATGGTATACTGTGTCTTTGAACATTTTCTGTATCTTTAAAAGCAGTGGAGCTGATGGAGGGATTTGTGGAATTTGAGAATGAGGCTGTGAATTGGCACTACCAGATCAGGGAGTGATGATCTCCCAGCAAACCAGAGGACAGAAGCTGTTATCTGAGAGAGTACTAAAATAAGAATGGATTTTAAATGCTCTTTGAATACCTATCCTTACTTTTCTCCCCATAGCCTGTACCATTTGGGGTTCTTGATTGCATGCAACAGAAACTGGTTCTATTTAATTTAAACAAAAAGGGAAGATGATGGCTGAATAGGAACAGCTCTGGATTGCAGTTCCCAGTGAAAACGCAGAGGGTGAGTGATCACCGCATTTCCAAATGAATTTTTACTGCCCACGGACCAGGAGATTCCTGGGCAGAAAAGCTCCATGAGTCTCCAGCATGGCTGTTTCAGTTGGGGCAGCCGGTCTCCACACAAAAACTCACACAAATCCAGGTGCCATTTCAACTGGTGCCTGGAACACCTGGGAGACAGAGTCACCTGTTTAACTGAAAAAAAAAGGGGCTGGTAGAGGGAGCCAGGTGATCTGGCTCAGCTGGTCCCACCCCCACAAACACCGGCAGTCTAAAACACTCTGGAATGAGAGTTTCACAGCAAGCACAGCTGGACCTGGGATGGTCCCCCTCTGGGGATGAAGGGTGTCTGCCATTACCGGGGCAGTCCACCACTACTGAGGCAGTCCACCATTTCTGAGGCAGGCTGCAATTACCGAAGCAGTCCGCCATTATCGAGGCAGTCAGCTGTTACTGAGGCAGACCGCCATTACTGAGGCAGTTCTGACTATACCCCTATAAACAAAACTGCAAGGAAGTTCACACACCAGCTGGGCAGAGACCACGGCAGCTCAGCAATGCCTCTGCTGGGAGACTGTGACTAGGCCACCTCCTTGCTGGGCAGGGCATCTCTGAAAAAAGGCAGCAGAATGACAGGAGCTTATAAATAAAGCCCCACCTTCCCGGGACAGAGCACCTCGGAAAAACAGGCAGCTATGAGTTCTGCTGCAGCAGACTTAAACGTACCTCCCCAGCACCTCTGAACAGAACAATGGGGCTCACAGCTCAGCACTTGAGCTCCTATAAGGAACAAACTGTCTCCTCAAGCAGCTCCCTCACCCCCATATAACCAAAGAGACAACTTATATGAGAGTTCAGGCTGACATCTGATGGGTATCCTTCTGGGACACAGGTAACAGAAGAAGAAATTGGCAGCAACCCTTACTGTTCTGCAGCCACGTCCGGTGATCCCCAGGCAAGCAGGGTCTGGAATGGACCTCCAGCAGTCCTACAGCAGCAGGGCCTGACTTAGAAAGAAAACTAAGAAACAAAGAAAGAACTTCATCAGCAACAAAAAGGACATCCACTCAGAGACCCCACCTGAAAGTTATCAACCACAAAGACCACAGGTAGATAAATCCACAAAGATGGAAAGAAACCAGTGCAAAAAGGATAAAAATACCCAAAACCAGAACGCCTCTCCTCTTCCAAGGGATCACAACTCCTCACCAGCAAGGGAACAAGGCTGAATGGAGAATAAGTCTGATGAATTGATAGAGCAGGTTCCAGAAAGTGGGTAATAACAAACTTCTCTGAGCTAAAAGATTATGTTCTAACCCAATGCAAAGAAACTAAGAACCTTGAATAAAGGTTTGATGAAATGCTAACAAGAATAAATAGCTTAGAGAGGTATATAAATGAATTGATGGAACTGAAAAACAACATAAGAACTTCGCAAAGCATACACAAGTTTCAATAGCCGAATCGACCAAGCAGAAGAAAGGATATCGGAGACTGACGATCAACTCAATGAAATAAAATGAGAAGGCAAGATTAGAGAAAAAAGAGTAAAAAGAAATGAACAAAGCCTCCAAGAAATATGGGATTATGTGAAGACATAATCTACGTGTGATAGGTGTACCTGAATGTGACAGAGAGGATGAATCCAAGCTGGAAAACACTCTTCAGGTTATTATCCAGGAGTACTTCCCCAACCTAGCAAGTCAGGCCAAGATTCAAGTCCAGGAAATACAGAGACCACCACAGAGATATTCCCCAAGAAGAGCAACCCCAAGGCACATAATCGTCACATTCACTAGGGTTGAAATGAAGGAAAAAATGCTAAGTGCAGCCAGAGAGAAAGGTTAGGTTACCCACAAAGGGAAGCCCATCAGACTCACAGCAGATCTCTCAGGAAAAACAAGCCAGTAGAGAGTGGGGACCAATATTCAACATCCTTAAAGAAAGGAACTTTCAACCCAGAATTTTATATCCAGCCAAACAAAGCTTCATAAGCAAAGGAGAAATCCTTTTTGAACAAGGAATTGCTCAGAGATTTCATCACCACCAGCCCTGCTTTACAAAAGCTCCTGAAGGAAGCACTAAACATAGAAGGGAACAATCCGTACCAGCCACTCCAAAAACGTACCAAATAGTAAAGAGCATCTATGGAAGAAACTGCATCAACTAATGGGCAAAACAACCAGCTACTATCAAAATGGCAGGATCAGATTCACACATAACAATATTAACCTTAAATGTAAATGGGTTAAATGCCCCAATCAAAAGACACAGACTGGCAAATTGGATAAAAAGTCAAAACCCATCAGTGTGCTGTATCCAGGAAACCCATCTCACATGCAAGGATACACGTAGGCTCAAAATAAAGGGATGGAGGAAGATCTACCAAGCAAATGGAGAGCAAAAAAAAGCAGGAGTTCCAATCCTGGTCTCTGATAAAATAGACTTTAAACCAACAAAGATCAAAAGAGACAAAGGAGGGCATTACATAATGGTAAAAGGACCAATGCAAAAAGAAGAACTAACGATCCTAAATATATAGGCGTCCAACACAGGAGCACCCAGATACATAAAGCAAGTTCTTAATGACTTAGAAAGAGACTTGGACTCCCACACAGTGTTAAAGTGGGAGACTTTAACACTCCACTGTCAATATTAGATCAGTGAGACAAAATTAACAAGGATATCCAGGACTTGAACTCAGACCTGGACAAAGCAAACCTTACAGACATTTACAGAACTCTGAACCCCAAATCCACAGAATATACATTCTTCTCGGCACCACATCACACCTACTCTAAAATTGACCACGTAATTAGAAGTAAATCACTCCTCAGCAAATGCAAAAGAACAGAAATCATAACAGTGTCTCAGACAACAGTGCAATCAAATTAGAACTTAGAATTCAGAAAGTAACTCAGGAAACTTTATGGAAACTGAACAACTGACTCTTGAATGTTGACTGGATAAACAATGAAATGAAGGCAGAAATAAAGATGTTCTTTGAAACCAATGAGAATGAAGACACAACGTACCAGAATCTCTGGGACACATTTAAAGCAGTATTTAGAGGAAAATTTATAGGAATAAATGCCCACATGAGAAGAAAGGAAAGATCTAAAATCGACACCCTATCATCAAAATTGAAAGAGCTAGAGGAGCAAGATCAAAAAAACTCAAAAGCTAGCAGAAGACAAGAAATAACTAAGATCAGAGCAGAACTGAAGGAGATAGAGACACAAAAAAAAACCCTTCAAAAAATCGATAAATCCAGAAGCTGATTTTTTGAAAAGATCAACAAAATAGAGCAGTAGCCAGAGTAATAGAAAAGAGAGAATAATCAAATAGATGCAATAAAAAATGATAAAGGGGATATCACCACAGATTCCACAGAAATGCAAACCACCATCAGAGATTAAACAATTCTATGCACATAAACCAGTAAACCTGGAAGAAATTGATAAATTCTTAGACACTTACATCCTCCCAAGGCTAAACCAGGAAGAAGTCAAAACCCTGAATAGACCAATAACAAGGGCTGAAGTTGAGGCAGCAATTAATAGCTTACCAACCAAAAAAAAAACTCTGGTCCAGATGGGTTCACAGCCGAATTCTATCAGACATGCAAAGAGGAGCTGGTACCACTCATTCTGAAACTATTCCAAACAGTTCAAAAAGCAGGAATCTTCCCCAAATCATTTTATGAGACCAACATCATCCTGATACCAAAACCTGGCAGAGACTCAACAAGAAAGGAAAACTTCAGGGCAGTATCCATGATGAACACTGATGCAAAAGTCTTCAATAAAATACTGGCAAACCGATTTCAACAGTACATCAAAAAGCTTATCCATCACAATCAAGTAGGCTTCATCCTGGGGATGCAAGGCTGGTCCAACATGTGCAAGTCTGTAAACGTAATTCACCACATAAACAGAATCAAAGACAAAAACCACATGATTATCTCAATAGATGCAGAGAAGACCTTCGACAAAATTCAACAGTCCTTTATGCTAAAAACTCTCAATAAACTAGTTATCGATGGAACATATCTCAAAATAATAAAAGCTATTTACAACAAACCCACAGCCAATTTCATACTGAATGGGCAAAAACTGGAAGCATTCCCTTTGAAATATGGCACTAGACAAGGATGCCCTCTCTCACCACTCCTATTCAATATAATATTGGGAGTTCTAGCCAGAGCAGTCAGCAAGAAAAAGAAATAAAGGGCATTCAATTAGAAAGGAGGAAGTCAAATTGTCTCTATTTGCAGATGACGTGATTGTATATTTAGAAGACCCCATCATCTCAGCCCAAAATCTCCTGAAACTGATAAGCAATTTCAGCAAAGTCTCAGGATACAAAATCAATGTGCAAAAATCACAAGCATTCCTATACTCCAATAGCAGACTTAAAGAGAGCCAAATCAAGAACGAACTGCCATTCACAATTGCTACAAAGAGAATAAAATACCTAGGAAAACAACTAACAAAGGATGTAAAAAGGACCTCTTCAAGGAGAACTACAAACCACTGCTCAACGAAATAAGAGAGGACACAAACAGATGGAGAAACATTCCATGCTCATGGTTGGGAAGAATCAATATCATGAAAATGGCCATACTGCTCAAAGTAATACACAGATTCAATGCTATCCCCATCAAGCTACCAGTGACTTTCTTCACAGAACTGGAAAAAACCACCTTAAACTTCATTTGGAACCAAAAGAGAGCCCACATAGCCAAGTCAAGTCTAAGCAAAAAGAACAAAGCAGGAGGCAGCACACTACCGGACTTCAAACTATACTACAAGTCTACAGTAATCAAAACAGCTTGGTACTGGTAGCAAAACAGAGATATAGACCAATGGAACAGAACAGAGGCCTCGGAGGCAACGCCACACATCTACAACCATTTGATCTTTGACAAACCTGACAAAAGCAATGGGGAAAGGATTCCCTGTTAAATAAATGGTGTTGGGAAAACTGGCTAGCCATGTGCAGAAAGCAGAAACTGGACCCCTCCCTGACACCTTAGACTAAAATTAACTCCAGATAGATTAAAGCTTAAATATAAGACCTAACACCATAAAAACTTTAGAAGAAAACCTAGGCAAAACCATTCAGGACATAGGCATAGGCAAGGACTTCATGACTAAAACACCAAAAGCATTGGCAACAAAAGCCAAAATAGACAAATGGGATCTAATTAAACTCCAGAGCTTCTGCACAGCAAAAGAAACAATCATTGGAGTGAACCAACAAGCAACAGAAAGGGAAAATTTTTTTGCAATCTACCCATATGACAAAGGACTTATACCCAAAATCTACAAAGAACTAAAACAGATTTACAAGGAAAAAAAAAAAACCATTCAAAAGTGGGTGAAGGATATGAACAGACACTTTTCAAAAGAAGACATATATGAGGCCAACAAACATATGAAAAAATGCTTATCATCCCTGGTCATTAGAGAAATGCACATCTAGTTGTATATATTTATAGGGTATATAAGGTATTTGTGATACAAGCATGAGAAGCATAATAATCACATTATGGAAATGGAATATCTGTCCCTTCAAGTATTTAACCTTTGTGTTGCAAAGAGTTCAATTATACTTTTATTTTAGAATACACAATTATTATTGATTATAGTCACTCTTTTGTGCTATCAAATACTATGTCTTATTCATTCTTTCTAACTACTTTTGCACCCATTAACCACCCCCACGCCTCTCCAACCCTTCCACTACCCTTCCCAGCCTCTGGTAATCATCCTTCTACTCTCTATCTCCATGAGTTCAATTGTTTTGATTTTTAGCTCCAACAAATAAGTGAGAACATGCAATGTTTGCCTTTCTGTACCTAGTATATATTATTGAACATGATGATCTCCAGTTCCGTCCACGTTGTTGCAGGTTACAGGATGTCATTCTTTTTATGGCTGAATAGTACTCTCCGTTGTGTATAAGTACAACTTTTTTTTTTTTTTTTTTTTGAGACAGAGTCTTGCTCTGTCGCCCAGGCTGGAGTGCAGTAGCACAGTCTCAGCTCACTGCAACCTCCGCCTCCCAGGTTCAAGCAATTCCCCTGCCTCAGTCTCCTGAGTAGCTGGGACTACAGGTGCACACCACCATGCCCAGCTAATTTTTGTAATTTTAGTAGAGACAGGGTTTCACCATATTGGCCAGGCTGATCTGGAACTCCTGACCTCATGGTCTGCCCGCCTGAGCCTCCCAAAGTGCTGGGATTACAGGCATGAGCCATCATGCCCAGCAGTACTACATTTCTTTATCTATTCTTCCATTGATGGACATTTAGGTTGCTTGGAAATCTTGGCTGTGTAGACAGTGCTGCAACAGACATGGGAGTGCAGATATCTCTTTGATATACTGATTTCCTTTTTTTTTTTTTTTTCAGTATATAATCAGCATTTGGGATTGCCGGATTGTATGGTAGCTCTGTTTTTCGTTTTTTGAGGAGCCTCCAAACCATTCTCTGTAGAGATTGTAATAATTTACATTCCCACCAACAGTGTCCAAGCTTTCTTTTCTCCTAACAACCTCACCAGTATTTGTTATTACCTGTTTTTTGAATAAAAGCCCATTTGACTGGGATGGGGATTATACCTCATTGTAGTTTTGATTTTTATTTCTCTGATAATAAATGATGTTGAGCACTTTTTTTTTTTTTTTTTTTTTTTTAGACAGAATTTCGCTCTTTTCTCCCCAGGCTAGAGTGCTGTGGTGCTGTCTCGGCTCCCTGCAGCCTCAACCTCCTGGGCTCAAGCAGTCCTCCCACTTCAGTCTCCAAGTAGCTGGTACCACAGGCATGCACTACCACACATGGCTAATTTTTGTACTTTTTATAGAGATAATGTTTCACTGTGTCACTCAGGCTGGTCTCAAAACTCCTGAGCTCAAGCAGTCTGCCCATCTCGGCCTTCCAAAGGGCTGGGATTGCAGGCATGAGCCATGAGCACTTTTTCATATTCTCGTTTGCCATTTGTAAGTCCTCTTTTCACAATTACCTATTCAAAGCTTTTGACCATTTTTATTTTATTTTTTTCTTTTTTCGAGACAGGGTCTCACTTTGTTGCCCAGGCTGGAGTGCAGTGGTGCAGTTACAGCTCACTGCAGCCTCAACCATCCGGGCTCAAGCAATCCTCCCACCTCAGCTTCCTGAGAAGCTGGGACTAGAGACGCACACCATCATACCCTACTAATTTTTGATTTTTTGTAGAGACAAGTTCTTGCAATGTTCCCCAGTCTGGCCTCAAACTCAGTCTTAAGCTATCTTTCTGACTTGACCTCTGAAAGCACTGGGATTACAGGCATGAGCCACCATGCCCAGCTTCCCATTTTTAAATCAAATTATTAGATTTTTTTCCTATAGAGTTTTTTGAGCTTCTTATATATTTTGGTTGTTAATCCGTTGTCAGATGGGTAGTTTGCAAATATTTTATTTCTTTCTGTGGGTTGTCTCTTTACTTTCTTAACTGTGCAGAAGCTTTTTAACTTGATATGATGTGATCCAACCATTTTTGCTTCGATTGCTAGTGCTTGTAGAGTATCACTCAAGAAACTTTGGCCCAGACCAATGTCTTAGAGAGTTTCCCCAATACTTTGTTGTGGTAGTTTCATAGCTTGAGGTCTTAGGTTAAGTCTTTAATTCATTTTGATGTAATGTTTTCATGTGGCAAGAGATAGGGTATAGTTTCATTCTTCTGCATATGTATATCCAGTTTTCCAAGCACCATTTATTGAAGAAACTACCTTTTCCCCAGTGTATGTTCTTGGCACCTTTGTCAAAAATGAGTTCACTGTAGGTTTGTAGATTGGTTTCTGGGTTCTCTATTCTGTTTTACTAGTTTATGTATCTGTTTTTATGTCAGTACCATGCTGTTTAGGATACTAAAGCTCTGTACTATAATTCGAAGCCAAGTAATGTGATTCCTCCAGTTTTGTTCTTTTTGCTGAGGATGGCTTTGGCAATTTTGGGTCTTTTCTGTTTCCATATAATTTTTAGGTTTTTTTTTTTTTTTTTTTTTTTTTTGTTTTTTTTTTTTTTTTTTTTTTTCATTTCTGTGAGGAATGTCATTGGCATTTTAATAGTTATTGCATTGAATCTGTAGATTGCTTTGGGTAGTATGGGCATTTCAACAATACTGATTCTTCCAATTCATGAACATAAAATATCATTCCATTTTTTTGGTGTCCTCTTCAGTTCCTTTCATCGTGACTTACAGTTTTCATTGTAGAGATCTTTTACTTCTTTAGTTAATTTGTAGATATTTAATTTTATTTGTAGCTGTTATAAATGGGATTACTGGTTTGATTTCTTTTTCAGATTGTTCACTGTTGGCATGTAGAAATGCTACTGATTTGTGTATGTTGATTTTTGTATCCTGCTATTTTTTAAAATGTGTATTCATTAAGCAACTGAAACAGGGCTATGATTTGATTCTTTTTCAATCTGTCACTTGCTTTTTAAATACTAGTTATTATAAATTTGAATAGTTTATTTCTACTCTTTCATTTTTTTACTTTCTTGTGTATTTAAGGTTGCTACTTCCATGTCAGTGTCCTTGTATAGACATTTAATTCATCTTTTTGTAAACTACTACAGGTATTTAGAGCAATATGTTTTCTGAAACACTGCGTTGGCAGCTTTCCATAATCTTGGAATGTTGTAGCAACACTTACTATTTAACAAAAATAAAGAAAATTTCTGTTTGGATTTCAGCCCGGTCTCAAACATTGCGTATTTATACATCAGTATGAGTTAGAAATTATAGTTACAGGTCTTCCTTCAGCTCACCTTGGAAAAAAAGCCTAAAATTCACAGATATATATATATATATATATATATATTTTTTTTTTTTTTTTTTTTTTTTTTTTGAGACATGGTCTTGGTCTGTCTCCCAGGCTGGAGGTCCAATCTCAGTTCACTGCAACTTCCACCACCTGGGTTCAAAGGATTCTTGTGCCTTGGCCCCCTGAGTATCTAGGATTACAGGCATGAGCCACCACGCAGGCTAATTTTTGTATTTTTAGTACAGATAGGGTTTTACCATGTTGACCAGGCTAGTCTCAAACTCCTGGCCTCATGTGATCTGCCTGCCTCAGCCTCCCAAAGTGCTGGGATTCCAGGCATGAGGCACGGTTGCATGAGGCACATGCAACCGTGTTATCTTTAGGTTACTTATTTTCCATATGAAATTATAAATTTTACCCTTTGCTTGATTGTCCATGCATGGAATCTGACCTACTAAATAATGTAGAATTTCTGTATTCCAGATTCTTGTCAGAGAAAATAAACTCTCAGCTGTCAAATTCAGAAGTTTAGTTGCCAGAAAGATGAACTGAAGAATATGCGGTCCATTTCTATCCATTTACCCACATATTCCATTTTATGCTCAGACCAATCCAGATCTTTGAAGTTTTGTACCAAGACTACATTGTATCCTAGATAGAGTCATCTTTTCTGATCTCCACTTTGACACCATACTTCGGCCTACATCAACATATTTGTAAAATTTCTTAAAAGTATTTTAAAGCCATAATTGTATAATATTGTTGAGGATATTATCTACACAGTGTCTCCAGAAAAGATACTTTGCTCATATTCAGTACCTGAAACTGATATTGGTTAAATCCTTCTTTCCTCTGGCTGCTGTGTTCAAAGGCAAACATGTGGCTCACTTCTGTCAACCATAGTTGACCTTATAATACCTATTTTTGGTACTGGTTCTACCTCTAGTTTCATCTCACTTTCTTACCCACCACCCCCTCACATACACACACACATACATTTCTATATATTTTTATTTTCTGTATATCTCTGTAATTGCTTCAAGTTCTCTTGTGCAGTGAGAGTGGTATAAATAAAAAACAGAATCAGATATACCTTATATTTTTTTGTCAGGTATTTCAATTTGAAATTAATATGGAAAGACTTTAAAGAGAGTGTATTACAGTGATTAAAAGATGGAAACTGGCCGGGTGTGGGGACTAATGCCTATAATCCCAGCACTTTAGGAAACTGAGGCAGATGGATCACTTGAGGTCAGGAGTTCAAGACCAGCCTAGCCAACATGGTGAAACCCCATTTCTACTAAAAATATAAAAGTTAGCTGGGCGTGGTGGTGCATGCCTGTAATCCCAGCTTCTCAGGAGGCTGAGGCAGAACTGCCCAGGAGGCGGAGGTTGCAGTGAGCTAAGATTATACCACTGCACTCTAGCCTAAGCAACAGAGCGAGACTTCCTCCGTCTCAAACAAACAAGCAAACAAACAAAAATATGGAAATTTAGGATCAGAGCGATAAGGATGTAAATTTCAGCTCTGCTGCTTATTGGCTGTGTGATCTTAGTCAAATTGCAGCATCTTTAAGCTTCACTTTCCTGATCTGCAAAATGGAGATAATGATAGTGCTGCCATGGGATGCTATGAGGATAGGAGCAGTACATACGTTATAAGGTTGTTGTAAGGATTAAATTTAAAAATACATAAAGTACCTGGTATAATGTCTATCACTAAAAAATTGCTTATAAATGTTATTTATTATGTATTCATGTAATTAGGGGGTGTAACCAAACTTCAAAGAGTTTCTGAACGCATGAAAATGTTGGCAAAATTTGACTGGAGAGGGGTCCTGTATAATAATCAAATCCTCAAAAGGAGCAGTCACTGAAAAAAAAAAAAAAAAGAATTACTGAAGAACAGGATTCCCTGTTAGAATATTTTAACTTTGCTTAACTCTACATGATTTATGTTCTACTCCATTTTGATTCTGATAAGATTTGATGTATCTGATAGATTACATTTCATCGAATATTTAAGTAATTTTTCTTAGAAATTTTTGGAACAAATATGAAATGGCCTTTTTGGTGGTTATTTTTGTTCTAAAATCTCATCTTTTGCTGCAATCTCAGTTTTCCTTTATTTGCATTGAGATGATAGACTGAATACTGCCTTTTAACTTTTTGTCTATTACTAACATTTTAAGTGTGCCTCACTAACGTAGGCAAAGTTTTATGGAGTTTAATTATTAATGAACACCCCTTTTTATAGGGCAACTCAAATAGTTTCCATTTATTACCATGATTGTCAGTATTTGTCTTTTTCTCTCTGATTAGGTTTTTGTTGTTTTTTTTTTTTTTGCTGTTTGCTTTGCCTTCATTTGTAGAACGTTTGGGACACATTTACTTTTTATCAGAATTATAACTTTTAATATTAAAATGCATGCTAATAGAGTTATTTTTATTCTAACATTTTTTCTAACATTATTTTATTTCAGAAAAAATAAAAGCAATTATAAGAATATAGAAGACATGTCACTTTTTTTTTTTTTTTTTTTTTTTTTTTTTTGAGACGGAGTTTCACTCTTGTTACCCAGGCTGGAGTGCAATGGCACGATCTCGGCTCATGGCAACCTCCGCCTCCTAGGTTCAGGCAATTCTCCTGCCTCAGCCTCCTGAGTAGTTGGGATTACAGGCACGCGCCACCATGCCCAGCTAATTTTTTGTAGTTTTAGTAGAGACGGGGTTTCACCATGTTGACCAGGATGGTCTCCATCTCTTGACCTCATGATCCACCCGCCTCGGCCTCCCAAAGTGCTGGGATTACAGGCGTGAGCCACCGCGCCCGGCCGACATGTCACTTTTAAAAGACAAAATAATTCATCAGCATAAAAAGGTTCAAACCAGTTAGATGCGTAGTCCCTGAGATAGCAAGTTGGGATTCTTTGTATGAAAGACCACTCAAAGAATGGGTAGGAATAAAAGTTAAGCTTTTAGGCTTATATATCTGGCCAGGGACGTGTACAACTTTATATCTGGATAAGCATGTAAAAGGAATCATTGGTACTCAAGATCAGCTTGTCTGCCAGCACAGTCAGCTGTTTGCAGATAATACATTTTCTCACTCCCTCCTGAATTTCTAACAGTTTTAATTCTTATATAAACCTTTCTGTTTTGTGTTCACTCAATCTGTGATCCTTACCATTTAACATACTGGGATAGGAGACAGCATCAGCCTCTTTTAGAGACACAGTAACATTCAATCAAATGATGTTTCTTATCTTTCATACAGGCCAAGTAGTACTATACGGCTAATGCAGTGGTTTATGGTAACTTAGGCCATAACTAAAGAAACAGGCTAAAATATTATTATGTCTCTTCCAGCATCTTGAAATAGCACTTAACTAGAATTTGGAGAGGGTGATGGTAGAAAAATTCAGATCACATTATTCCCTGTAATAGATATGATTGCCACCTTCCTAATATTTTAGTATGTAATATTTTTCCTAATACTGTAACTTCTCTCTTGAGTTGCTGAGATTTACTTTATCCTTCTTAAGCTGTGGAGCTTCTTTAGTTTCCTGCCCGAGCTACTGCAGTTGTTGTACTCCAAGTCTTACTTCCTCTTACATGGCGGAGCTGACCCTGAAAACCTTGTCCCATTTGAAAAATCCCTACTTACACTTAGGTTTATATCTTCTATCCTTTCCTAAGCCTAAGCAGTTTTCTTCCCTGTGCTTCTAGACCCTTTTACTGTATGATCTAGCATTTTCAGAATTTTTTAATTTTTCCATGGCCAGATAGCCAACCCAGTAAAAGCCATAATGTCAGGGTTATAGGAGCCAGAGATTGCGTTTCATTGTGAGTTAGCAGTGTGAAACTATTTGTCAAACTGTGTAGCCCTTATAATTATCAAGACATGTTTTTAAATTTATTAATTCTACTTTGTTTTCTTGTTTTTAATGCTGAGTTTGGCATCTTAATTTCAAAATGGAAATAGTATTTGTAAGATGATTTGAAAAAAAAAAAAAAAATACCTGCCGGGTTCTGTGTTTGGTAATGGCTAAGATTGCTCCTAATGGACCAGCCTTCCACAGATTAGCAATCATAAATTCTGGACAAAGTATAAAAAAGCACTGAAGGCAAATGGAGAGCAACCACTTAAAAGAAGAAAATGACACTGAGTGAGTTTCCTGTTTTTTACAACTTCTAGCCTGAGAGAAGATCCCATTCTTGGGGCAGCCAAAAGTTGAAGAGAAATCCACTGTTACATTGGCTTGAAAATCAAAAGATAAAATTGTAGTCACTACAGCGGATGTAAAGTGACTTGAAAATCTTAGAAAGAAGACACCAAATAGAAGAAGCCCCAACTTTTATTATAAAGTCTGTCAAGTTTTTATCTTGTTACCTGAACTACACACATGAAAGACAGGCTCCAAACAGCACAATTAAGGATAAAGGAATTGAACTGAGATTTCAGGTGACCTATGTATGAGAGACAGAGTTTGGGATTTCAGTTCAGCCAAGTTAATTGTTTGCTAAAATAATCAAAAATCAATGTTTTTCAGAAGAACATAGCAGAATTGAGACTCTAAAATATGTCCTTCACAATGTCCAGGACAAAGTTACCAAATATATGAAAAAACAGGAAACATATAACTCATACTCAGGAGCAAAAATCAAAACTCAAAAGGCAATGGAGACAACGCCACCACCACCAGGATAACCTAGATTTTGGATTTATGAGACAAAGCATTTATAATATGCTCAAGGGTTTGAAGGAAAATACACTTGGATAAATAAATAGGAAATCTCAAGAGAAATAAAAACTATTAAAAGAAAGAACCAAATAGAAATTCTAGAATTTAGAATTAAAATATAGTATTTAAAATAAATGTCACTAATTGTGCTTAGCAGCATATTGGAGAGGAAGGAAGCGTCAGTTCACTTAAATCAATAGAAACTATCCAATCTAAAGAACAGAGGACAGTGTGAAAAGATAATAATAAAACAGACAGAAGCTCGGGGGGGGGGGGTCTAATTATCTGTAATTAGAATCCTCAAAGAGAAAGAGGAAAATGAAGCTGGAAAAAATAGTTGAAAAAATAATGACCTCAACTCTCCAATTTTGGTGAAAGACATAAATTTATAGTTTCAAGCTTAGCAAACCGAGTCAGGATAAATATGAAGAAAATTTCATCTAGGGTCATTACAGTTAAAGTGCTCCAAACTGAAAAGAATAAGAAAATCTTGAAAACAGAGAAAAATAAATTACAGAATTACATAAAAGGACATCAATTTAAATGATCACTCACTTTTCATCAGAAATAATGAAGGCCAGAAGATACAGAAACAGTAATTTTTAAATGCCAAAAGAAAAAAGCTGTCAACTCTGAAATGCATATCCAGTGAAGATATTATTAAAGAACAATGGAGAAATAAAATCATTTTCACATAAAATAAAACTAAGGAGATTAGTTACCAGCATACCTACCTACACTGTAAGAAATGCCAAGAAAATTCTGCAGACTGAAAAGCAATAAAACCAGCTTGAATTTCGGCTCTTCAAGAAGGAATGAAGAACATGAGAAATAGTAAATATGTGGGTAAATATGATTTTTAACTTATTTAAAATACATATGCAAAACAAAAATAATATTGTGAGGTTTGCATATGTAGATGTAATATATAATTCTCAATGTATTATATATAATAACTATAGCATCAAGGAGAGGGGGTAAATGGATCTATACAGTTGCAAAGTTCTAACATTTTACGTCAAGTGATATGATATTAACTACTGCCTAGATTGTGAGAAGTTAAGGATATATATTGTAATCACTAGAACAACGGTTCTCAAATTTTTTGGTCACAAAACCCCATCACACTCCTAAAAATTAATTGAGGATGCCAGAGAGCTTTTGTTTGTGTATATTATATCTATCTATCAATACAAACCATACTATAAATTTAAAAATTATAAAAATATTTATTTAAAATAAATGCATTACATTCTAACAAATAACGTTGTATTAAAATTATATTTTATAAAACAAAATAATAGAAGATTGGCATTGTTTTACATTTTGCAGATCTCTTTAATATCTGACTTAATAGAAGACAGCTAGATTTTCATGTCTGCGTCTGCATTCAATCTATTGTGATATGTTGTTTAGGTTGAAGCATATGAAGAAAATCCATCCTCACACATATATGTAGTTGGAAATGGAGGAGAATTTTAATAGACTTTTCAGATAATTGTGGATATCTTCTTTAATACTACACCAAAACTCAGAAGTGGAGGTTTCTTAAAGGTTAGTTACCATGTGGAATACAAAACCATATTGGTGAACTTTTTGTACTCTCCATCAGTCATTCTTGCATTTGAATCATTTTGTAACATCATGCATTAATCATTTGGAAAAGAATGGTCCTAAATCTTCAATATGTTGATACATTTTATTAGACAGTGTTCAAAAGCATGTGTTAATATCACATCATCTCATTAGAAAAGTCTTTTAGTTTTAAGAAGCTGTCTTACAGTACATTATGTACAAGTTTCTAAAAATTACAATTTTCACTTAAAAGTTCATATTTTATCATTGGAAATAAATACTGCCCCATGTTTTCATTGAAGTGATACACTCATTTTATTTATTTCTGAAAAAAAAAAAAAAAAAAAAAAAAAAAAAAATGCCCAGTAGCCAAGTCCAAATAACCATTGTTTGTCTGCCAGAGTTGTCTGTCAAGTAAAAAATGGTGTTCTGTGAAAAAAAGGGGTTAAATCCACTTGCAAGTCAATCACATAAGTGCTTTTCCTCAAGACAGTTGCTGTATTTCAGTTTGAAGCAGAATTACTTTAAGATGATATCTCATCTTATCACACAGAATGTTAAATAAACGTGCTCTGGGGTTTATATTTAACATATATTTTCACTGTTCATCAAGAATATTCTTCATTGAAACTGGGTTTTTTCAAGTATGAGTGCATGGTAGTGAAGAAGACAGTCACTGCCAGTACACTTCATTGCCACCACTTGATTTGTGCTAAGGCCCAATAATTTTACACACAATTGGTTAAGCACAGATAGTGAGAATATCAACACAATTGGCCCAGGATAAACAACCAGAAAGGTTATTCAACACTTTGATTATTTTGGTACCACTTGTGTTTCCTGTCAAGTGTTGACATAAAAAATATTTTCTTGGATGATTAGTTGGTTCTGACACCATATAAATACAACAAAACAAGCCCTGCTACACCTGTACATTCATTCATTTATAAGGCAAAAATATGTTTACAGACAAAAGATTAAATCAGTCTTTATATTTTCAGTTAAATCTTTAAATCAGTTAATTTCTGTATAATTGGAAATGGCAATGCGATGGTTCTTTTATAAGCTTTCCATCCAGCAGGCATTCAGCAATGTCAATTATATAAGGCTATACTAGTTTCTCAGCTATTGTGTACTTTACTGGCCAATGCAATATAATAACTTAGCCTGTAAAATGGTCACTTCAGTGAGTGACCATTTCCTTGTTAGTCTGGAAAGTTATGAAAATAATATTTGGTGTTTAAAGCATTCATGATACCTACATTTAAAATTTATATTTCTTTTGCTTTAAACTCTGAATGATAGGTCTCAAAATGATGCTGCAACTTAACTTGGACAATAATACTATTCAAAAATATTCTGTTACGGAAGATATAATAAGGTAAATTATTAACATTTATAAAGCCTACTAAAAGATAGTTTTCATGATAGTTTTTCCTTATATATAAAGTTTCACCCAGTTCATTTAAGTAGATTCCTCTCTTCATTGAGTCAGAGAACTATCACTTTCATCTTTCTCAGCATCTTAGAATTAAACAGGGAAGTTGAATGCTAGGAAAGATTATTGTGCTAAAATAGATAACACCAAACTTACCATTTTAACCATTAAGTGTAGTCAGTGTCAAGTATAGTTCAGTGTCATTAAGTACCTTCATATTGTTGTGCAACCGTCACCACTGTTCATTTTCAGAATGTTTTTCTCATCCCATACTGAAACTGTGTATCCACTAATAATTCTCCCATTTCTAAGCTAATGATCCATTCTTAAATCTTAAACATGAAAATATACATAATTTTTTATTTTAGAGTAAAATATTAAATTCTAAAATCAGTTTTCTTTCAAATTAAAATTTTTAAAGTTTTTGAAAAAAATATTAAATATTGTAAAATAAATATTCATGGTATACATATTATTGTGTTTCCATGTAGGTGTGACCACAATTCTAAATAACCCATGGGTTAAAAACAGGAACAACAAGGAAAATTAGAAAATATTTCAAAGTGAAAGATAATGAAATAAAATATATCAATTTGTGGAATGCAGTAAAAATTGAACTTGAAGGGAAAAGCATAGCTTTAAATAATATGTTAGAAAATAAAGATATAAAATGAGCGACCCAAGTTTCTGCCTTAGAAATGGTAGTGGGAGTGTGTGGAGTAGGAAAAAGTAAGCACAAAGTAACTAATAGAACTGAAATAGGTCAGCCATAGTGGCCTTGGTAGGCTGAGGCAGACAGTTTGAACTCAGGAGTTTGAGGCCAGCCTGGGCAGTATGGTGAAACCGCATCTCTACAAAAAATATAAAATTAGCCAGGTGTGGTGGTGTGCCCTTGTAGTCCCAGCTGCTCGGGAAGTGGAAGTGGGAAGATAGCTGGATCATGGGAGGCAGAGGTTGGAGTGAGCTGAGATCATGACACTGCACTTCATCCTAGGCAACAGATACTGTCTCAAAAAAAAAAAAGAAAGAAAGAAAAGAAAAGAATAAAAAAATAATAACAATAAAAATAGACATCAATGAAATAGAAAACAAAAAATGGAGAAACATCAACAAATTTGATCTACAGGAAAATTTGAGCCATAGACTGTCTCAAAAAAAAAACAAATAATAATGATAGAAGTCAATGAAATGTAAAACAAAAAACAGAGAAACATCAACAAATTTGATCTACAGGAAAAGAAAACAGTGAAAATACAAATTGCCAGTGTTACGAATGAAAGAGGGAATATCACTATACATCTTGTACACATTAAGAGACAAGAGGATATATGAACAACTCTCTGCTGGTAAATTTGAGAACTGAGATGAAATGGACAAGTTCTTTTAAAAATACGACTGAATTGATAGAAGATGAAATTGTATTTTATCTTAGATTTTGTAATCTAAGTAGACTCCTAGTCATTAAAGAAATTAAAGTTGTTACCAAAAATTTCTCAAAACTCCAGACTCAGATGAGTTTGCTGGTTAGTTCATCAAGTATTTAAAGAAGAGGTAACACCAATGGTATACAGACTCTTAGAAAATAGAGGAGGGAAGAACACTTCTTACCAGATTTTATTAGGCCATCATTACCTGATGCTAAAACTTGACAAAGTTATTACAAAATACAGGCAGCCCTCTGTACTCACAGATTCTGCATCCATAGATTCAAACCAACCTTGGATTGAAAATATTAAATAAATGTGGCCAGGCGTGGTGCTTCATGCCTGTAATTCCAGCACTTTGGGAGTCTAAGGTGGGCAGATCATGAGATCAAGAGATCAAGAGCATCCTGGCCAACATGGTGAAACCCCGTCTCTACTAAAAATACAAAAATTAGCTGAGGATGGTGGAAAGCGCCTGTAGTCCCAGCTACTCTGAAGGCTGAAGCCGGAGAATTGCTTGAACCCAGGAGGTGGAGGTTGCAATGAGCTGAGATCACACCATCACTGCACTCCAGCCTGGTGACAGAGCAAGACTCTGTTTCAAAAAAAGAGAAAAAAAAAAATTAAATACAAAGTAACAATACAAGTAATACAACTTTTAAGAAACAATACAGAATAACTATTTCCATAACATTTTCACTTTATTAGGTATTGTAAGTAATCTAGAGTTGATATAAAGTATACAGTAGGATGTGCATATTATTTGTAAGTACTATACCATTTTACATAAGAGACTTGAATATCTGTGGACTTTGGTATCCACAGGGGGTCTTGGGACCAATCCATATATACTGAGAGATGGCTATATGTTAAAACTTACAGACTAGCATCCCTAATACTTAGAGAGAAAATCAAATCGACATATAAAAAGGATAATTTGTTGTGACCAAGAGATGTTTATCCTAGGAGTCCAGCATTGGCTTAACTTTTGAAAATCAGTGTAATTCACTACAGTAAAAGAAAAAATAATGATTTCAATGAAAATGCATTTGACAAAATTTAGTACCCTTCATGATTAAAAAAAAAAAACAAAAAAAAAACTCCCAGCTAATAGAGAATAGAAGAAAAGGAAAGTCCTTCAGTTTCATAAAAGGCATCTATTAAAAAACCTAAAACCAATATCATACTTAAATATTGAATATTCTGTCCCTAAGATAGGCAACAAAGCAAAAATGTCAACTCTCACCATTTTTATTCAATATTCCAATAAGGCAAGAAAAAGAACAAAAGGTAAAATATTGGGAATTAAGAAGTAAAACTGTCTCTAATTACAGATAACAATTGTTTAAGGAGAACATCTTAAGGAGTCTAAACAATTACAGTGAGTGAATTTAGCAAGTTCTCAGAATAGAAGGTCAAAATACAAAAATACATTGTATTTTTATATATAACAGGAAGAATCAGTTGGAAAGTAAAATTTAAATGAACAACACCGTTTACAATAGCCCAACAAGATACTTATGAATAAATTTTCCAAAAAGCAAGCAATATCTGTATATTAGAAACTACAAAATCCTGCTAGGAAAAGCCAAAGATCTAAAATTAGGGAAGAGATATACCATGTTTGTGGATTGGAAGATGCAGTATTGTTAAGATGGCAATTCTTCCCTAATGGATCTGTAAATTCATTGCAAACCAAATCATAATTTTAGCAAGCTTTTTTTAGAAAAAGGAAATTGTGCCAGATGTGGTGGGTCACATCTGTAATCCCAACACTTTAGGAGGCCTCGGTGGGAGGATCACTTTGGCCCAGGGGTTCAAGACCAGCCTTGGAAATGTAGTGAGATGCTATTTCTACAAAAAATTTTTAAAATAGCCAGACATGGTGGTGTACACCTGTAGTCCCAGTTACTTGGGGAGCAGAGGTAAGAGGATCCCTTGAGCCCAGGAGGTCAAGGCTGCAGTGAGCCATGATCACACCACAGCACTTCAGTCTAGATGACAGAGTGAAACCCTCAAAGGTAAATAAATAAATAAAAATTAAAAAATTGAAATTGACAAGTTGGCAAATTCACCAAGTGGCATACAGTAAGCATGTACAGCTTTTCACGTCAGTCATACTTAAATAAAGTGGTTTAAAAAGAAATTGACAAGTTGATTTCAAAATTTGTACAACAGTACAGATAATCTAAATATTTAAAGTAGTGCTGGCTGGGACACGGTGGCTCACACCGGTAATCCCAGCACTTTGGGAGGCCGAGGCGGGTGGATCACGAGGTTAGGAGATCAAGACCATCCTGACCAACAGGGTGAAACCCCATCTCTACTAAAAATACAAAAATTAGCTGAGCGTGGTAGCTCATGCCTGTAATCCCAGCTATTTGGGAGGCTGAGGCAGGAGAATTGCTTGAACCCAGGAGTTGGAGGTTGCACTGAGCCAAGATCACACCACTGTCCTCCAGCCTGGTGATAGAGTAAGACTCTGTCTCAGTCAGTCAGTCAACAATAAAGTAGTGCTTTCCTATAGAACTTTCTGTGTTGGTGATAATATTCTGTAGTTGTACTGTTCAGTATCGTAGCTAGCCAAATGTGACTGTTGAGCACTTACAAAGTGTTTAGAGCAACAGGAACTGATCTTTTAATTTAAATGTAGATACTCATGCGGCTAGTGTCTACTGTATTGAACACTGCAGAAAGTAACCCTGAAAATGAAAGACGTTCATACTACATGACGTTGAAACTTAGTATAAAGCTACAATAATTAAGACAGTGTGCTACTGGCATAAGAAATACGGATTAGTAGAACAGAGTGAGAGCTTAGAAATCAATCTATACCTAATGTGGTTTATTGCTTTTTGACAAAGATGGTAAAGCAATCCAATACAGCAAGGAATTTTTTTAACTAGTAGTGCTGGAGCAACTCGATATCCATATGGAATAAGATGAACCTCCAATTCCATTTCATACCATATACAAAAATTAATTCAAAATGGAATATAGACCTAGATGTAAATGAAGAAAAGTGAAAAACTTCCAAAGGAAAACAGGGTAGTTGTGGCAGATTTCTTAGAGGAGCAATAAAAAGTAATAACCATGAAAAAATAAGTTGATAAATTAGAATTAATTAAAATTTAAAATTTCTCATCAGACTGGGCACAGTGGCTCATACCTGTAATCCCAGCACTTTGGGAGGCCAACATGGGCAGATCACTTGAGGTCAGGAATTCGAGACCAGCTTGGCCAACATGGTAAAAACCTGTCTCTACTAAAAATACAAAAATTTGCAGGGCGTGGTGGCAGGCACCTGTAATCCCAACTACTCAGGAGGCTGAGGCAGGAGAATTACTTGAACCCATGCAGCAGGGGCTGCAGTGGTCCAAGATTGTGCCACTGCACTCCAGCCTGGGTGACAGAGGGAGACTGTGTCTCAAAAACAAAAAATAAAAAAATTGAATAAAATAAAATTTCTCATCAAAAGGCAAGACTAAGAAAATGCAAAGGCAAGCCAAAGACTTCAAGAAAATGTTTGCAATACATATATCTGACAAGTTTATTGTCAGATATATAAAGATCTCCCACAACTCACTGATTTAAAAAGACAACCCAGTTCGGAAGTGCCCAAAAGATTTGAATAGATTCTTCACAAAGAAGATAAATGCTCAATAACAGTATTATTAGTTGTCAGGGAAATGCAAATTCAAACCAAAATGAGATATCACTACACATCTTCCAGCATGGCTAAAAAGATTGACAATCCGCATGAGGCCTAGAATTAGACAGTTGAGTGGAGCAACTGGAACTCATACTTTGTTGGAAGTATAAAATCGTACAACCATTTTGGGAAAAGATTTGTCAATTTCTTATACAGCTGAACTTACACCACCATATGACCCAGAAATTCCACTCTTAGGTAATTACCCAAAAACAGATGAAAACATATATCTACAAAAAGATTTGTACAAGAATATTCATAGATGCTATCAACAGAAAAATGGTTAAACTGTCATATAAACAAACTCGTATAATCACAAAGTGGAATTATTGTGATTAACTGTCTCAATTTGCCTGGGTCAGAGTTTTCTAGAATGTGGGACTTCAAGTGCTAAAACCAGAAAATTCCTAAGCAAATCAGGAAGAGTTGGTCACTGTAATTATCCTCTCAGCAATAAGAACAGCTAACTCCTGATAGATTCAAAAATATGGGTGAATCTCAAAAACATTCTGCAGAGTGAATGAAACATATAAGAGTTCATATTCTATGATGCGACTTACATGAACTTCTAGAGCAGGTAGAACTAAGTTGTAAAAACAAAAGCAGGGAAGTATTTCTGTTTGGTGTTTGGTTGTTGGGAAGGGGTGTGAGGGAACTTTCTGGAATGATGATCTATATTTTGTGGAGATTTAGGTTACACAGGTATATACATTTGTCAAAACTCAATGAATATTAAAGGTTTCTGCATATCTGCATTCTAAAAGTATCTGTAAACAACTACTGAACTCTAATGTTATGGATACTGAGGTGTTTAGGAGTGAGGTGTAACTCTTTTTCACTTACCAGGTGTGGAATTTCTTAAAATGTATTATGTAGGTGTCAGAGACCTAAAGGAAAATCATTCCTTGAGCATTTCTCCTGAGTTGAATTGTTTGTTCTGACTCTATTTTAAGAAGGTTTTCTTCAACCTTTGATAACACTTTCCATGTTGCTTGATCCTTATTTTTCATTTTGTAATCCTGTATTTTGTAGGGTGAATCTTTTGTTTTCTAAATTAATGGGTGTCTTCATTGTTTTTATATATGTAATTTGATTAGAGGTTTTGTTTGTTGTATTAATTGCTTTGGTATTATTGAGTCTTTGTTTTTTTCTCACAACCTTTTTTTTGAAAGTTTCCATAGTGTTTACAAATTTAAACAGAGTCTCTGTTTTATAGCATGTTTCTTTCTGAACAATTGTCTTATTTCTCAACGCAGTACATAAAAACTTTTGCAGTTATTTTTGAGGATGGTAATTCTTATAGCATTCTGTTTTCTTGTTCTTGTTTCATTACTTTTCTTTAATAATACATTACTTCTAAAATTGGATCTAGATTGGTTTTAAATTAACTTTTTTTATTAACAACTTTTTGGATTCACAGAAATAAAATAGCATATTATAGAAAATTTTAGCATTAATTTTTTAAACTTTGCTAGTTTTATTTTTACACATATTTTTGTGATGGTGGTGTGTTAGCTCAAAGAAGGTACTGTGCTACTATCCCAGTATTTTTCAGGGTATCTTTTAGTTCTTGCTTTTCAAATACCTCGAAAATGAGCTGTTCTGAGGAAGTTAGTTATAATAATGGTTCTCAACCCTGCAAGAGCCCTGCAAGACCCAGTGCAGTTCTAATAACAAACATTTTTAATTATCTGTTTCTATCCTGAAATTAATGGATTTTTAACCTACCTACACATGTAAAATTCAGTGTAATTGCCTAAATTGTAACATAAGGAGGAAATAAAAGGAGAGTAGTTAATAAATATTTTGATATGTTACTTTTGGAGCATAATGTAATAGATGTTTGTATTTAGACATAGAAACCAATGAATGGGGCAGCTACAAGTGCAGACTGTTACAGGTGTGTTGCATGGATCACTTGTATACCACAAGCAGTATTGCTGTCAATGTCATAATTTTCTGAAATATTTGCACAACTGATAAAATTCTGAAGAAAACAAAGTACAAATTTCCTTCAGTTTACACATTCTATGTGTTTCTGGAAATTTTGGCATCTATTTAAACTATGCAAACATATACTTTGTTTATATTCAAAACAGAATTAGGTTCTGACTCAGGTAATTATAAACAGGTGTTTCATCTTCATGAGTGTCCAGGAGGACATTTGAAAGTTATGAAAGCCAGAGGATAATTATCTTATGTGGAGGATACTCCTATGACTTGCATGTCATCTAGTATCCCTGGACCCTGTGCACTAAATGCCATGAGTGCCCCTTAATCATTTTGACAACCAAACACAAATTTCCAAAACACTATATTGGGTGTTTCTCTACAGTGGAACTCTTTGGCAAGGATGTCACTTCTCAGAATAATGCTTTTAATACATAAGATAAAATACATAGGATTGCAAAGAAAATGGATTGTATTGAAATACAGACCCCAGGTTAAGAATCTCTGCAAAAGGTAACTACCACACCCCTCTCCAGTATACACACTCCAGTTGAGAATCGCTAAGTTGGAGGGGCTTTTTATATGAAGGGAAATGGTGAAAGCTATAGTCTTAAAATTTTATGAATTTGAAAGTACATGTGAGTGCCCAGAACATTTGCCACAAACATTATGTCATCAGTAGGGGACTAGCAACCACTCTCTAATAGAGTCTAAAAGAATGAAAGCAAATAGCATAGGAACTCTTAACTCTATTCTAATTTTGTATCAGAAATTAAGTGTATCAAATGGACTAATGCTTCTATTTTCCATTCTTTTCACATTATGACTACCTCTTTGATTAACATCAATTAAAGTTCAGATCTTTTGCCAACTTGTTTATTCATATATTATAAGGTAACCTTGACAGAACAAAATCTTCCAGCTGTTTGGCAAGTTGGCAAAGAACTTACACATATTAATTTACACATATTAAACACAAGCAGTCCTAGGAATTGGAATTGAAAAGCAAGATAATCAAGAGTTTATTTCAACAGGTGCTCACTTAATGCTTTCTAGGAGTGCATTGCAAGAGGTAACCGTATTGTATGTACATGAATAGCTTGTCATGACAAATGTGGAGAATACTAAAGATGATGATTTTTATTTGTTTTAGGGTATGTCTTTGTGCCAGACTGTCGTCGTGGGCTCTGTAGTCATTCTTCTCTACTCTTCGAGAGCTTGTTACAATTTGGTGGTGGTCACCATATCTCAGGATACATTAGAAAGTCCATTTAATTATGGCTGGGATAATCTTTCAGATAAGGTAAATACCTACCACATATTGCCAGTTTAACAATGTGATAATTAACTTACCCTCAACTAGGAGAACATTGTAGTGCTTGACTTACAAACACATTTATGGAACCTCTGTCTACTGTCAGTAATCATACTTAAAGCTTTGTGTTTAAAAATCACAAGTGTCACATATACGTGTGACATTTGAAATCATTCTTCACAGATAACTTCTCCCAAAGGAGTATTTTCTCTCTCTCTTTTTTTTTTTGTACATAATAATAATGCCACAAACCTCTTGGTCATAAGCCAGTTTTACTAATTTTTGTTAATGATGGCATTCAAATATTTCTAGATAAATGAATTGCCTATTGTTAGCCAGTGAATGTGGTCTTTAATTTGTTAGGAGGAAAGTAACTCGCCACTGCCCAAGAACTGCATATAATCTTAATATTTGGTTCAGGTTTAGATGTTTAAATAATGGCTTTTCATAAAAATCTGGCTTTATCAGTCTTGATAATGGGAGAGAGCATTTGTAGTTCCTTGGGTGTCCAGGTATTTGTTATAATTCCCAGTACTCTAGCTATGCATATTTAACTTTCCAGCATTCCCATCTGCTTCCTTAATGTACATTTTGACATAGCTATGTGTCATATCTTTATAGTAATTTAGATTGGTACTGAATTTAAGGCATCCTGCAATACTATTTTTCATTTATCTTTCTAAAGTGAAAGAATTTTCACATGTGGTTCCTTGTGGCAGATTCTCTTTACTCCCTTTTCCATTTCCCTCTCCCAACACCTGATAGAATAGGAACAAATTTAACATATAGATTAGGTCCAATCGCGTTTTTTAAGCAGAGCTGAGCTGAGTGACTTAACATGTTACATTTTTCTACAGGTGTAAATCAGGGTAAGTGCTGTTATTTTGCCTGTGGAGCAGCTGGAACAGTAATGTCTTCAAAAGTCATTATGAGGCCTAAATATGAGATCACATCTTATTATCCGTATACTAAAATTGTCATAAATGGATGCATTGAAAAATTAACCACTTTTTATTCTTTGTAACTTCAAAGCATTTTATGTCCTTTAAAGGATAAGTATCATTACATGAGAAACCACAAAACACAGAAAAATTTAGAGTTTATGTGCTTGTAGTTGATACATTTTATCTTACCTGACTTGAAACAAGTTAACTGTGGAGGTGATTGCTTTTACATTAAACAGGTGTAAAAATTCTCTGCCATACTCTATTTACAGGCTCATGTAGAAGACATAAGTGGAGAAGAGTATATAGTATTTGGAATGGTCCTTTTTCTGTGGGAACACGTGCCAGCATGGTCGGTGGTATTGTTTTTCCGGGCACAGAGATTAAACCAGAATTCGGTATGATACCATAATATTCCCCAGTGCTTGTTCTCCTATTTTTAAAAATTATGGAACATTTATATTGATTTTCTATTTTTGGCAAAGGTTAAGACTAAAAATTATTATAGATTCTTGCTTCCTTTCTTAGTGGAAAAGTAAAATCATCATATGCCATCTAATACTTTGTTCACAGGCACCTGCTGGCATGATAAATAGTCACAGTTACAGTTCCAGAGCCTACTTTTTTGACAATCCAAGACGATACGATAGTGATGATGACCTGCCAAGATTGGGAAGTTCAAGAGAAGGAAGGTAGATGTAACAAAGCCACTTAACCTGAATTAGTATTGAAACTGATTGAAAAAAACAAATCTAAGCTTTAAACCAAATATGAAAAAAGGTGATTTGGTGGTACTATGTCAATAAATAAGATTGGCAATATTGGAATTTAAAGCAGATGTTAAACCCAGGGTGGGACCTGCGTTATCAGTAACTACCATCTGACTTAAAGCCTATATGCCTCTGGGCAAAAAATGGTATAATTTTAAATTTTGTTGGTTCAGAGCTGTTTGTGGGAGGAAATACTATTGTAGTGATTATGTATCTGTTTCCGTATTTTTTTTTTTTTTTTTGAGATGGAGTCTTGCTCTGTTGCCCGGGCTGGTTTCGGCTTACTGCAACCTCCGCCTCCCAGGTTCAAGCAGTTCTCCTGCCTCAGCCTCCCGAGTAGCTGGGAGTACAGGCAAGTGCCACCATGCCTGGCTAATTTTTTTTTTTTTTTTTTTTTTTGAGACGGAGTCTTGCTGTGTCACCAGGCTGGAGTGCAGTGGCACAATCTCGGCTCACTGCAACCTCCGCCTCCTGGGTTCAAGCGATTCTTCTGCCTCAGCCTCCCAAGTAGCTGGGACCATAGGTGCATGCCACCAGACCCAGCTAATTTTTGTATTTTTGGTAGAGACGGGATTTCACCATGTTGGCCAGGATGGTCTCTATCTCTTGACCTCGTGATCCACCTGCCTTGGCCTCCCAAAGTGCTGGGATTACATGCGTGAGCCACAGTGCTATGCAAAATCCAGAGAAACCGTAGATAAAACTCTTCGGAAGCTTAACTGCCATAGGAAATGCCCCATGCCCTCCTTGTTTCAAAACTATTTCAAGTCCTTAAGTAATACACTATTGGCTGTGATTTGGACAAGGAGAAAAGCTTAATGCACACCTATATAGTGCCTTCAGCTTGATACATTTTCTGTAATCCTAACTTCATCTGGACAAGTTACATAACCTCAGTTTTTTGAGCCTTCTTTTCATCTGTAAGATAGGGATAATAGAACCTATCTGTCTCAGAGGTTGGTTGTGAGGATTAAGTGAATGTATATGTGTGTCTGCATACATATATACATACATAGATACCTTAGAGCCTAACACATACGGGCTACATTATTATTATCATCTGACAATCAACTTTTTCCAGTTCTGATGGTATTTATTCATTCTTTTGTAACATAATGTTATACAGAATCCAGGATATTAGATAAAAGTCATTAAATTTGTAGAAAGGCATTATGTTATTTGACAAAGAACATATTTCAGTATATTTGATTGCTAACTATATTATAAAATTCATTGAAAATGCTAAAAATTCAAATGTGACTTATATTTTGATCATAGTCCTATGATTTCTTTGCCTTTTTTTGTTACAGTTTACCAAACTCGCAAAGTTTGGGCTGGTATGGCACCATGGCTGGGTGTGGCAGCAACAGTTACACAGTCACTCCCCACCTGAATGGACCTATGACAGATACTGCTCCTCTGCTCTTTACTTGTAGTAATTTAGATTTGAACAATCCTCATAGCTTATATGTGACACCACAAAACTGACAGCATCACCAAGTCATGATTCTTGAGTTGTTTTTCATAGATGTGTATATTCATTGTGTTCAAATTTCATCTACATAAACATTCCATTATCTGTTGCAACTGAAAACAAAATCTGGAAGTTTGGCTGTGTTTGGTAAAGAACAGAGCTGTTATTTTTGACATAGTAAAATGGAAAGTTTGGAGTAGGAGAAAAGAGAGATTGCATCTTAAGCACTTGATGGCCTCCAAAAATCCTGACTTTGGAACATCAAATGCATATGTGCACTTTTATCTTTGTTCTGAAAGAGTCACTGCAGTCCCCAAAGTCATATGCTAATGTTCACACTGAAATCTACTATATTGTACACCAAACTGGAAGGCAATTTTCCTATGAAAATCAAAGCCTATATATTCAATGGTATGCTCTATATGGAAATCTTAATAAAAATTTTATAATATGAACAGTACACAGAGTTAAGGAATAAAAATATATCATTCTTTATAAAAATCTTCTGAAATGTTAATCATTGAAGACAGTTCTTTTAAGCATAATTTTAAAATGCCGACTGAAATTCAATCATTTTAAACAAATGATAGTAGTAATCCATTAGTTCTGGCCAGCAGTGTTCTTTGGAGAGCCACAATTTCAAGAGGAAAATATGCCAGTGAAAATTGTGTGGCTACTTTGAGTAGAATTGGTCAATTGATTATTTTGTATACAATTGAGATATATGTAGGAGTTTAAACATAACTCTTCAAGAAAGCAATAGTGACTTTTGCATAGGGTGATGTTGGTAGAAACTTCTTGGGACTAAACAAGTTTAGAAATACATTTAAGAATTATTCACAAAATATATAATTCTAAATTAAAACAAATATATTTTCAAAAGCATTTGATTTATCTGAAGCATGATATAGCTGGTCTTACCTAGTAAATCAGGATTGTCCTCAGGTAAATGAAATCATGATACATTATTGCAGTGAACTCAAGTGCAATATTTTGTGAGACATGTAATTCCTCCTATGATTTTCACATTTTTATATCTTGTATATGGGAAAAGCCAAATTAAATTGAATTCAAATTAATTCCAGCATTAGACTAAATGAGCAACCTTAAGTAAATGTACGAACTAGGTAAGTATAAAACCACAGGTTAACAATATTGGAATACTTTTAAAATTATATTAAAACTGTCTTAAATGTCCCATCCTGAATCTAAAAAACAAAAAAGAAAATGGTAGGCTAATACAGAATTTTAAAATGCACTTTGTACCAGTGTCTATATAGAAAGTAGATGCTGAATACCTCAAATGCCAAGGGAACAAGCAACATTGGGAAGTTGTCACAACATGCTCAAAGACAACTAACTACAACTGTCTGCCATCTATTTCTTCAGAACTAGAACTAATACAACTATCCTTTGCTGTTTTATACTTTGATTACAATGCTATTTCCTCTTGGTTAAAATGTATTTCAACTTTTTAACAACTGATACAATAACTTCACAAAAGTATAACATTAGATTGAAACCCTAAGGAAAAATTGAAATTGCTAATGCTTTTGATCTTTTGGGAGGCCAGTACACAGACAAATTTATTTATTTATTTATTTTTTGAGACCAATTCTCGCTCTGTCACCCAGGCTGGAGTACAGTGGCATGCTCTCGGCTCACTGCAACCTCTGCCTCCCAGGTTCAGGTGATTCTCCTGCCTAAGCCTCCTGAGTAGCTGGGACTACAAGAACATGTCATCACACCCAGCTAATTTTTGTATTTTTAGTAGAGACAGGATTTCACAACATTGGCCAGGATGGTCTTGATCTCTTGACCTCATGATCTGCCCGTCTGGGCCTCCCAAAGTGCTGGGATTACAGGCATAAGCCACCTCGCTGGGCCAATTTCTCCTTTTTATGATACAAAATGACTTTGTATTCAATCAGAAGCATATACTTATGTTATTTTGAGTTTATAAGTTCTCTCATTGTAACCAAATTATTTTAAAATAGTATAAAAAGTTAACCGTGGTATTAACAGTGACAGCAGTACATTTTTATTGCAACTTCAGTTGTTAGATTTCGTCTCAGAATGCTATTTTGAATCTATCCAATCATCTAGAACTGTCTGAAAAGATATGTTGTCTTTATTAATCCTTGGGGTTCAAGATAATAAAGTTTTTCTAGTAAGGCTTCCCTCGGTAATGTTCCTATTTGACCATATTAACAAAGATTACTTTTTTAAAATTTTCAGATAAAATAACTTGGTTCTTCCTGCTGCATAAGTTGATTGTTCCAAATTTAAGATTTGTAAGTTTATTCTTATCACTGACTAGGTACCCAAATTCTTGCATTTGTCTTCTTATACACATCTAACACATCACCAAAGACAAAGATACACTCTGGCCCAATCTTTGCTTAAAAATTCCAAAGCACTAGGAGCACTTTAAGTTTGGTCTCGAAAGGAGTTGTTTATAAAATCAAAGGGCTACCGATTCCCTCTTCATCCTGCACTGAAGCACATAATGACAATATCAAACCTTAATGTTCATTGATTAAAAAGTGACTTTCATTATTAAGTGTGTAATTCTGTAGTGATTAGCAGTATTTGTTTTCATCATTTCACTTGGGTGGCCATTAATTTTTGAAACTTTTACCACTCATTGTAGTTGGTTGTAGTTTTATGAAAAATGTAATTTATAGCTAAAGTGGCTTTTTTATGCATAGCTGCCTTTTTTATTGTTTAACAGTGTTTCTCAGCTATATAATCAGTTCCAAACTGGTTGTAAAAGTATAGCTGTGGCCAATGAATGTATTTATTTGTTGTTTCACTAAATTGTAACAAAACACTACTATTAAAAATAAAAGTGTTTGTGCTTTTCTTTAGAGGTCTGGTTTTCTTCATCTCTCATAATGGACTATATTGAGTTTCTATCATATAAGGGTAAGAACCTAATGCTACCACAAAAAAAAAGAGAAAAAAACATCAGGAGTTACAAATGATAGTTTGCCTTTAGTGAGCTTATAATTACTTACATCTGGATGTCATATCGCTTAATGTTATATACCAATTTGATATCAAGTGCTATGGAGTTTAAAATGTCAATACATTATTAGATAGTATATATTTATTCAAACATTAAGCTAAGAAAAATTGTTGTATGAAATAATTTATAACACCTCTCTCCTTCCTCTTAGAATCTTAAACAGGAATCCATTTGTCTACCTTATAATCCTGGAAAGGTATTGATTATTCAAGAAATTCCTCAATGATGCTGACTTTTCCCAGGAAAGAAGTTCCTTTTTATCCAGAAGAGAACCCTTTCATGACCCACCAAAAACCACACCAAATATTGAATGCAATTACAGCTTTATTGACCCCTTCAAGTCTACAAATCCTTGGGACTCTACTGACCCTTGCTTTAAAGTGAAGGGAGTGAAAGTATTTGGAATAAAGGTAGGACCTCTAATATAATAAAGATGTCACTTTAAAAGCAATTTAATCAACAAACATTTATTAAACGTTCATATGCCAAAAACTATGCTATGGAGATGCAAAAAATAAAAAGGTTCCTTTCCCTGCCCTTAATGAGCTCACATTCTAGGAAAGAAGACTTTTGAAAAATAAAACAATACAGTACAATTTAAGTGACATACAGTAGAGGTAGGTTGTAATTACAGTGGTGACACAAAGAGGAAGTTAGATGATTCTCCTTGAGTGGAGCAAGGGAGACTTCACAGAGGAGATGCTTATGTCAGGCCTGCAAGATGCATAGGAATTTTCCAAGTGGGGAAGGATGACTAGCACACTTGAGGCAAAGAGTACAGCATTTACCAAGGCAGGAGGCCTGGCCATATGGGGCTTCTGAAGAACTGTGAGTCTGTTTCACCAGAACATTCAGTGGAGGAAGCACATCGCACATAAGAAGACCTTGTACACCAAACACAGGAGTTTGGCTTTCTCCTGAAGGTTCCTGAAGTCACTGAAGGGTATTAAGCAGGGAGTAACACTGTCAGAGTGCTTCTAGAAAACCTACTCTGGTAACATCGGGTTGCAACAGAGAGGAGACCAGCTAGGTACAGGAGGCAGATTAGTGTAATACCGTAGGTATTAATAATAGCAATGAAGATGAAAGATAGCGATGCATCAGAGAGGTGGAGATAAAATCAGAACTTAGACACTAAATGATAGGGGGAAGGAGAGGAGAGGCATTAGCCTAGAAAACTTAGAATATAATGGTTCTAAAATTAGCCAAAGTAAGGAACAGAGGCATTAGAGTAAGTTTTGGAGAGAATAAATGTTTTAAGACACAAAAAGGTATCTGTGGAACCACCAAGTAAAGTGCACCAGGCAGATGGATTGAGTTTGACTAAAGGATTTAGGAATCACTAAATTGAAATTACCCAAGCATGAGAAGTGGTGTTATGATTAAGAGAGAATAAATGGAAGTCTGAGGAATAACATTTAAGGAATAAGGCCAAAAGGGGGGTCGGGGGGGTGGTCAGCAGTGAGCAAAATGTTAAGAAATCAAGGGAATCTTTAAAGTAGGGGTTGTCAACAATGTCAAATACAGGGAAAAAAAAGTCAAATAATAGCTCGTGAACTAAACTGTGGATTTAGAATTAAGATTTTAGACTTCACAGGAAGGGGTTGTTAAGAACTACAGCCAAATGGCAGATTTCAGTTAAGGAGCCAGTAGAAGGTGACAAATGGAGGTAAGAATATTCCTTCAAAAACACTGGCTGTTTAAAAAAAAAAAAAAAAAAATGAAGGGAGGCATAAAATGAGAGAGAGGGATACACCAAAAAAATGGCCTTTTGAATCCACTACTGTATTTTATAGAGAGTGATTATAGTCTTTTGAGTCTCCAAGAAGACTGACTTAATCAGTGGGTTAATGTCTATCTCTTTCTGCCATAGAGAAAATGAAGTGTCAAAGGAAAATAGGATACATTGTTAAACTTACTTCTGTGATTATTAATTTAAAATATACTGAATACATATACATACATTCATCCCACAAATATTTATTAGATACTAAGTATGTGCTTGGCACTGTACCAGGCCTTAGGGACACAGAGAAGAAAAAGTATACAACAGTGTAAACTGACATTTCTTAACCACTATATAAATAAATCCTGCTCCACTAGTAATGTGACATTTCAACATATTATACCTGATGAGACATATGTAAAGAGGGCACATGATTTTGAGGTATATAGCTTCTTTTTCTCTACAATTACCATGTGATATAAATTCCTAAACACCTTCAAATAGTTTTATAAATGAAGAGCTTCCCCTAATGAAAACCTCCTGAAATTACAGTTCAGTTTTAGGGAGACAATGGAAATGAACTTCGTGTATAAAAAACAAAAATTAAGCCAGGTATGGTGGCATGCACCTGTATTCCCAGCTACCTGGGAGGCTGAGGTGGGAAGATTATTTCAGCCCAGCCCAGGAGTAGCTCAAGTCCAGCCTGGGAAACATAGCAAAACCTTGTCTCTTTAAAAAAAAAAAAAAAAAAAAAAATTGGACTACCCTATTATTATACACATCAAG
Organism: Sapajus apella; assembly: GCF_009761245.1. Lineage (NCBI taxonomy): Eukaryota > Metazoa > Chordata > Mammalia > Primates > Cebidae > Sapajus > Sapajus apella. The sequence continues at coordinate 2,933,436 of NW_022437014.1, forward strand.
CATAAAACGGGCAACAAAACTCAAAAAGAAGTTTAGAATAGAACTTGAAATTATTATTCATTCTAAGGCTTATAGTATTGTAGTTCCAGAACTGCGGGAGGTTTTTTTTTCCAAGAAAATTATTTTTAGAAATTATTCAGTATTACCCTGAAGTATTTAGGATTAAAGGGGCAAGATGCCTGTAACTGACTTTCAAATGATTGAAGAAAACCTTGTCTGTCTGTGTGTACAGAAAAAACATGAAAGATAAAGCGCATATGAACAATTAGTGAATCTGGATAAGAGAGCTCTTTGTACTTAATTTTGAAACTTTTTTGTAAATTGAAAATTATATAAAAATAAAAAGTGCTCCCAAAATTTTATTTAATATTAGGGAAAGTATTATGAGAATAAATATGCAATCTATTCAACTTTTCACAATGTTTAGAAATCTCCTGTGCCTTTGAGTTGTTATTGTACCTTTCTACACACAAAAACAACTCAATCAAAATAGCAATGTAATTCTAAAAGTGATTTGTTTTATACCAATGTATTTTAAAATTGCCAGATAAAATACAAGACTCCCAGTTAAATCTGAATTTCAGACAGATAATTTTTTAGTATAAGTTATTATGTTCCAGGTATTCCATGTAACATACTTACATTAAAAAACTAGTTGTTTATCTGAAATTCAAATCTAACTGGGCAATCTTTATTTTTATTTGCTAAATCTGGCAACCCTAAATGTATTGAAAAATTCTACGTTGTTAATTATGGGTCATTCATGAACCTCCTTAGCATTTTCCTATTAAATGCTTATCACATTTACCATAGTTTCATTTATATTACATCTTATTACACAAAATGGTAGTTTGAGAGACTTAGAACATTCACTTACTTTTATCATATATGAATCTGATAATTCTCCTTTTATTCAATATTAAACTTAAAAATTTGTACCACATTATCGAAGTATTACTTTTACTCACAGTCATATTATACATAGACTTAACACAATTTTTAAAAATTTGTTTACTTAATATAATTCTCCTTTACAAAAGCAACTTTATATAAAATGTTTGGCTTAAGACTGTCATTGCTATTATGCCATTGAATAAAATTCCACTCTTTGGCCTCCATTATCCAGAAACAGGCACATTTCATCTTGTTTTCTTTAATGAATATTTTGTAACAAGTTCCTGAAGTTTTCTAATTCTTTCACACTTGTAGAAATTCTGTAACCAAAAATATTTCACTCAGAAACCATCTTAGGTAAATTTTCTCTGTAAAAGTTATTCACTTTGCGTTTTAAAACAGAACATTTTTAATTTATTTCAACAAATTTAAGGTGTATAAATGATTTAATGTATTGTAATATATTTTAGTTCTTAATTTGACATGGTAAAACTATTATTGTCCAGAAGTTAGTTATTTTAAAATTATTTAAATATGTAAGTATGCCAGGTGCAATGATTCACTCCTGCAATCCCAGTACTTTCTAAGGCCAAGATGGGAGAACTGCTTGAGGTCTGGAATTTGAGACCAGCCTGGCCAACATAGGGAGACCTGGTTTCTACCCAAAAAATTTAAAAATTAGCCAGGCATGGCTGTGTGCACCTGCAGTCCCAGCTACTTGGGAGCCCGAGGTAGTAGAACTGCTTGAGTCCAGGAGTTCAAGGTTTCAGGGAGCTATGACCATGCCACTGCACTCCAGCCTGGGCAACACAGCCAGATCCTATCTCTAATAAAAATATCCTTTCAAATAAATAAAATAGCCAGGTGCAGTAGCTCATGCCTGTAATCCCAGCACTTTGGGAGGCCAAGGCAAGTAGAGCACTTGAGTCCAGCAATTTGAGACCAGCAAGGGCAATGTGGCAAAACCCTGTCTCTACAAAAAAAAAAAAAAAAAAATTAGCCAGGCATGGTGGTGTGTGCCTGTATCCCAGCTACTCAGGAGACTAAGGTGAGAGAATCTATTGGGCCTGGGAGGCCAAGGTTGCAGTGAGCTGATCACGTCAGTCAATCAATCAATCAATCAAATACATAAGTATGAGATACACAGATATTAAAACACTTATGTATTTTAAGTATTCATAAGTATATTCACTTACTATTAAAGTATGAGTATTTGGTATAAAATATGTAAGTATACAAATGTAATATTTAGGTATAAGTATTCATAAATATATTAATATTCTTACTATTAAAGTATGTAAGTATAAAGTATATAAACACAGAAATATAACTATATATATTTTTAAATGCCTAAGTATATGAATACTTAAAATACACAATATTTAGTAAATTTAGAAAGAATCAAAGCTATTGGCTTATAAAGAATAAAAATATTAAATGTGTGACCACATTGCTTTCACTCTTTTTGTAAATTTTGTTCCTTAAGTGTACTTAGCTTTGCTCTCTATCATGAAAAGACAGTAATCAATGAAATATTAACTATTAAGCCCCTGGATGCTAGAGAAACAATTTTGAAAGTCAATTATTTCAAGCCCAAAATTGTAGTTTTTTTTTTAAATGAGGAAATGTAGTCCTTTAAAAAATGTTAATTTTTATAAATCTCAGCATTTTCTTGCATGATAGGGCATACGGAATGCATCTATACTTAAATATTTTAATGTAAATTCCTTATTTCATGCTTTTCTTTAATCATTTTTATGGGAAATAATTATTTTTAAAAGAGTTATTAACCTTTTTATACAATGGTGAATTAACAGAGATTTACATGTACACCTATATTAAACATGATTTTTCTAGCACCATCACAAAAATTGGATAGCAAAAAAAAAAAACTGCTTTTAAACAATTTTTTAATGTACAAATTCCATAAGATGAATACTGAAATACAGCATGCTCCACCACACCTGGCTAACTTTTGTATTTTTAGTAGAGCTGGCCAGGCTGGTCTCGAACTCTTGGCCTCAAGTGATACACCTGTCTCAGCCTCCCAAAGTGCTAGGATTACAGGCATGAGCCACCATGTCCAGCCCTAATTATGATCATAAAAGTCAACAGATGAAAATAAAGAACATCATGTCCTAATTGTATTTGTAATTTCATATATCCTGTATATGTTATTTCATATATCATGTACTAATTGTATAAGTTATTTCATAATATCCTGTAATTCTGTAATGAAATGGTTTCTTTAGAAAGAATATTCCTGGCTGGGCATGGTGGCTCATGCCTGTAATCCAGCACTTTGGGAGGTCGAGGCCAGCAGATCACCTGAGGTCAGGAGTTCAAGACCAGCCTGGCCAACATGGTGAAACCCTATCTCTACTAAAAATAAAAAATAAAAAAATTAGCCAGGCATGGTGTAATGCACCTGTAATCCCAGCTACCTGGGAGGCTGAGGTGGGAGAATTGCTTGAACCCAGAAGGTAGAGGTTGCAGTAAGCTGAGATCACACCACTGCACTGCAGCCTGGGCTACAGAGCAAGACTCTGTCTCAAAAAATAATTAATTAATTAATTAATTAAAATAAAATGAAAAAGATATTCCTTACCCAGGTTTTTTCTGAGAGCATATATGTTGCTTTAGACTTACTTGGCTAGCAGAAGCAATTTCAGAACATTCAAACTAACCTTCCAAATGCATTGAATAATGATACTATTTCTTGTCTGGTTAGATGGAATTCATAACTGGGTCCACTTTCTGGCATATTTGCTATCAATTTCTCGGAAAACAAGATCTTCAGAGCAGTGCCCAAACCCTGAGTCTATAACAAATAAGAAAAAATTAGAAAATTATTCATGCAAAGGGTAAATGAGAAATAGGAATGGCTTGATTTGCTTACCTGAAGCTTTCCCCACAGACGACACTTAAAACAACCAACACAATCCATGATTCTTGAAATATTTCTAAAATGCAGTCGAAAGTCCTCCTGAAAACAATGTAACAAAATTTTATTAAGATGTAATATACAGTCAATTAATATTTTCTGAGTGCCTTCTATGTGCCTAACACTGTACAAGGTACTATGGGGTACCAAAAAGGAGAACATTCATTGATTCTACAAACCAGCATCATTACATATACAATCTCATTTAATCTTCACCACAAATAAAAGTAGATCTTATTATAATCTGCACCTAATGAATGTAAAAAAAAAAATAATAAAGATTCAGAGTTTTTAGGTAACTTGCCTAAATTCCCACATCTAGTAAACAAAAAACTTAGAACCCAGCCCCGCCTGACTCCAAAGCTAAACTATCTGCAAAAATATACAAAAATAACTTTGTCAAGGTGTCCACTGTAGGTGATTAACTATATGTCAACAGGTGGAGAAAGGAGGGTGAGGCAGGGTTAGAGGGCATCATTTACCAGAAGGAATGGAGGAAGGGAATGAGGGAAGAAGGCAGAAATGGAAAGGAAAAAAAAATCCTTTGGTTTCTTAATAGTTCAACTACAGCCCTTCTTCCTGGTATGAATATGGTAAAACAAACATATCTTCTTTTGTTAATATTAATATTACTATTAACATGCAAAAATATACAAAATACAGTGAACGCCATGTATCCATTACCAAGTTTTAGAAAAAAACGTCAGAAGTACCATTGAAGGCCCTCAAGTTATCTCTCAAGTACCATATCCCACCCTCTACCGCTATACTAAATTTGGCATTTACCGTTCCCTTTTTGTTTTTATGCTTTTAATACATATGTATACATCCATGAACCTTAGAATACTGTATCATTTATAATAGGGTGACATGCATCTAGCTGATCTAAATGTGGTATATATCCTTAAAGAATATGGAAAAAAGGGAAGCCAAGAATACATCCTTCTTTTACTCCAGTGGAAATTACCAACTGATCCTCCAAATGACTCCTGTCCTGGACAAAGAGGAGAATCCCACACTTACAGTATTCTTAGCAGGAAATTTGACATACATCTCAGATAGAAGATCCATTATATAAATTGGCCTATAATTTAGGGAACACATAGTATTTTTCTTTTTTTTTTTTTTTTTTTGAGATGGAGTCTTGCTCTGTTGCCCAGGCTGGTTCAAGCAATTCTCTGCCTCAGCCTCCCGAGTAGCTGGAATTACAGGCATCTGCCACCATGTCTGGCTAATTTTTGTATTTTTAGTAGAGACAGGTTTCACCATCTTGGCAAGGGCTAGTCTTGAACACTGACCTCGTGATCCACCCACCTTGGCCTCCCAAATTGCTGGGATGACAGTCATGAACCACTGTGCCGGCCTGCATTTTTCTTTTTTTAAAGTGATAAACCACACAGTGGGCTCAACCAGATGAGGACAGGACCACAAATCTAAAGTAGGAATAAATCAATGACTGGAATCCACTATTCAAAGCAAACCTCAATTTGTTCTGAAGACAGACTTTTCCAAGATGTTTTATTCAGCTTGTAACTTTCAAACAGCTGTAATATGTAAAAGACTTTTAATAGGATCCCAGATGTAATATCCTTATTAATTAAGACAAAGCCCAAATTGTTCACTATTATCATATCTTAATAATAATCTCTATCTTGGTTTCAGTACCTGTTCAGTAAGAAGTACTAATTTTTTTATTTTTTTGACCACATGACATCCAAGCAAGAGGTACTAATTTTAAACCTACTTAAAAAAAAACTAACCAATAATACTACTCTACAAAGATTCTGTGATTTGATTTTAGGTTTCCTTTAAACTACAGCTTTGACCAAAACTTACAGAAAAATAATACTTTTAACAATAGTAACAGAGTAATAAAGTTACTCTAAAAAACAAGTTCCCATCCTATGAGCTATTGACTTCTAGAAGGCTTAGGAATTAGGATCTACAAAATCCACATGGAGACAAGACTGCATACAGACAGAATAACAGCTCTCATGTATGTACTACAAATTTCCAAACAGGTAGAAATGCTATGATCAATAAAACACAACTTTTACTTTAAAAGTGTTACTAAATGCATGATGGCTTTTTGGCAATTGTATTTTCAAAATCAATAGATACTAAAAATACTCTGTCATGAGAAGAGGCCTTGAAAGTTTCTGAGTATAAGAGACTCTCATACCTGTGAGAGTTGGAAGCCTCTGTTCTAAAACAGTGTGCTTGCTTTTGTAGACACTGTCTAATTTCAATGTTTGATTCTACGTTAATTCAAATACTTGAATGTGACAGCTCTTGAGTAAGTCTTTGTATGACATACAGAGAACAGGCATAGCTGCTTACAATAGCCAAATTAACATTGTAAGATTAAAACCAAGCACATCAAAGAGCATGCATCTTCTGAGGTGAACCTAATATGCAAGGGCCAAATTAATAGGCTAGAAATTTACTAGATCAAATTAGTAAAAATTAGTAAGGATTTTATGGGAGAAAATCCTTGTGACTTCCACAAATAACAGTCATGTACAATAACCTGAGTATGTCCCCTAATTATCTTAGATTAGAAAAATTTATGGTCCTTAAAATAACCAGAACCTAAGTCACTTACAGATTTTCCTGGTTTAGACATACAGTTTTAAGTCATTACTTTAAATTACAGCCAGTCAACAGAACGAATGATCAAACATGCTGTGATTTATATTCAGTGAAACCAACTGACCAATTCTCGCCCAAATTCTCGCCCAAGTCTTCAAATGAGATCCTATTCTATTTGAATTGAATGCTGAATAACTCTCCTTCATGCAAGTCCTCTATTTCTAACCATACATTGATAGGGTATTAAGGAAGCAAGATGAGATTTTAAAAATTGATTTATGACTGTTCAAATCCACATTTACCAGAAACTACTTTTTAAAAAAGTAAAATCTCTGATATTAGCATGTTTTGTTTTTTACATCTTTCCTGTAAAAGATTCAGACATGGTGAAACCCCGTCTCTACTAAAAATACAAAAAATTAGCTGGGCATGGTGGCGCGTGCCTGTAATCCCAGTGACTGAGGAGGCTGGGGCAGGAGAATTGCCTGAACCCAGGAGGCGGAGGTTGCAGTGAGCCGAGATCGCACCATTGCACTCCAGCCTGGGTAACAAGAGCGAAACTCCGTCTCAAAAAAAAAAAAAAAAAGATTCAGAAAAATTCTCTGTTAGATAAAGACTCTCCACCTAGACTTCACACAACATTAAAGGTGAGTGTTTCTGAGTTTTGATCAAATTAAAACACTGAGAAATATTTCTAATCTGCACGATTTAAAAAGAGCTGATGCCAGAACACTTTCCAATAAAGCAGCAAGTAAACTTTAAAAAAAAGGAACGTATTGAAAATAGTAGGAAAAAAGAAGTCTTATTACAGCATCTTCCCCCTCACTTTCTAGTTCCTGGAAGCTGTTTAGGCAGATTATATAAGCACTGAGGTATGTATTTGTAGCAAGAATGCTTCAAGTAGGAGGTAGATGGGAAGTCAAGAATAACTATTATCTAACAGCAAAAAAACTGAGTGCAAAAAATCAGGTTCTTTCATTACAGAAAGAAAGTAAGATGCAGAGGAAGATTTCTGTAAATATTTTGATGAAATCAGGCTGGGTGTGGTGGTGCCTCACACCTGTACTCCCAGCACTCTGGGAGGCTAAGACAGGAGGATCACTTGAGGCCAAGAGTTCAAAACGAGCCTGGGCAACATAGTGAGACCCACCCTCCCCTGACTCAACAAAAAATTTTAAAAGTTAGCAGGGCATGGTGGTGCTAGCCAGTAGTTCTAGCTACTCAGGAGGCTGAGGTGGAAAGATGGCTTGAACCCAGGAGTTACAGGCTGCAGTTAGCTATGATCGTGCCTCTGCACTTCAATAAGACCTTATCTCCTAAAAAGATAAAAATACATACACATATATATATAATATATGTATGAAATCAGACATAGATATATAGAAATCTCTCTATATATGTGTCTATATCTATCATAGCTAGTATCTTTATTAAGACAAAGCCCAAATTATTAATGTTAATTGTTACCATATCTTAACAATATTCTCTATCTTGTGTTTCAGTACCTATTCAGTAAGAGGTACTTTTATTTATTTTTACTACTTTTTTATGACCAGATAACATCCAAGCAAGAGGTACTAATTTTAAACCTACATTTAAAAAAAAAAAAAACTACCCAATATCACTCTACAAAGATTCTGTGATATACATATATGATTTCATGTGTGTGTGTGTATGTGTGTGTATGTGTATTTATATGTAGTTCTGAGGGCCACCTGCCTTTACTTACCAGAGTAATATAATTTTACTTGACCCCCTCTGGAAATCCCTTGAGGGTGGAAGTTTTCTTTCCTTTTAATGACAAACTATCATGCTCTGCATAGTGTGTAATAAATCTTTCTGGTAATGTTTGATATTTCTAGTATGAGGCAAATGCATACTCAGAGATGGTCTTGCCTGAGGGTAGACCCTATTAAGAGGCAAGGAAATGACCAGACCCCCTTCTGTGGGGTTTTGAATCTGCTCTTTCCCCTACTGCACACTGATATTCACAACTGTCATTAATTCCCAGTGAATAAGATGAATGGCAGGGGGTGCAATGGCCCACACCTGTAATCCTAAAACTTTGGAAGGCTGAGGTGGGAGGACCACTTGATCCCAGGAGTTCAAGACCAGCCTGAGGAGCATAGCAAGACCCTGTCTCTACTTAAAAAAAAAAAAAAAAAAATTAGCCAGGCATGGTGGTACAGGCCTGTGGTCCCAGCTACTCAGAAAGCTGAAGCGGGAGGATTGCTTGAGCACAGAATGTCAAGGTAGCAGTGAGCCATGATCGTATCACTGCACTCCAGCCTAGGTGACAGAGTCAGATCCCATCTCAGTAACAATAAAAAAAGATGAATGACAAACCATCACAATGTACCTTCTCCCACTAACGAGAATCTTTTAATTTAACGAATATCATCTTCAGAATTTTCTTCAGCAAAAGATAAGAATATTACGCTACTCATGCATTGGATCTATTCCCTTTATTACCTCTATTTATTACATGAGATCATCAATGTGAAAGGCATCTATAAAGTGTAGCAATATACAGATAGCAGCTGTTACTTTGAATATAATGCAAAATAGACCTTAAGTGGCACCTGCCTTTCAACTTGATTTTTTTTTTTTGAGGAAAAGAAAGATTATGACTCTGATTTTTCCTATAATTTCAAGATGTATATCAAGATTTACTGTTAGGTATAAATACATTTATTTTTTAATTAACAAAAACTGCATATGTTTATGGATACAAATGTGATTTTTAATGTAAGTGTACAATGTGAAGTGATTAAATCAGACTAATTAACAAATCCATCACCTCACATACTTAATCATTTTTTATATAGTGGAAACCTTTAAATCTACACTTTCAGCAATTTTGCAATATACAATGCATTATTACCATAGTTACAATTATATGCAGTAAATCACTAAATCTTATTCTCCTTAACTGAAACTTTGTACCCGAGGATGAACATCCCCTTTTTCCCCATCCACCCTCCACTCCCAGCCTGCGGTAATCATCATTCTACTCTCTACTTCTTTTTTTTGTTAATTAGAGACAGGGTTTCACACAATGTTGCCCAAGCTGGTCTTGAACTCCTGGGCTTAAGCAATCCTCCCACCTCTGCCTCCCAAAGTGCTGGGATTAGAGGCCTGAGCCACCGCCCCTAGTCTACTCTCTACTTCTATAAGTACTATATATATGGGTTTTTATTCATATCTACATAAATGTTAATCAGTCTGTATCTAACAATTAAGTATAAAATAATTACCTTTAGTTTGTGTGCTTCTTTTTTATCCCCAGCAAAAAATGAATTTTCATCAAAATGCAAAGGAAATGACCTGCATTTTAAAACAGAGAATATTCATTTTCATGTGTTATAAATATTAAAAGTCCTGCTGATACAACATTTTACTGATCATGATAAATAAAGAGGAAAAAACATAGTAAAACCAACACTCTGATGTCCCAAAACAAATTCTTATCCTTAAACCTCAAATCTAGATTCTAACTGTATAAGACAGAAATTTGACCCCAGGTCCAATTTGTTCAGATAAACATGAAAATAATAGAAGTATTAAATAATGAAAGAATGGCTCTTAAAACTAAAAATGTGTGCCTTTCAGTACCCAAGTCAAAATAAAAACAAAAGCAAAATTCAATTCGAAAAGACCTACAAGCAAAATTAACTTTTAATTATGTTCTAAATAGTTTTCCTTTCTCTAAATGAATATTTTAAAAATTGAGGCAGAGCACAGTAGCCTGTACCTATAATCCCAGGACGGACTTTGAGAGGCCAAGGTAGGTGGATCACTTGAGCCCAGGAGTTCGAGACAATCCTAGGCAACATGGCAAAACCCCATCTCTACAAAAAACACAAAAATTAGCCTGGCATAGTGGTTTGCACAGATAGTCCCAGCTACTTGGGCTGACATGGGAAGACTGCTTGAGCCCAGGAGAACAAGGCTGCAGTGGGCCATGATCTTGCCACTGCACTCCAGCCTGGACATCTCAAAAAAAAAAAACAAAAAACCCTTATCTTGTACATTCCTTGTCACTTTTCTATTAATGTATAAATTCTAATATATAATTTACTTGATTTCATGAAGTATTTCCAGAAGTAACATTTTGTTTTCCTCATCCTGAATTTTATTTCCAGTAAAGAGCTGAAAATCTGGGCGCTCGAAGAATGGTAACACTTTGGATAAAGCCCTTAGTTCTATTAAGTAGAGAAAGTACAAGTTCTTAAGTCTTCTTGGACCTTCTCCTTCAGTCAAAATTCCATCAAATCGCTGTTGAAATTCTGTAACGTTGTGTCCCCATTTCTTTTCTAACCAGGTCTCTAAGAAGGAAGAAGAATTAAGTATTAAAAACTGAATTTGATAATTAAGTAATTTTTACTTTAATTATATTAGGTTATTCATGCCTGTAGAAGTTAATTTCATTTTGCATTTTAAATTATATAATAATAACCACCAAGAAAATGCTTTTGCACAATTTAGCCTTTAATAGTTTTATATTAATATTTTATTTTCTAGAACCCATCCTTAAAATGAATTCAATGTTTTACCAAGAAAGCAAGTCTTACTAATAATAAAAATAATTCTTACTTTTTGCAGGTACATAGTATCTATTTATGCCACATATCGCATATTTTGATACACACATATAATTTATGTATTAATCACATCAGGAAAAATGAAGTCTTCATCACCTCTAGCATTTATCTTTTGTATTACTAACCAATTCTACACTTTTAGTTACTTTAAGATGTACAATTAAGTTGCTGTTGACTACAGGGTTGTTTTTATGGGTATAATAAAAATTATTTACAAGTATAAATAAAATCCTGAGTCTTAAAATTCTGAGTTCTGCTTTAAAATTTAAAAAAAAAATTATGTATTTTTCTTTGAACATGTTGTCTCTCTGCCTGCAAACATACAGAATTTTAGTTTTGATTTACATACAGTTAGCTATGCACATACATTATTCTAAAAATAAAGCTCAGGTGCAAGAAAATTATACAGTAAGTGTGTTTGTGTGAGTATCAGTTTGTACCTATTTTCAGAAGAATAGAGCAATATTGGGACAAAGGAAATATTTTAATAAGGTGACTAATTTACTAGAAAACTGAAAACCTCAAAAATGCTGAAAGCAAATCTATACTCTGCTTTTGATTGCATTCATTACTGTAAAATCTTCTGCCCTATGATTCAGAATCTCCCCAAGAAAATTTTCTGTTTTTCCTTGTTTGGTACTCATGCTAGACCTATAATTTTCTTGTCTCTTATAATTTTTTCTTTTATAGTTTATGAGGTATTCATTATGTGAGCTGGTCATGACTAATAAGAATGATTTTTATAAAATTTACTAGTGTACACAAAACAATTTTTAGATATATTTCCAAAATTGTGTATTATATTTTATTTAACTAGGACATTCCATTTGTTCTTTTAATTGGAGAATTTTACATAAACCTTTTCTTTTTTTTACTTATATTTTGTTCTCATTATAATTGACATAAGTAAATTTATATATTTATCGAGCCAATTTGTTCAGGTAAGAACTAGGGATGCCTCATAAGTCATGGGGATGTTTTTTATATATAAATGTGGCAAACAAACATGACACTGCTTGCTGTGTAGCAGATGCTCCATAATAAGCCATAAATATTCCTGCTAGAGTTAGTTTGTAAGTTCAAGTCAGAGGTGGAAAATATTAATAGTGAAGAAGTAAGATTAATTCTTCATGTGGAGATAACATTTTTCCATGCTGCACAGCTAAATCTTGCTGAATTTAAAGAGAAATTCTGTTTATTTCCTAATTATCCTTAGTTTTTGTTTGTCTTATTATGTGTCTTCTAACTGTATTCATCACAACCCTTCTTCTTTTCCTATGTGATGGCTACAGTTTTCTCACTGGTATCTTCATGCCATGTCATTTTACGTGGTACTTTGTAGGTTTTGATGAGAAAGCTGGTATTTCTAATGCACTCAAAATTTGATTTTAATTAGAGACTTATCAATTTAACTTTCAGATCAGTTAATTTAAGAAAAAGGCATACACTTTCCACAGGTGAGAGGATTAAATAACTTAGCATTGTTTTTCTCTGTTTGTAAAAGAAAAATTTTATTAAATTCTTACACAAAGTGTGACACATATAAAATTGGCTAGAAAATACATCTCAGAAATTAAATTATTAGGAGAGTTAATGGAAAGTGAAGAATTTTAAACTTAATGTTCCATGATACACTTATAGCACAACATATGTTTCCATGTGGAATCTTTTAAGTGAAAATGTTAAAGGCTGCAAAATAATAAAACGATCTCTGTCGAAGTGAAATTTGGAATAATATTTTTTTTGCATATTGATAATACAACTCTGAGGAATTTCTCACTCTTATTTTATATGATTTTTTTTAATGGGTGAAGGTCAACCTACAGTGTATATTCTTAGGCACCTAACTGTAGTCAACTTCTTGGTCATTTTCTCTGGAAAAATTTTGGAGATCATTGCAACTTTTAGATTAAACCATTTTCTGTTATTTTTTTATGCAAACTTGTTTATTGTGTTCACAGAGTGGGCAGTCATAAGGCCGTAAGCTACACCTGCCCTTTTATTGTCATTCATACTATTACCATCTGTAATAAATAAATCTGTATTTATTTTGTAAAACATAATGTTTGGAAGTATATATATATTGTCAAATACTTAATTCTAGGTAATTACCTTACATATAATGTTGTGGCAAGAGCACGTGACACTGTCAGCATTTTTCAAAACTACAAATACATTATTTTGATCTACAGTCACTATGCTGCACAAAAAAAATCTCCTGAACTTATTCTATTAATTATAATTATGTATTTTTTGATCAACATCTTTTCAAACCTTCCTTTCTCCTAAATATCTTGGGGTCTGGTGCTCACCACTTCACTCTATTTCAATAAGATTAAGTGTTTTAGAATGCCTTTGTAAGTGAAATCATGAAATAATCATCTTTGTGCCTGGCTCATTTCAAAAAATACACTGCCCTCTAGGTTAATTCATGTAATGGAAAATAATAAGATTTCCTTTTTTAAAGATGAAAAAAAATAAAAATGAAACTTCTGAATATAAACATATTCATGAAACTGGAATACACAATTTGAAATGACAATCTAAAATTACTAATGAGTTTAGGCCAGGCACAGTGGCTCACGCCTGTAATCCTAGCACTTTGGTAGGCTGAGGCCAAACCTCATCTCTACAAAAAATACAAAAAAAAATTAGCTGGGCATGGTGGCATGCTTCTGTAGTCATAAGGTAGGAGGTAGGACTTGGCTCAGGAGGTGGGACTCAGGACACTGGACCAAATTGAAAACTAGCTAAAACAGGGAGGGGGCGGAAGAAGCTTTCCATAAAGCACACCCACCAGTGTGCCATGTCAGTTTCTCATTCCCATGGCAACATGCATTAGTTACCACCCCTTTCCATAGCAATGACCCAGAAGTTACTACCCTTTTTCTAGAAATTTCTCCATAATCTGCCTCATAATTTGCATATAATAAAGAGGAGACTATAAATATGACTGCAGAACTGCCTATGAGCTGCTGCTCTGGGCAAACTGCCTATAGGGCAGCTCTGCTCCATGAGGGGCAGTATCTCTGCTGCTGCTGTACCCTGCCGCCACCAGCCGGCCTTCAAACATTTTCCTGGGCAAAGCCAAGAACCCTCCCAGGCTAAGTTTGGCCACTGCATGCTAGACTGGGCAACAGACTCTGTCTCAATCAATCAAGCAATCAATCAATAAATAAAATGGAAGTTTCTATATTTTGTTTCCCAAGAGTTGTAATATTTTAATTCCAGAAGAAATATGGTACTGATGAAAATCAACCACAGTCTCATGTTCAATAGTATTAAAGCATAAACAGCAGCAGGAAAAGCTTTTACCTATTTAAACTCCAGGCCCGATACTGACACACAAATGAAAAGGTTTTGACACAATAATGCTTATCAAACAGCAAACTGTGCTGTTAGGAGCCATTTAAATTTCCACAAGAAAACAAAAGAATATTTCCAAAGTGATATGTACAATTCTGAGCAACTTCTTAAAGTGAAGAGAGCTAAGAATATGTTGAACTGTTCAACTGTATCTACAGTTCCCACCTTTCTGATTAGTACCATTTAAGAGTGAATTTTTACTGCCTAATATTCAATCAGGTCAATCTTTTCCCATTCGGGTCAATGCCAGGAAAATTTTAAGGATATCTAAAATTAAGAGTGGTAAAGTGAATGAAAGCAAATGTCACATACCTTGTAAAAGATACCTTGCACTCAAATGCACATTAATGCTTGCATGTAGGCCAGATATAAGTCTGTAGAATGCTCTTTTTTCTACACAGAGGCCTAAGAAAAAGCAGAGACTTAGAAATAAAATTTCATTTGTGAATCTTGCAGACATAAAATTAATCTCAAGAGGAAAAAAAATCATTGAAATGTATTTTAAAGTTTCTAATTACCTTCTAGCCAACTGTAAAAAGTGTTCTCTGAAATCAAAAGAAAAATAACTCATAAGATTAGAAAAATGCCAAAATACAAGTTTTTCAAAAGTTTTAAACCATTATAGCAAATTTGTGGCAAACAGCAATTTAAAGATTGTTTAACCTAACAGTCCAAGTCTTAAATGCAATTTCTCAAAAGGAAGAGGAAAAGTTTGTGGTATGGATTCAGTTAAGTACCAGTCTGCTACTTAGTCTTTAAAAAGCTTTAGCATTGCCTTAGGTAGACCCAGTCTCATAACTTTCTGGTTAAAGTGTTTTACATGAGGTCAAAATACAGAATTAAAATAGTAAATCAATCAAGAATGAAAAAATGTGGCTGGGCACAGTGGCTCACGCCTATAATCCCAGCACTTTGGGAGGCTGAGGTGAGTGGATCACGAGGTCAGGAGATAAAGACTATCCTAGCCAACATGGTGAAATCGTGTCTCTACTAAAATTACAAAAAAATTAGCTGGGCATGGTGGTGCATGCCTGTAGTCCCAGCTACTCGGGAGGCTGACGCAGGAGAATGGCTTGAATCCTCGAGGCAGAGGTTGCAGTGAGAGAGATCAGGCCACTGCACTCCAGCCTGGAGACAGAGCGAAACTTCGTCTCAAAAAAAAAAAAGAAAAAAGAATGGGAAAACACTTAGCCTTGACAACAACTGATGCTATGAAAATTAAGGATTCACTACATGCTTTTTAAATTAGAAAAAAATTAAAATAATATAGTATCGGAGGGGTACTATAAGTATTTAGCTAATATTACATGCCATTCACTATTTCAAAAGAGCAATTCAGAGAAAAACCAAGTATCACTTATATTCTTATGACCTAATAAGATCATTGTCGATATATTTAATGCCTAGTAATTCTACAAATATGATAATGGTGAAATTAACATGACAGAATGCTAACTAACTGGTTAACATGGTCAAATAACATCCAACTATGAAAACAACAAGAATGCAGAACATAGCCAATACATAAAAATGTCTACTTGAAATATTATAGAAAAGGCATAAAAAATTATTATAACTCTGTAAAGATTCAGGTATGCATTTGCTACAGAGATGATAAACACTGTACAGTGTGTTTTGCTAAAGTTGCTTATAGTAATGTTAAAAATGAACCAAACAAGCATAAAAGTAATGGAAGGAACGGCAGAGGGAAAAAACAATAAATTGGACTACATAAAAACTCAAAACATCTATTTGTCAGAACACTTCATAAACAAAAGCAAAATACAAACCACAAACGGTAAAATGTGTGGTGTAAATACAACAAAGGGATAAGATCCTAAACATATAAAAAGCTCAGAAACTAAATAAAACTGCTAAAATGCCCACTCGAAAAGAGGCAAATAATATGAACTTTAAAATTCACAAAGGAAAAACTACAAATGATAACAGACAAAAATTGTTGGGCAGGCGCAGTGGTGCAAGCCTGTGATCTCAGTACTTTGGGAGCCAAGGCAGGCGGATCACGAGGTCAAGAGATCGAGACCATCTTGGCCAACGTGGTGACACCCCATCTCTACTAAAAATACAAAACTTAGCCAGGCATAGTGGTGCATGCCTGTAGTCCAAGCTACTTGGGAGGCTGAGGCAGGAGAATTGCTTGAACCCATGAGGCAGAGGTTGCAGTGAGCCAAAATCGTGCCACTGCACTCCAGCCTGGGTGACAGAGTGAGACACCACATCAAAAAAAGAAAAAAAATTGTTTGGGCTTATGGGCAATAAAAAATGCAAATGAAAACAAAAGATATATAACTATTACCTACCTAATAAGATAAAAATATGATAATCTTTAATGCTGACAAGTGTTAAACTATTTATATATGTAAAACATAAATATCAAAATGTTAGCAGAGAAGCATATCTGGTAGTAACAAAGGGTATGCTTCCTGGAGTCAAACTGCCTGATTTAAATCTTAACCCTGCTACTTACAAATCATATAATTTTAGTCAAGTTGCTGAACCTCTCTTCATCTATAAAATGGAGACAGGAATAATACTCCCTAGAATTGTTGAAAAATTAAATGAAATCCTATTTGTAAATTGCTTAGAAGAATGGCACAGAGTTATTAATTATCTGGGGATGGTGGGATTATAAGGGATTTATTTCCTTATGAAAAATTTCAGGGTTCTTTTTTTTCAAGATTTTAATCATGAATTAGGGAGTTGGGGATAATACTGGACCTAGGCTTCCAGTGAAATTTTCAGTTCAGAGAGAGAGAGAGAGAGAGAGAGAGAGAGAGAGAGAGAGAGAGAGAGTGTGTGTGTGTGTGTGTGTGTGTGTGTGTGTGTCTTTTTTTTTTTTTTTTTTTTTTTTAAACAGAGTCTCACTCTGTTACCCAGGCTGGAGGGCAGTGGCTCCATCTCGGCTCACTGTGTAACTTCCACCTCCCAACCTCAAGTGATCCTCCTCCCTCAGCCTCCTGCATAGCTGAAATCACAGGCATGTGCCACCCCACCCAGCTAATTTTTGTATTTTTAGTAGAGACAGGGTTTCACCATGTTGGCCAGGCTGGTCTCAAACTCCTGGCCTCAAGTGATCAGCCTGCCTTAGCCTCCCAAAGTGCTGGGATTATAGGCGTGAGCCACTGTGCCCTGCCAGGAATCAGTTCAATATTATAATCCTGAAGTACCTATTCTCAAGTTGACCTGACTGTGGTCTAAACAATCACTTAATATGATAGCTGTCGGGAATAACCCTTTGGTATTTGGCCGAAATCAATACTTATAAATAAGACAGTTTCTTTAAGGATGGCTCCCACAGGTTAATGATCTTTTTTCTGATAATAAGAGGTCTTCAAATAGAATTGAAAAATCATAGTAACCTCCTCTAATGTGGCTAGAATATAGCATAGAACTAGGTTGATGCCCAAGGGAGAATAAGGTTACTCAAAGCTGAAAATTATAGAATCACATGTACCAGTAGCAAACATGAGACATCTTTGGAAAAATAATCTCACTACTAAACAATTTCTCTTCCAAACAGGTCTGAGTCAGCATTTTATTTAGCTGCTACGGTTAGTATAATATAAAGTATAATAATAAAATAGCAATGTTATCAGACTTTAGTATTCTGTTATTTAGACACAATCCAAAAGCAATTCATAAGAATTATGTTAGGAAAATAGAGGATTTTGAGGGAAAGAAAAGTGATACTTCACATTTTAGCAATTTCACCTAGATAGACTAAAGCTAAGCGTCATTAAGTCTTTTCATATTGTTGAGCATACGGTCTTAAGAATAACAAAAGTCATTTCAATTTTACCCTTAAAGCAAAAAGACAAAGTCAACCTAAAGTATATTGAAATTGTTAGCATTAGTTAGACCTGGCAATGACACCTACATCCACGAGTCAGCATCAACCTTAGAAGCCAGCTCTGGAATCAACACTCATCATGCCCAGAACCTTCCTACATGAAACCCAGCAGATCCTAGAGTTCAACCAGTAAAAGACACAGGACGTTTCCCTGGCCTGAGGCAATAGGGGAGGTGGGGAGTGGACATGCTTCCACATTCAGGAGGTAAAACATGCAAATGAATGATCAGAGGCTGAGGCACACTGTTTCTAACACCTGAACCCAGACACAAAAAGTCACTTTCCCTCACCCTGTGCTACTACCTCCAGACTTTCAGATAAATAAAAATTAAGTTCTTCTGATTTTTAGAGGTGGGAAGTTTGCCATAATAAACATCTGAATCTATAAACAAATTCATATATGTAATAAAGAAATAGTACTTACCTTCACTTTTCCCTGAAAAGCAAAACAAAATGCTTATTAAAATAAACTTCCAGTATCCCTTTTATAATGCTAAACTTTCATAAAAATAAGACTTTAATAATGGTTAGTTTTAGTCCAACAGTTCATTCACACAAGAAAAATCTGAAAGCGAGACATTCGTGACTGCAACTTTATCTGGTGGTGATATGAATTATGCCTGATTTGACTAAATGGTGTTATCTCCACGAGTGTGCATTAGGAAGTTCAGCTCACATAAGATTTAATATAGCCTGACAGGAGAGAAAAAAATAATCCATCACCTGAGAGTACTCTTCAATAGCTGAAGGACCTATGTTTATTTCACTGGCAGAGAGTTTTTCTACATTTATTTACCCTAAAACTATAATATAGTTTCTATTAAAGATTTTTATTATTGCTTTGAAACCTCTAGCCTGGCCTTATAATATTTAACCTCAGTTGGGAATATTTTCACAGGCTATCTATAAGATTCAAATTATACATAATAATTTGTATGCAGTTGCTTCTTTACTACTGAAAATTTGTCTTCGAAAATTTTGCCCACTTTTTTAATGCCATCAGTTTATTAAAGAAATATATAATCATTGCAAATATACGTTTTTAAAAAAGATGACAATAAAGTATTCATAATTACCCAGCCCAAAGATAAATACTACTTACATTTTAGTGAATATCTTTTTTGTTTATAGATATATTAGTCATGTTTTTATAAAAATTTATTACACATATTATTTTGATACCTGCTTTTCCTGTGTTATTGGTCACTTTTCATTTAAATGAATACAAATTTACAGCCACATTTACAATGGCTATTTTCTACTATGTGACTATACCATAAGTCATTTAACCAGTTTCCTAGCGATAAACATTTAAATTGTTCCTATGTATCTTTATGGTAAGTGATGTGGTTAATTACTTTATCAAATCATAATGTGAGTTCATAATGATCCCCTCTTTTCTATTAATTTGCATTTCATCTGATATTAAATCAATGGCTTCCACTGAGTCACTACATGTGACTGTATAAACCCAAAAGCCTTATTTAAAGATTTTTTCATTTCTAATCTAAGAGAAACCTCCCAGAATTCTAAGAGGAAATTTATATGTATTAACTATTTGAGATAAGCGTCTTTTCAAATAAATTTTTAAAATGAGAACTAAGCACTTTTGCTAAAAGTACATTAAAGATTTTATCAATAAGCACATATTAAGGATATATCATTTCTAAAGAAAAAGTCTGAAATCATACACTGAAATGGCTTACTCAACAAACCATTCTTCATATTACAGACTGGGCAAGGTTTTTGTAAATTTTAATTTTACATCCCCTCTAGCAACTACACAGTGCCTAGCACATAGTAAATGGTGGATAATCATTTGCTGAAAGAACAACTGACTTCACTGTCGTAGACAAGATCGTTCAATAAGGAGAACAATTTTCAGTGATCATGTATCTAACAAACTACTCCATCTATGATGTGTCAGGCTCTATGTTGAGACATAAAACAGATACATGCTACCCATGTGTTCAGAGTACAGGGGTAAATCAATAGATATATAGATATATAAATAATAATAAAATAATGCTACACAGTGGAAAAGGCCGCAAAACAAAAGAATTAAAAATACAAACATGGCCAGGTGTGGTGGCTCACACCTGTTCCCAGCACTTTGGGAGGCCGAGGCCAGAGGATCATCTGGGGTCAGGAGTTCGAGACCAGCCCAGCCAACATGGTGAAACACTGTCTCTATTAAAAATACAAAAATTAGCCAGACATGGTGGCGGGTGCCTGTAATCCCAGCTACTCGGGAGGCTGAGACAGGAGAACCACTTGAACCTGGGAGGCAGAGGTTGCAGTGAGCCAAGACTGCGCCATTGCACTCCAGCCTAGGCAACAAAGAGTGAAACTCCACCCACCCCTACCTTCCCCCTCCGCCAAAAAAAACTACATGTAACACATGCATAAGATTACTTCATGAGGAAGAAGAAATTACTTCTGGGTATAAGGACTAGGGAAACTTTTATGGAAAAAGCAGCATTTGAACCAGACCTTGAGTGAAAATAGAGTATTAAAAATGCTATTACAACTTAAAGACATGTAAAGTTGAAATCAAACTCCCAATATATGCAGTAATTTCAAGTTTTAGAAAAAATTTGTGAGTTTTGTATATTTATCTCTGAGATGAGTAAAAATTTTTAAAAACGGACACAGTGTATCTGCAAAAATATATAGAAGAATAAATATATATCCTAATCTTTATAATCTAATCCTAATCTCTGATAATCTAATACCATGAACTTCATTATAAAAATACTCCTTACTGAAGTACAAATATTTCAAGCACCAATCTCTGCAAGGGTGAAGCATAACTTCTATGGAAACAGGACTGTGGATTATGTGACCTCAACTATTACTGCCATTTATCTTGCCCCCCCTTCCTTCAAATCAAAGTTCCCTAGCTGATAAATAATATAACAATGCAAATAAGTAACTTACCTTGACCAGAAGCCAAAGGATTTAAAGGTCTTTTAATTGTCTGTGGCCTAGAAACAAAAATAATTAAAAATGTAAACACAAATACGTTACCAATCATGTTATATTTAAGTGATACTATCTCAGAAAGTTGCTTAATATCCAAAATCAAATTGTTTTATTGAGATTATAAAATATTTAGTTTCCTCTAATTGCTTTAAGGGAAGGTGGCTATTTGTTTCAGTGATAATAATTCCTGATCTTTTCCCACTGTAGCAGCCAGCAGGTCATTTGCTAATCACTTCAGAGGGAGTATCAGCCAAGCTCTTCTAGAGTCACTACTATGTTTTTATATGTATTATATACACATAGCTACGTATATGTGCATGTATGGCACAAAGTGTATCCCAATTGAAAGACAAGCAAAAAATAATCAATATAAGCATTAAAATTTAAAAAAAAATTTTTTTAATAGTACAGGTTATTTTCCACTTAGGTAATCTTTAGACACATCAATTTGCCCTGTGGCTAAGTTTGTTACAATTTAAATAAAAGTTGTTTGTTCAGTAGGAAAAAATAGAAATTTTCTGGAGAGTTAATATGTCATTAAAGTGCTTTTAAATCCCAAAAGAAATATGCATTAGATTATTAGTAAACTATAGGGATTGTTTTAACATCCATTTTAAAAATCTGCACAACTGAAGACATTTTGAGAACAGAATATGCAAGCTATATTTTAAAATATACCATATGATTAACTTAGCCCCATATACATTGTTTATATTACAAATCATGAGAATCAGGATACTAATTAGTACGAAAATGACTATAAAACTAATACAGATCTAACAAATGCTTCATGGATTCTTAATTCACATTAAAAAAAAACAACAACAGGGCCAGGTGCAGTGGCTCACGCCTGCAATCCCAGCACTTTGGGAGGCCAAGGTGGGTGGATCACCTGAGGTCAAGAGTCAAGAACAGCCTGGCCAACATGGTGAAACCCTGTCTCGACTAAAAATACAAAAATGACCCAGGCGTGATGGTGCGTGCCTGTAGTTCCAGCTACTGGGGAGGCGGAGGCGGGAGAATCACTTGAACCTGGGAGGCAGAGGTTGCGGTGAGCAGAGATGACGTCACTGCATTCCAGCCTGAATGACAGAGACTATCCAAAAAAAAAAAAAAAGAAAAACAGCAACAACAACAAAAACCTTTAAATCATTAAGTCAGTAAATCAAACATTTCTAGTAATAAGATAAATAAAAGTCATGGCATAAATAAGTAATTAAGAGAAATTCTTCAAGTCAAAAAAAAAAACCACAGTATGACATTTTATTGGTGTAAGCATAATTACTGATCTCATATTTATGTTTGACTTATAAAAAGTGAAATATAAAATATTATCCCGTATTTGGCACCCTAAAAATTTTCCCAGAACTCTTTCCCTCTCTAAGATAGCACAACATGCTCGCACATACATTCTTTCCAAAAACAAGTAAGTGCACTGTTTAGCGCCTCAAGGCTTACATGTGAGTAACTTGAAGCATTTCTCAGACACCCAGTGACCAGCAACTGCCTCCAGCATAATGGTTACCCAGTACAAAGTGGGCTCTTCACTTACTAGTTGACACTGAACAAATCATTTAACCCCTCTAAGTCTGTTTCTCTATGAAACAGTGATGACTATACCAAAGGGAACTGCAAGGACTAAAGGAGCAAATGTATGTAACATGCTTACCACAATGCCTAGAATACAGTGAGCGCTCAAAAATGTTACCTATTATAATTGTTCTCTGGAATCAATTTAACTGCAAAACAACCAAAGCCACAGAAAGGGGAGTACAGAGCACCAAAAAGAGAATTTAAGAGTTATAGATTCTTTTCTCTACAGTGTCACTAACCATGTGATCTTGGAAAATGAAGCAAACCTCTCCAGCTCCAGGTTATCTCATCTATAAAATAAGATCCTGTCATCTACTCAAGGAACATTTGTCAAGTACCTACAATACTTCCATAAAAGTCTAATACTCCTCTAACACTGAAAAAAAAAAAAAAAAAGGAAAAATTTGTGGAAACTCATATCTGTATATTTACCCAGAAGGAAACTGGATTAATGAATAGTCATGTTTCCTTGTAGAAATACATCTTTCAACAAAGTGAATTTGATATTTAATTTTAAATCATTATGATTTTGTTTATAAAAAGAAATCACATCTTACAGGTATTTTTCTAAATGAAAATGACACATACTTAAAACAGTTTTCTTCATAGATGACATTCCATATTTTCCAAGCATCTGGTCCCTTGTAACCGGTGTAGCGCTCAGGATTAAGAAGCAAATCTACATATTCAGCATCAGGGGACTGAATGTCTGTAAAATAAAATGTCTTATTAAATCTTTCTTATCCTCAGTTACTTTAAAAAGCTAGAATACTAGACTGTATTCCATTGATGCTAAGGCATCACAAATATAACAATGTGTCAGGGATTTTAAAACAACTTTTCAGGACAAAGAAAGGAAGGAGGCCAGGTGCAGTGGCTCATGCCTGTAATTACACCCAGCACTTTGGGAGGCAAAGGGCCACATATCACTTGAGGTCAGGAGTTGGAAGGCAGTCTGGCCAACATGGTGAAACACTGTCTCTACTAAAAATACAAAAATTAGCCAGGTGTGGTGGTGCATGCCTATAGTCCCAGCTATTTGGGAGGCTGCAACAGGAGAATCGCTTGAACCCGGGAGATGGAGGCTGCAGTGAGCTGAGATCACGCCGCTGTGCTCCAGCTTGGGCAACAGAGCAAGACTGTCAAAAAAAAAAAAGAAAAGAAAGGAAGGAAAAGAGAGAGAAACACACATAGCCACACTAATTGTACACACTGGCTACAAAAACATTATGATGATTTTAGGAATTGTAAAAATAGAAATATGTGAATTTTAGAATCAAAGAAACATAGTAATTCAATTCTCACAAGCTATCCAGACAAAGCACACAACACACACTTCCCTTCACATTAACTATAGTAGTTCATGAATAACTACAGTAAATTAAGGAGTATTAGTATCGCACATTGCTTGTTACCAAACACTTTCTTTTTTTTTTTTTTTGAGACGGAGTTTCACTCTTGTTACCCAGGCTGGAGTGCAATGGCGCAATCTCGGCTCACCGCAACCTCCGCCTCCTGGGTTCAGGCAATTCTCCTGCCTCAGCCTCCTGAGTAGCTGGGATTACAGGCACGCGCCACCATGCCCAGCTAATTTTTTTGTAGTTTTAGTAGAGACGGGGTTTCACCATGTTGACCAGGATGGTCTCGATCTCTTGACCTCGTGATCCACCCGCCTCGGCCTCCCAAAGTGCTGGGATTACAGGCGTGAGCCACCGCGCCCGGCCAACACTTTCTTCTTAGATGACTACCAGCAGGATCTGCTACCAACCTGGCATAAAGCGAAAGTTACAGTGCAGAGTGTTTCTGTGTCAGCATCATTTATAAAAGGGAAAATTGGATGCAACCTAAACACCCAACATTACAGAAGAGTTAGACCATGGGCTTTGGAGACAGAACACCCAGGTTAGAATCCAGACCCTGTTACTTATTTATCATTTATAATGTGTTACAACTTCAAAACAAAAAACATGGCCCCAGGCCAGGCCCAATGGCTCATGCCTGTAATCCCAGTACTTTGGGAGGCCTGAGGGTAGAGCCCAGGAATTCAAGATCAGTCTGGGCAACATGGTGAAACACCAAGCATCAATAAAAAATACAAAAATTAGCCAAGCATCATGGCATGTGCCTGTGGTCCCAGCTACTCAGCAGGCTGAGGTGGGACAGTCGCTTGAGTCCAGGAGGTCCAAGCTGCAGTGAGCCGTGATTGCACCACACGGCACTCCAGCCTGGGCAAGAGAGTGAGACCTTGTCTCAAAAAAAAGATGGACCATAGTCCTCCAGTGACTTTGGGAAATTATTTGGTAATATAATAATACTTTATTCATATATAAAGCTTAACAGTATGAGCCAACAAAGAATGAAAAAGTGGACAAAAACAGTCTTGATGCAACCACAGTCAATGACAAAAATATGAGCATAAAAGTGCTTACAGGAGAGTCCATCAAGCTCTGAACTAAACCTATTTTTATTATTAAAAAACAAATACAAAAAAAAAATACCCTAAGCTTTGTTATTTTTACTCCAATTAACAGTATATTAGAAGCATAAATTAGAGGGAACATTGCTTCTAGAAGCAGTACAATGACAGCATCTTAAAATAGCAGAGTTCAATGCAGAAGTGGCAATTAAAATAACTAGAAAAACGAAATATAGGACTTAAAAATCGAATTAGGACGGAATCTTCTAGTTCAGGAATGGATAACTGTTCACTTCAATTAATACTGAAGGCAATTGCCACATATAGTAAATTATAATAAATTCATTTCTTAAACCCTGATGTTTAAAATATGTAAATAATGGCCAGTATCCAGTACTTTGAGAAAACTAACCACCAAGAAATGATTAAATGTTTAAATATTCTACCTAGAGATAAACATTTGTTGCCTCATAATTTTACTTACTATAAATACTTCAAGCTTATAAAAAGTAAATATTACTATATTAATTATAATTATACTATAAATAGTACAATTATATTATAGTTTAATTATACAAATATATTTAAAATATTACAATAATTATATTATATATTACTATAATTATATTTGTGCCAAGAATTTTTATGATGCGCTGGTTCCTATCACTGAATGTAACCTGAATTTTTCCATAGAAAACTAGTCAAACACATTTTGTAGAATCTAAGGAAAGGCATTTCAGAGTCCATTTGGCCCTTACAGAAAGATGCTGATATCCAGCCCTAGAAGCAGAAAACATATGTCCTGCAAAAACCTGTATGATGTGTTGTTTTCTATCACTGACTAGAACCTGCTTTTGACAAAAGCTCAAATTTCCAATTAGGATTTTGAAAATACCTTCTATATTTCACGTTCCATTTACATCCATTATTTATTCCTGCTAAAGCTTTCTTTAAAATATTCATCTTTTTTTAACGGAAGAAACTAATACAAATGGGCAAGTGATTTCACCAAACACTACCTATACATAAGAAATGAATCACTGATTCCCACTTGGTGCAGCACATTGTAGTCTCCAAAGGATGCTTTTTAATGAAAGTTAAAATATTACCATTCTTTTTCTAACACTGGAGGACTAAAAAAACTTACAGCTACATATTATAAATTTACTTTTATCTCACAACAATATTTAAGGTTAAAAAAAAAAAAAAAAAACCTTGTAGAAAAGATAGCAAAATAAGGATGTTGGGAGAACATCATATCACCTTCCTTTACCAGTTCAAATCTTGATACAGGTCTACACCCCTTACCCAGCGTGCCTGGGACCATATGGGTCTTGGACGGAATGGAGAACTTTCCAGATTTTACAAAGGTAATACAGTACATGAAAAATATATTGAATATTACTCCAGCTTGACGTGGGGCAGCAAGCTGTATTCAAACACATAAATATTTCTACAGTGAAACGTATGAATACTGACACTAAATGAGCCTGTGCCAAACTCAGGGGGAGAAATGTTCAGTTTTCAGAGTTTTCAGATTTTAGAATGGGAAATAAGGAATTATAACTAAGTATACACCAAAACATGGCTACTGTCTCCATTAAGGAAAGCAATTTTCCCCAAAAAGATGCCACAAAATTAAAAATACTTTATCTTTTATGGAGACTGTGGACTTCATCTTTTGCTTATATTTAAAAGAATTTATATCACTGTATTCACTAATATGTTGTTGCTGCTGTTGTTCTGATACAGGATCTCTCTGTCCTAGGCTTACAATACAGTGGTGCAATCATGGCTCACTCCAGTCTCAACCTACCAGGCTCAAGTAATCCTCCCACCTCACCAGCCACCTCCTGAGTAGCTAGGACTACTGGCCTGGCCAATTTTTGTGTTGTTTGTAGAGACATTTTCCCATGTTGCCCAGGCTAGACTCAGCAATCTTCCCTCCTTGGTCTCCCAAAGTGCTGGGACTACAGGCGTGAGTCACCAAGCCAGGCCTATTTTCACTAATTTTTGAACATCATTAGTCCACTAGAAAAGAGCCACAGAAGAATACCAAAACTCAAATTGATTTTTTTAGTCTCTTAAGAGACTAACAATTCAACTTAGAAAAAGGAAATACTAGAAAAAGGAAGAACTGGAAAATCCGTAAGTCTTGATCAGAGGTTTTGTTTTTGTTTTTTTTGAGATGGAGTCTCACTCTGTTGCTCAGGCTCCAGTGCAGTGGCGCAATCTTGGCTCACTGCAACCTCCACCTGCTGGGTTCTAGAGATTCTCCTGCCTCAGCCTCCTGAGTAGCTGGGATTACAGTCATGAGCTACCGTGCCATGATCAGAGTTTTAATGAATTCTAGGGCTCCTAGATTAACAGCACCAGCATTCTGGCTTAACTTTAGACATCACAAACTTGGCTAATGGTTCAATATTCTCTTCTCCAAAAGCAACATGGACCATCTTTAAGGAAAATACCTAACAATCCAACAGCAATATAACTGAAGCAGGTTTTTGTAATCCCTACATTTTAGCTATTTATGCAAAATGTACATACGAAATTATATAAACTATTAGCTATATAGAACTGCAAAACTTAGGTAATTTTTTTCTAGAAATTGAGTTCTTTTAAACTGTGGTAAAATAGGTATAATAAAATTTACAGTTTAACCACATTTAAGTAAACAATTCAGTGGGATTCATTATATTTACAATGCTGTGCATCCATCACCACTATCTGTTGCCAAAACTTTTTCAGCACCTTAAACAGAAACTCTAACCATTCAGCAATAATGCCTACCCACCACAACCTCTGAAAAACTTTAGTCTACTTTCTGTCTCTATGAATTTGCCTATTCTTGACATTTCATAAAAGTGGAATCATTTAATAATTGTCCTTTGGTGCCTGACCTATTTCACTTAGCATACTGTCAAGGTCCATCCATGTTGTAGCATGTATCAGAACTTCATTCCTTTTTCTGGCTGAATAGTATTCCATTGTGTACATTATATACCACATTTTGTTTATCCATTCAAACAGTGCTGAACAATTGGGTTGTTATGACTTTTAGGCTACAATGAACATTGCTTTGCTATCTGTTTGAGTCCCTGTCTTTAATTTTTTTTAATACATACCTAGGAAAGGAACTGTTGTCATATGCTAATTCCATGTTTGTGTTGTTTGTAGAGACATTTTCCCATGCTGCCCAGGCTAGACTCAGCAATCTTCCCTCCTTGGTCTCCCAAAGTGCTGGGACTACAGGCGTGTGGTTTAGGTTTTTGAAGAATCATCAAACTGTTAGAAACTGAGTTTTTTTCTTTAATAACTTTTTTCTGAGATGGGGTCTTGCTATGTTGCCCAGTGTGGATTCAAACACCTGGGCTCAAGTGATTCTCCTGTCTCAGCCTCCAGAAAAGCTGGGACTACAGGCACAAGCCACCATGCCCAGATTTAAATAATTTTTAAAAAATATTTTCTTAGGTATAATTTTAAACATAATGCATAAAAAATATTATACCATCAGCTTCACAGAAGTTATCTGAAGAATCATCATGCTTGGTCCACTGAAGAACAGCTTTCTGTGTTTCCTCACTTCAAACAAAGAAAATAAATAACATTATTATTTTTAAGTTAATATGTGATATAAAGAAACATGAAATAGTGCTGAAAAATATATTCAAACCTCAGAGATTCATCCACTGCTCCAAGTCGTTCAGCTTGTTCACATTCTTCAATGAGATTATTGGCTTCTTCAGAATACTAAAATGAAAAAGGTAATAAATAGAATATAACTTACTGCATTTTTCAATGTTTTTCAAAATTTAGAAGTTATCTGAACCTCTTTTTTTTTTTTTTGAGATGCAGTCTCGCTCTGGCACCCAGGCTGGAGTACAGTAGTGTGATCTCAGCTCACTCCAAACTCTGCCCCCTGGGTTCAAGTGATTCTCCTGCCTCAGCCTCCCAAGTAGCTGGGACTACAGGCATGCACCACCATGCCCAGCTAATTTTTGTATTTTCAGTAAACATGGGGTTTCGCCATGTTGGCCAGGCTGGTCTTGAACTCCTGAGCTCATGCGATCCACCCACCTTGGCCTTGCAAAGTGCTGGGATTACAGGCATGAGCCACCGTGCTCAGTCTGTGAGGCTCTTTATACACCTAACACTGTCACCTTGTCTTCAAAACTTTAAAAAATAAGTAAGTTCTCATGTTCCTCATGAAACTAAAAAATTAAACGCTTTGCCTCTTGTTTTTTGGGAATACAATTTACTATTACGTTCACAAAATAAATAACATAGTTCTGATAACTCATTACTAAATTACTCACTAATCAAATCTTCAAGGTTATAATGAAGTCACGAGCCCAGTGGTCAACAGGCACTGTCCTACTTTTTTAAGGACTTAATTGTGGGCATCAGTTTTCTCTTCCATAAAATAAGCAGTTGGACCAAATCATGTGTGTCTAAAGTCCATCCCATGCCATGATGCTAAAAATGCCCTGGAACCTGCCAAGTCATATAAAAAATATTCTAATGTTTTTAGGTTTTTAAAATATATTCTTTAACAATCATATTTCGTTTCAATGTCTAAGTCACTTCACATATATATTCTACTAGGCCTGTACATGGCATAAGGGGAGCAAGTGTGATTTATGGATTTCATAACACACCAGTTCATCATACAGGTGAAAGACAACACTGGGAGGCCACCAATTCAATCACTCAAAAATTATTTATTGAGTGCCTACTTGGTCTTATTGTTAGGAAAACTATACAAACCACTTTCCAGACAAGGACACTGAAATAAATGAACACTAAAATGATACAGTTTTTTGAAATATTTATTGAGTGATAACTTAGTTTCATTATATTGGTATAAACACGTAAGACAACATATAAGACAGTTTGCTTCGAAGACTATTTTTAAAAATAAAATTATTTCATATATAATTAAGTATTAAAGGACAAAGGGATATATGTTCAACCTATAGTCAAGTGGCTCTGAAAATTATATATATATTACATGTTATATAGTATATAGTGCATACAAAATATATATATTTTGTGTACATAATATATAATAGATATTATATAGTATGTGTATATGTATACTATTTGTGTATGTATATACACACAAAAATGAGTATCTATGCAAAAATATGTGTGTGTATATATATACGCAAAAATGTGTATGATATATATACATAATACACACATACACAAATGTCCATTTGTTTTATCATGCTTTTTGTGTATCCATATATACACATAATAAATATGATAAAACAAATGTGGTCAGGCACAGTGGCTCACACCTGTAATCCCAACACTTTAGCGGGCTGAGTTGGCAGGATTGCTTGAGTCCAAGAGTTCAAGACCAGCCTGGGCAACACAATGAGACTTTATCTCAATTAAAATATATGTGTGTGTGTGTGTGTATTTAGATACGTGTATGTATATGTGTATGTACGTACATATATGCATATATAAAATGTATATACACATGTGTATATTTAGATATGTGTATGTATATATGTGTGTGTATATGCACGTGTGTGTATATATGTATGTGTGCATATATATACACATACACATAAAAATGAAATATATTTTAAAACATAAAAATATATAAAAACACATATATATGCAAACATATAAAAACGAAAATGTGGCAAAATATAAAAACAAAAATATATAAAAACAAAAATAAATGTAGCAAAATATAAAAATTGAGTGAATCTGCAGAAACAGTGTACAAAATGTCTTTGTATTAATGTTGCAACTTTTCTGTGAGTTGGAAATTGTATCAAAATAAAAAGTTAAAAATACCTACCAAAAATGAACAAAATTTGTTTAAAAAATAACATATACCTAAGTATATTAAAACAAAAATTTTAAAATCTTACTATTGCAACTACCTGAATATTTAAAAGCTTAACAAAATAGCCATTCTTAGTTGCTATTTAATAATTTAATCAGCTTCTTAGTTACATCTGTATCAATACTATGTCACTAGCATTTTTCTGAAGAACCTACTTTTTCCAATATGTTCTTATTATTTTTAATATCTGTATCTTAATAAAAGCCTAGGTTACACAGGTATGCGCATTTATCAACATTCAGCAAATGCACACTTAAGATTTGCACATTTCACTGTATCGTAATACTCTTATTAAAAGTACATATAAACAAATATTGGATTCTAGTTAACGATATGCCTCTACTTATGTAGATCCATCTAATTAATGATATTTATTGAGAAGGAGGCATACTGATGTCTACAATTTACTTTGAAATGCATCTAAAAATAAGATGTTCTAATGAATGGCTACAAGGATGGACAGATGGACAGATATGTGGTAAAGTGAGTTTATCAAAATGCTGGAATACAGGTTATGGATATAAGAGTGTTCATGAGGGGCCAGGCGCAGTGACTCATGCCTGTAATCCCCGCACTTTGGGAGGCCAAGGCGGGTGGATCACAAGGTCAGAAGATTGAGACCATCCTGGCTAACACAGTGAAACACCAACTCTACTGAAAATACAAAAAGTTAGCCAAGCGTGGTGGCATGTGCCTGTAGTCCCACTACTCAGAAGGCTGAGGCAGGAGAATTGCTTGAACCTGGGAGGCGGAGGTTGCAGTGAGCTGAGATTGTGCCACTGCACTCCAGCCTGAGCAACAGAGCAAGACTCTGTCTCAAAAAAAAAAAAAAAAAGAGTTCATGGGAAAATTCCTTTAACTCTGCTATACTTTTAAATTTTCATAATAAAATAATGGAATAAAATCATGGGAAAAATTAAAATAGTCACATATCACAGAATGATATGCAAATGTACTTTCTGCAGCTGTACATGTTAAATTTATGTTTAGACACAGTCTTCTTAAAATAAGTAGTAATAATTGCAATTTGCTAAACCTCCCTTTTTTTGTGACAGGGTCTCACTCTGTCACCCAGACTGGAGTACATTGGTGAGATCACAGCTCACTGTAGCCTCAACATCCCAGACTCAAGGGATCCTCCCACCTCAGCCACTTGGGCAGCTGGGACTATAGGCACACAGCATCATGGCTTGCTAATTTTTGTAGAGATGGGATTTTGCTATTTCGAGAACAGGCATGTGCCACCACAAATGTATTTTTTGTAGAGATGGGTTTTACCATGTTGCCCAGGCTGGTCTCAAACTCCTGGTCTCAAGTGATCCTCCCACCTCAGCCTCCCAAAGTGCTGGGATTATAAGCGTGAATTACCATGCCCATCCTTGCTAAACCTTTAAAAGCTGACATTTTTTACAAATTTATTGCAAAGTAGACACTGAGGCTTTATCAGCAGATTTCTGTGTTTTGATCTTCATGTGGCCAGTGATATTTTTATGGCCCTCAGGAATAGTTAATACTGATCTTCTGTGCAAGTTACATATGATGAACTATCAGGAGGAATGGAAATTCAGTATTTTATTTTTCATAAAGCATGTACTTCCTTTTTCCTTTTTTAGTTGTTTCAGACAAAAGGATTCATTGCAAAATAAAAAAGTATTACCGAACCATAAAATAACTATACAATTATTGATTTATCAATAAAGGATAAAACCACGATAGCAAGACTGTTCTCTCTATGCAGGATCGCTCTATCTAATAAGCTTCTATTTATTTACCATATAATTGCACAGGTTTCCCACTAACTAGTCAAAAGGCAGACTGGCAGCTTAGGGAATATTGTGGGAATGACACATGCCACAGCACTAATCACTACTAATTTCAAGAGACCAACAGGGGCAGCATTGTCCAACACTTTTCCCCCTGCTTTTCAAGGCTGGAAGGAGGCAGCTGTCCCTAGTCACTGGTGTCTGAGTGTAATTATTTTATCAGCAGGCACCTAGTATGCTGTGCTTGAGAGAAAGATTTAGTTTCTTTGCATCTAGAAAATCAGAAGAAGAATACATTCTTGTTGGTTATCTTTGTAGTAAAGTCAGAACTCTATTTAGTATGCACACATATCAAATAAGAGAGAAGACAACAGAGGAAGATGGAAATACAAAGTATTTGGCTGAGTGCCATGGCTCACGCCTATAATCCCAGCCCTTTGGAAGACAGAGGTGGGTGAACAGCTTGAGCTCAGAAGTTCAAGACCAGCCTGGGCAACATGATAAAACCCCATATCTACCAAAAAAAAAAAAAAAAAAAAAAAAGTAATTGTCTACCAAATCCATCCCAACCTATTTTAATGAAACTGTTAATAATATTTTATTTAAAACCAAGAAACTCAGAAAAAAATGATAAATCAGAAAGGATCTCAGGACAACAGGTATAAACCAGTTCTGTTCCAGGCAAACCTTGGCATATGGTCACTCTATTTACTTCTTGTTGCTTTATAGGGGCTTTGGCCTTTTCTCAGGCGAAATGGACACAAAGGAGGATTTTAAACAGAGAAGACAGATAATCTCATGTTTTTAAAAAATCACACTGGCTACTGTCCTAACAACAAATTACAGACTATAGGCCAGGTGCAGGGGCTCATGCCTGCTCTCTCAGCACTTTGGGAATCTGAGGTGGGAGGATCACTTGAGCCGACAAGCTCAAGACCAGCCTGGGCAACACAGTGAGACCTCTGTCACTACATGAATAGAAAAAAGAAAACATTGGTTGCATGTGATGGCATATGCCTATAGTTCCAGCTACTGAGGAGGCTGAGGTGGGAGGACTGCTTGAGCCCAGGAATTTAAGGATATAGTGAGCTATGACGGCACCACTACACTCCAGCCTAGGCAACACAGTGAGATCTTGTCTCAAGAAAGGAAAAAAAAAAAAAAAAAAACAAGAACAGACTATAGACGCAAGGGTAGAAGCAGAAAGATAATTTACAAGGCCATTGCAGTAATCCAGACCAAAAGTGATGATGGCTTGAAATACAACAGTAGCAATGAAGATTGTAAGATTCTGGGTATATTCTGAAACTCCTGTCATCACAAGCATAAATGTATCCACCAAAAAGGCCTTAAAACAATGACAACCCAGTAACAATTAGCATCCGTAGGATTGAGATTATAACTTGTAAACACCATTTCACACTAAAAGAACTAGGGCTCATTAGAAAAAATGATTAATTTCAAGACTGGAGCCAAAAAAGTACAAAACATCTTTGTATAATAGAGAGCAAAAATCTACTAAAGGCTACTGGGATCATGCCAAAAGGCCACAGGCAGTAATGTGAAGAAGCTCCTAGCTGTCCTCAAAAACTGGACAACTCAGCTGGGCACAGTGGCTCATGCCTGTAATCCCAGCACTTTCGGAGGCCAAGGCAGGTGGATCACCTGAGGTCAGAAATTTGAGACCAGCCTGGCCAACACGGTGATACCCCATCTCTACTAAAAATACAAAAGTTAGCTAGACATGGTGGCACATGCCTGTAATCCCAGCCACTCAGGAGGCTGAGGCAGGAGAATTGCTTGAACCCAGGAGGAAGAGGTTGCAGTGAGCTGAGATCGTGCCACTGCATTCTAGCCTGGGCAACAAGAGCGAAACTTCCATCTAAAAAAAAAAAAAAAAAAAAAAAAATTATCTGGGCACGGTGGTGCATCCCTGTAGTCCCAGCTATTCAGAGGGACCATGACAGGAATGCTTGAGCCTGGGAGCTCAAGGCTACAGTGAGCTGAGATAAATCCACTCTACCTCAGCCTGGATGACAGAGCAAGACCTTGTCCAAAAAAAAAAAAAGGACAACTTCAGCATCAGAAGGAATAGTAACTCAGTGACTATAATCGATTGGAATACATTAAATATGTCAAAACTACCAAGTTCATAATAATTCTAACAAAGAAAAAACATACTGGGTACCTTTGTAGAGTGCTAGGGCAACAACTCCTAATTATTCTGGCAACAGGTAAACAAAAAAGAATAAAGCAGTTATCCTGTCTGTCCTGTATAAGCTATATTTCAGGGTATCTAAATAGTGACAAAGAAAAGGTCTTTATAGAAGATGGTGGGGCTGGGCGCAGTGGCTCACACCAAAGTGCTCAATCCTAGCACTTTGGGAGGCCGAGGCAGGCTGATCACGAGATCAAGAGATCGAGACCATCCTGGCCAACACGGTGAAACCCCGTCTCTACTAAAAATACAAAAATTAGCTGGGCATGGTGGCGTGTGCCTGTAATCCCAGCTACTCGGCAGGCTGAGGAAGGAGAATTGCCTAAACCTGGTAGTTGCAGTGAGCCAAGATCGCGCCATTGCACTCCAGCCTGGACAACAAGAGCAAAAACTCCATCTCAAAAAAAAAGAATAATATAGGAAAAATGATCGAATATCAACATTATTAAACCTCTAATGAAATGATGCAACCAGGTAATAATCATCAAGTCTGCTAAAACATTTTGGTGAAAAGCTATTAGGAAGCTTTATAAAGAATGCATAATGAATCTAGTGATCAGTCCTAACATCAAGAAAAAAGGGAAAAGCAGACCTTATATGTTGATATAACAAAATAGTAAGTACAAAGCAATTCCAATACATATACATTGAATATATATCAGAAAATCAGAATATATGTATCAAAAAATGAATCTGAATCTGACAATCTGATAAGCCTAACTATGAGTATATAGAAAATAAAGAGGGTAATATGTTAAGTGATACCACAAAGTACCAGCTAAACATATATCGTGGGAAATTCTACAGGACAATGACTGCCTATAACACATAAATGGCAAAAAGGAGAAGAGGGAGGGATGGGCACCGGTTAAAAGAGACCTATCAGCAGGAAATATAGAAATAGTCCCAGAAAGTAAGAAAATGCTGGCCAGGCGTGGTGGCTCATGCCTGTAATCCCAGCACTTTGGAAGGCCGAGGAAGGCGGATCACTTGAGGTCAGGAGTTCAAAACCAGCCTGGTCAACATGGTGAATCCCCGTTTCTACAAAAAATACAAAAATTAGCTGGGCATGGTGGCCGGCGCCTGCAATCCCACCTATTCGGGAGGCTGAGGCAGAAGAATCACTTGAACCCAGGAGGCAGAGGTTGCAGTGAACCCAGATCGCGCCACGGCACTCAAGCCTGGGTGACACAGTGAGACTTCATTTCAAAAAATAGAAAAAAAAAGAAAAGAAAGTGCTGAAAAAGAAAAATGAGAGTATATCAAAGGGACACAGGAGCCAACTGAAAGAGTTCCCAATGGCCAAAGCTGTAGCAATTTGAGTTTATGGACTGCATGTTTGTGTCCTCCCAGAATTCGTATGTTAAAACCCTAACCCCTAATGAAATGGTCTTAGGAGGTGAGGCCTTAGGAGTGTAGGTGTAGATAAGATCATAAGGATGGCGCCCCATGATGGAATTAGTATCCTTAGTAGAAGAGGGAAAGGCTACAGTGTACTCTCTAAGCCATGGAAGATACAACCTCAGGCCAGGCACAGTGGCTCACACCTGTAATTCCAACACTTTGGGAGGTTGAGGTGGGAGGATGGCTTGAGCTCAGGAGTTCAAGATCAGCCTGGGCAAATGGTGAAACCCTATCTTTACTAAAAGGAGAAAAAAAAATAGCCACATGCTTGCGGTTCCAGCTACTCAAGAGGCTGAGGTGGAAGGATCAATTGAACCTGGGAGGCAGAAGTTACAGTAAGTCAAGATCAAGCCACTGTGCTGTAGCTTGGGTGACAGAGACAGACCTAGTTTCAAAAAGAAGGGAGGGGAAGGGAGGGGAGGGGATGGGGGGAGGAGAGGGGAGGGGAGGGGAGGAAAGGGGAGGAGAGGGGAGGGGAGGGGAGGAAAGGGGAGGAGAGGAGAGGGGAGAGGAGGAGAGGGAGAAAGTGGAGAGGGAAAAGGGGCAGGGGAAGGAGGGGGGAGAGGGGAGAGGAGAGAAGAAAGTAGAAAGGAAAGAGGAAAGGAAAAAGGAAGGGGAAGGGGGGAAGGGAGGAAGGGAGGAAGGGAGGAAGGGAGGAAGGGAGGAAGGGAGGAAGGAAGGAAGGAAGGAAGGAAGGAAGGAAGGAAGGAAGGAAGGAAGGAAGGAACAACCTGATCTGCAAACCAGGAAGAGTACCCTCAACAGGAACCAAATTGGCTGGTATCTTAATCTTAGACTTCCCAGTCTCCAGAACTGTGAGAAATAAATGTTTGCTGTTTAAGCCACCATATGATACTGCTATAGCAATCTGGAGTGACTAAAACAAGTAGTACCAAATTATAATCCAAAGTGTACAATAAATACCCATGAGTCCATAACAATACAAATGATTGAATAAGTAAGTAAATGGGGGGAGAAGACATAAATTTCCCATACTGGAGAATTCCAAATAATTTCTTTAAATACTCTGTCCTCAGGGAGGTGAAGAATAACTAACTCCATACTCCTTAGGTGTAAACTGTGCACACTGACTTCCTTCCAAAGAATACAGTATGGAAAAAGTAAAAACAGCAAATCAACAGTGTAGAAACTTGACAAAAATGACCTCAGCCAGGTGATCAAGGTTAGCATTACCAGGGATAAGTCATGGTGCCACTGACGTGATGAAAATGGCACTTTAATCTGTGCGGTCTTCCTCCTTGAAGCCCATAATCCCAGTCTAGTTGTAAGAAAAACATTAGACAAATCCCTACTGAGGAACAGTCTATAAAATACACCTGACTAGTATTACTCAAAAACGCCTTATCAGAAACAAAGACTGGGAAATGGTTATAGCTAAGAGAAGCCTAAGAAGACATAATTACTAAATATAACATGGTATATTGGGTGGGATCCTAGAGCAGAAGAAGAATATTAGGTAAAAATTAAAGAAATCTGGCCCAGTGTAGAGGCTCATGCATGTAATCCCAGCATTTTGGGAGGCTGAGGCAGCAGAATCACTTGAGGTCAGGAGTTCGAGAACACCCTGCGCAACATGGCAAGACCCCATCTCTACAAAAAAAAATTTTTTTTTTAATTATCTATGCATGGAGGCATGCGCCTATAGTCTCAGCTACTCAGAAAGCTGAAGGGAGAGAAACACTTTAGCCCCAGAGTTCAAGGTTACAGCGAGCTATGATCACGCCACTGCACTCCAGCCTAGACAATACAGCCAGCTCTTGTCCCTTACCAAAAAAAAAGGCTGGGCACAGTGGCTCATGCCTACAATCCCAGCACTTTGGGAGGCCGAGGCAGGCAGATCACAAGGTCAGAAGTTCAAGACCAGCCTGACCAACATGGTGAAACCCCATCTCTACTAAAAATACAAAAATTAGCCAGTGATGGTGGTGGGCACCTATAATTCCAGCTACTCAAGAGGCTAAGGCGGGAGAATCGCTTGAACCCAGGAGGCAGAGGTTGCAGGGAGCTGACACCACGCCATTGCACTCCAGCCTGGGTGACAGAGCAAGACTCTCTCTCCAAAAAAAAAAAAAAAAAATTAAAGGAATCTGAATAAAGTATGGACTTTCAGATACATTTTTTCCTCTGTTTTTATTTATCTTTGATATTTTCTATAATAAAATTTTAAATAGGCCAGGCATAGTGGCTTATGCCTGTAATCCCAGCACTTTGGGAGGCCAAGGCAGGCAGATCACCTGAGGTCAGGAGTTCAATACCAGCCTGGCCAACATGGTGAAATCCCACCTCTACTAAAATACAAAAATTAGCCAGGCATGGTGGTGGGTGTCTGTAATCCCAGCTACTCGGGAGACTGAGACAGGAGAATCGCTAGAACCTGGAGGCGGAAGTTGCAGTGAGACGAGATCGCACCACTGCACTCCAGCTTGGGCAACAGAGCGAGACTCAGTCAAAAAATAATAATAATAAAATAAAATGTTAAACAAAAAGAAAAAAAGAAAGAAAAAAAATTAAAAAAAAAAATGAAAGAAAGGGAACCATTCAGTATAAATACCTCTCAAGGGGTTTCACCATTGGAAGCTGATAAATGTGACAGTAGGTACAAAGGAAACAGATTTTTCAAGTTTTCATTAAGATACTAGACACATCAATAGGCTTACATGCATACCTTGTAGCTTGCAGATTTAATTCCAACAGGAACTTCATCCTGAAAGATAAAAGATACGTCTTTAGATGGCATTCATTCTATCTTCTTACAACATATCTTAAATTTCTATTATTCATGAGAAAAATTCATAAAACAAATTATTGAAGTTGGATTTTTTAACAGAATAGTTAGGTGGTATTCACATGGTTTCTTAAAAGTAAATAAAAATTCAAGAATAAATTATTCTACGGATTGCTGAGCATATATTATGTACATCACAGCAAGGACATGTAAAAATAGCCTTTCAGCCATTATTCCTTTTGATGTTCAAATTGTCCCATATTTGGCCACTAGGAGATCCCCTGAGTGCTGACTGGATATTAACCTGTGTCCTTTTGATATGATTTCAGTGATCCTTAGTAGAATTTTTTGTTTTCTGTGATGGCAACATATTCTAGGTTATTGTAATCAACCATATCTTCAGGAGCCCTAGCTCTTTTCAGAGGAAACTGGTACCAGTTTGTAGTCATACTGGCCACTTACTGAACTACAGGAACTATCTACCTATCCTCAAAGTAATGCTGGGAGTAGTCAATTATGTATCAGAACTCTATAAATTGTAGACACTATTCCAATGCCAGGTATATTCCTGAAATAGATTACACCTGCCTAAAAGGAAGAATCCATACAGATAGATCATCACTTTACTGTGTGAATGCATATTCTTTTTCTATGGCTGGACACTTAGATGATTTCTAGTTTTTTTACATAATGCCAAATATATGTATTAATTTCAGCATAACTGACATATTTGCAATATTCAGTACTGCTTTACAGTCATCTTTGAACATCTGTCCATTTCTGTTATTAGGTGACATTCCTAATAGAATTAGTACGTCAAAGGGTACAGACTTTGAAATTTTTTTGTTAAATTGATCTCCAGACTTAACCACTAGAGTAGTTTATTGGCCAATGCGTATTGGGTATTGTTATTTTTTTCATATTGGCCAATTAATAATGGAGGTAAAAGAACCTTGTCGTGGCCGGTTTTGGTGGCTCACGCCTGTAATCCCAGCACTTTGGGAGGCCGAGGCGGGTAGATCACGAGGTCAGGAGTTCAAGACTAGCCTGGCCAAGATGGTGAAATCCCGTCTCTACTAAAAATTAAAAAAAAAAAAAAATTAGCTGGGCGTGGTGGTGGGCACCTGTATCCCAGCTACTTGGGAGGCTGACGCAGGAAACTGCTTGAACCCAGGAAGTGGAGGTTGCAGTGAGCCAAGATCACACCACTGCACACCAGCCTGGGTGACAGAGCAAGACTCTACCTCAAAAAAAAAAAAAAAAAAACCTTGACTTAATTGTAAAGTGAAGACATGAATGGCATTTCAGCTTATAAAGGGATTCCATCCTCTTTAGGCAGACCATCTGCTTTATTCAAATTTTCTCTGGAATCAGGGTACAAAATGAGGTATATAATTGCTATTTCAAGATGACATTTGACTTTGCAATCACTGTAAAGTATTTATATTTTCTAATATTAATAAAAAGCCCATTTAATGAACAAGTATAATTAAATGCCTTTATGAAGCATCTACCATATTTTAGCATTTTTACTAATTCATATAAATAGGATGTAATTTTCCACAACTAATTTTTTCTATTACTAAATTATAAATGCAAAACTTAGAATACAAAATGTTTGCATTGTTAATAACACTTTAATGATATGCTCATGCTTTAATAATAGTAACAAAGTGTTTCACAAATTAATTCTTTAATTTTCAATAAGTTGTGTCTATATGAGGATTAATGCAACGAAAAACATGCTTCGCATTTTCATGGTAAAATGCCCATAAATAAGCCAGGCACGGTGGCTCACGCTGGTGATCCTAGCACTTTGGGAGGCTAAGATGGGTGGATCACCTGAGGTCAGGAGTTCAAGGCCAGCCTGGCCAACATGGTGAAACCCCATCTTTAAAAAAAAAATTTTAAATAAAAAAATTTAAAAAAATTTTTAAATGCCCATAAATAGTATTTGATATTGGCCTTAATTCAACATGCTAGGTAAGTCTGTTAAACAATATTTACATATATAAAATTTTAAAAATCCAAAACCACAATAGCACTTCGCACCTATTAGGATGACTATTATTCAAAAAAAATAGAAAATAACATTATTGTCAAGAATGTGAAGAAACTGGAACTCTTATGCATTGCTAATAGGAATGTAAAATGGTACAGCCACTGTTGAAGACAGTATGGCAGATCCTCAGAAAACACAATTAACGTAAGATCCAGCAATTTCACTTCTAAGTATATAGCCCAAAAAACTAAAGTAGGGACTCAAACAAATATTTGTGTAACCACATTCACAGCAGCATTATTCACAATAGCCCAAAATAGAAATAACCCAAAAGTCCATCAGCAGGTGAATGTATAAACAAAATATAGTACAGGCATACAGTAGAATATTATTCAGCCTTAAAAAAATCGAATTGATACATGCTACAACATGTGTCAGCCTAGAAACAGTATGCTAAGTGAAATAAACCATCCAAAAAAGGACAAATACTATGTTATTCCCCTAATATGAAGCACTAGAATAATTAAATTTGGAAAGAAAGAAACCCGAGTGGTGGCTGCCAGGGTCTGGGAGGAGGGAGAAATTAAGACTTATAAACAGGAACACTTGACAGTTTCAGGTTGGGAAGATAAAAAGTTCTAGATATAGATGGTAGTAATGGTCGCATAACAACGTGAACACACTTAGTGCCACTGAACTGTATACATAAAAATTGTTCAACTGGTCAATTTTATGTTATATATATTTTACCACAATTTTAAAAGTAAAATAAAAAGATATACTTTGTTTGTTTGTTTGTTTTTGGAAGACGGAGTTTTGCTCTGTCACCCAGGCTGGAGTACAGTGGCGTGATCTTGCTTCACTGCAACCTCTGCCTCCCAGGTTCAAGCAATTCTCCTTCCTCAGCCTCCCCGGTAGCGGGGACTACAGGCGCACGCCACCACACCCAGCTAACTTTTTTTTTTGTATTTTAGTAAAGACAGGGTGTCAGCGTGTTGGCCAGGCTGGTCTCAAACTCCTAAGCCAAGGCAATCCATCTGCCTCGGCCTCTCAAAGTGCTGGGATTACAGGCATAAGCCATCGCAACTGGCCAAAAAGATGTACTTTTAAAGGGAATAAATGATCATTCAAAAATATTTTTAAAACTCTGTTTTCACATAGAATACTTCAAATTTTAATGGTCCAAAAATACCTAAGTAAAACCAGGTGTTTTGTCCACTCATACCCCAGGAAATCCAAGGCAAAAATACACCCGAAAAAAGCAGGGGGGTATTTTGTATATATTTTGATTAACTTCATTTTATTATGCTATATACAAAACTAGGTTCAGAAAAGATGTAAGAGGAAAAAAAATATCAAGTCAAAAGAACTACTATCAATCTACTTAATAAGTCAAAGATTTATATTAACCACAAAATTTCAATCCTATTATTATGAAGGCAGTGTAATTCAAAATAGGTTTTATAAGTTTAGGTTTTTAATGTGTAAATATTGAATGTTATATTTAAACTAAGGACTGCACAATTATTTTAGTTATATTGGCCCCCTTTAAAAAGTTGTAATGGGCCGGGTACAGTGGCTCACACCTATAATCCCAACACTCTGGGAGGCTAAAGCAGGTGGATTGCTGGAGCCCAGAAGTTCAAGACCAACCTGGGCAACATGGAGAAATCTCATCTGTTTTTTCAAAAAATAAAAAGTTCTTAAAATAAATAAATAAAACAAAATGTTCTAATGGATAAAAAAGGATGTAACAGTTTTTAAATGTATACATGGTTCTTACAGATTGACATGGTTTGACAGCACAGTCCCTTCTTCCACACTGGCTGATGTCATTCCAGAAAGGACACGGCCTCTTCAGGTTTACCTATAAAATAATAATAGAAAAAGAGTTATAAAAATCAGAATCCCAAGGTAATAATTGACAGTTACAAATTATGGTGCTATAATTTGGTCATGTTATCAGCTGCAAATATATTATTTCTTCTACCTATCTGTTGCCAGGTTCCAACAATAGTATAAATGTGAGGCTAGTATAAGTACATTGGCAGGCCTGGTTAGAAAGACACAGACTGGGCCAGGCACAGTGGCTTATGCCTATAATCCTAGCACTTTGGGAGGCCAAGGTAGATGGATCAACTGAGGTCAGGAGTTCGAGACCAGTCTGGCCAACATGGCAAAACCCCGTCTCTACTAAAAATACAAAAATTAGCCGAGTATGGTGGCAGGCGCCTGTAATCCCAGCCACTTGGGAGGCTGAGGCAAGAGAATTGCCTGAACCCAGGAAACAGAAGTTGCAGCAAGCTGAGATCACAGCACTGCACTACAGCCTGGGTAACAAAGCGAGACTCCATCTACAAAAAAAAAAAAAAAAAAAGACACAGACTGCCACTAAATAGACCCTAAACAGATGGCAACTAGGAGCCAAAGTAGCTCGACTCCTATTCTTTTCAAACAAGAAAGAGTTAACAGGTAGAAAACAGACAATTTTAAACTCTGACTACAACTAAATACTCCAATGATCAGGTTTTCTAAACTCTTCTAGTAAATATCTCAAGATAAAATAGCACAAGTGATTTGTTAAAACAATATAGGTCAAAATAAAGTCATGATTCTACTAAAAAACATTTAATTATTTTAATTAATTGGAGCCAATCTGATGTTTTAGAAAATTATGAACTCACAATCTTGATAAGAATATATAATAATTTCTGTCCTAACTTCAATTTAACCAATGAGGTTCTAACTTTAGAGTGTAAAATTCAGTTATTAAAATTATCCAATAGATGGTTTCAGAATCACATGGTACACTCTTATGAACTGAATTTTCTTAATAAAGCCTATATCAATTTTAAATAATAACCACGATTTTGAAGCTCAGTAATTCTTAAGAAAATGTAACTATCTGCTTAAACTTTATTCTTACATAAAAAGTTAAAATTAGAAATACCTTGTAATATCTAAAGTAGTCACTTTCAAGAAGTTTTTGTAGTCTTGGGAAAAGCCTGTAGTTATTAAATCTATCAATGGTTTCAACATCACAGGTACAATCATCCAAGTAACCACTAACCTGTTACAAAGAAAATGAAATATTAAATGGAAATGTCCTAGATGCAACAGGATTCTTTTTCCTCACATGGTTGTTATGAAACAGCCCCTACTCAACCAATCCTTATCCTCCCTCCTCCCACATAATTTCTTGAGAAGGGATATGACAATAACCTAGTAATATTGCTGCTCTTGCTATATACCAAGAGGAATACAGTGAATACTTCTGTAGGGTGTGCAGAGCTCATGACATGTGTGTTCACATGCAAGCGCGCGCGCGCGCGCGCGCGCGCACACACACACACACACACACACACACACACACACACACACACACACACACACACACAGACTGGTTCCCTGGCTATCATTTATTTTGTAACTCTGCCCTCCAGGCCAAAGTTGACTTGACTAAGGGTAGGCATCTAACTCAAGCCCGGTCACGATCGCC
This sequence comes from Sapajus apella, assembly GCF_009761245.1. NCBI lineage: Eukaryota > Metazoa > Chordata > Mammalia > Primates > Cebidae > Sapajus > Sapajus apella. The sequence continues at coordinate 2,978,202 of NW_022437014.1, forward strand.
TCTCCGGGAACCTGGAATTGAGACTAACAAGAAGAGATGTCTCCTGTGGCTAGACCAGTAAACGAATGCTCCATAATATGAACTGAGGAGCACATGAGCCAGTTGGCAGAGAGAGAAAAGGTTTTAAAAGATACACAAAGCTTGACTGTCCTTGGAATTCTCGGGCTGGGCGCAGGGGTAGAAAAAGATACACAAAGAAGCAGAGGTAGGAGATAGAGAGACAGTATATGCTACTTGGAGAACTGACCTGTCTTTCCTGAAGCACAGCTGCATTCCCATCCTTAGTTTTCAGTAAAGATCTAACAACCCTCAAATATTGGGCTATAACAATTTCCTAAAGGTTTGGAAGGGTGCTTAGAAATTACTTATCATTACTAAAACACTGAAACAGCAAACTGACCTCAAAGTCAATCCTGATCTTCACATTTTTAAAGCTAATGTCTTAATGATATTTACTAAATCAGGCTATTAAATACACATATCCTAGGACACAATGGTAATGATAATAAATATTATCAGTTATGAAACCAGATTTTTTTCCTTTTTTTCACCAATGTTCCTTGCCAAATTAAACTAAAATTCTTGGATGTTTATTTGGGCTAGAAAAATACCTAACAGAATTAATTAAAGATTGCTTTAAGAAACAAATATATAATGATTCCAAAAACAAAAACAAACAAAACAACCTAGAAAAAAAATTTTAAATATAGCATGCTGCAGAAAAGAGATCTTTATCATACTTTAGTCTAGATAATTGCATTTTAAACTACTTTGGATTATATTTTAGGAAGATCTATTGCCTAGAAATAAATAATTTTAAAATCTACTGATATGGAAGAAAATAAATAATATTCTAATGAAATACTGAATTAAGATTCAGTATTTTAGAATACCATAAAATCGTAAACTTTCTTTTAATTTGCGAATATAGCAAAACAGTAATGGAAATTTTTCACCTAAAAGAAATAAGAATACATTGGATGATAACAGCAATATTCAAGAGAAACTTTTTACTGCTTTTCCTACTCTTAATTGTTTTGGACTAATTCAGTTTCTAGAAATCTCATTACACATTTTGCCATGTAATAACTATTTTCATTTCATATGCAAATTTGTCCTTTTTCCTACCAAAAATTCTCTGAATACACAAGAATCTCAGAGTCCTAATTTTGGATACCAACAACACAAAGTACTTTTAAGCTAAAAGATTTGATTTTTCAAACTTTCTTTTGAACCTTAAGAGCAGAACTTCTAGGGACAAAAATACAGCTGTTTCTCCCCTTTGATACCAATTATTATACAAAGAATGCAAAGGCCAAAGGGATATCTGCAAAGTAGAGACATTAAGTTACAAAAAGAAACACATGAAAAACTTGAGAGCAAGTTTCAAGCCATCCATTTTTCCCCCGAGGAATTCATTTTTAAGGTAAAAATATATCTTCAAGATTCAGCTCAGTATTACCTCTCTCAGGAAGCTGTCCTTCTGCTACTCTTACCACCTGCTGGGTTATCTGCCTCTCCCAGCTGCTCCCGGGACACTTCACACACTATTATTTAAGTACTACCATACCTCACAGCAGAAAATTTATCTATTTTGCTCCTGCTCACTAGAATATAAAATCCTTGAGAGAAAAAAATTATATACTTCCAGAAAGCACACTAATTATTGATGCTCAATAATTATTTGTGGCCTGTAATCCCAGCACTCTGGAGGCCAAGGCAGGAGAATCACTTGAGGTTAGCAGTTGGAGACCAGCCTCAACAACATAGTGAAACCCCATCTCTACCAGAAATACAAAAATTAGCCAGGCATGGTGGCCTGCGCCTGTAGTCTCAGCTACTGGGGCGCCTGAAGCAGGAGAATCACTTGAAACCAAAAGGCAAAGGTTGCAGTGAGCCGAGATTGTGCCACTACTGTACTGTACTCCAGCCTCCGCAACAAAGTGAGATCCTGCCACTAATCACTGGAGACCAGCACCACACTGTCTCATTAAACATATCTAGCACCATGTCACCTATGGTGTGCTCAGTGCCCCAGAGTATACAAGCACAGGAGGCAGAAACACACACAGCAAGTAAAGCAAGCAGCAAAGGTAAACAAGCTTTTGTATACAACATTCTTCCTATCTCGATCCTAATTACAAAGGAAGCTCTAAGAAGCCCCAAACCAGAAAGTAATGCAAAAATCCTCCGGAGCAGAGGTGGCATACAGCCAAGAGACCTCAAAGGGAAAGAAGGCAGGATAAATGGTAGATTTTAAAATGTTTTGCCCCTTCCTGAAATATGAAGTAGGAGGTATTCTCAACCACAGGTAGCAGGGCAGGAGATTCAATGGATGAAGACAGCTCATTAAAGGAAAGACAGGAAGATTCTCGGAAATCCATGCCATCTGACAGCTCAGATAAGCCGGCCAACCTGATCGCTGGGAGGGAGTCTGGCGAAGATGGTGGCAGGACCAGTTCTAGAAACTAGAGAACAAAGCATGTTACTAGAATAGAGTCTCAGCCAGGCACAGTGGCTCATGCCTATAATCCTAGCGCTCTGGGAGGCCAAAGTGGGCAGATTTCTTGAGCCCAGGAATTCCAGACCAGCCTGGACAACATGGCAAAACCCTGCCTCTACTAAAAATACAAAAAAAATTAGCCAGGCATGGTGGCATATGCCTGCAGTCCCAGCTGCTTAGGAGGCTGAGGTGGGAGGATGGCTTGAGCCTGGGAAGCCAAGGCTAAGGTGAGCCGAGGCTGCAGCACTGCCCAAACTGGGCAATGGGAGTGAGAGCCTGTCTCAAAAAAAAAAAAAAAAAAAAAAAGGATTGAGCCTCAGGAAAGGGCTAATGTGAAATACAGTTAATAGACAAAGAACAGGATCCTGGAAACAAAGCAAAATCCTATCACCTCAACTAAGACCAAAGACAGGTACCAACCTGTAACAACGAGGACTGGGTGTTGTTTCAGAACGTCCTAAGGCTGCATAAAGAACGACTACGTGGAACAATTAGTTAAGGGAGAAAGTCACTGCTACGCTATATCCCAAAGTGAAATAGAACTCTGACCTACCGTAGGAATCTGAACTTTTTTAAATGTTTATGTTTTTTTAAAGGTTAGTATCCTAACATTTGAGGCTCACTGCTCTAGTGCTCTAAGCTTTTGGTAGAGGCCCAGTCTAATAAGCAGCAATAAGAAGGCCCTATTTGAAGGATGGTAAATAGGAGGACCAAGGTAGGCCTGACACATAACATGGACTACTCTAAAATTTTAGCCTTTTGGTCAGGCATGGTGGCTCACACCTGTAATCCCAGCACTTTGAGAGGCAAAGGCAGGAGGACTGCTTGAGCCCAGGAGTTCAAGACTAGCCTGGGCAACACAGTGAGGCCCCGTCTCTACAAAAAAAATAATAAAATAATTAGCGAGGCATTGTGGTGCATGTCTGTAGTTCCAGCCAATTAGGAGGCTAAGGTGGGAGAATTGCTTGAGCCAGGAAGGTCGTGGCTGCAGGGAGCCATAATCATGCCAGCGTACTCCAGCCTGGATGACAGAGTAAGACAATGCCGGAAAAAAAAAAAAAAAAAAATCCTAGTGTTTTAAGAGGTAGAGAGCCTTGGAAGACTTTCTTTTACAACCTCCCAAGCCAAACAGCAAGTCCCTCCATTCACATCCCTCAAGAAATAGGTAGTGTGTAACAAGTTAGCATGTATGTTCTAACATCAGGCCTCCTTAGGTTTGAATCCCATCTTTGCCAGTCATTACTTTTTCACTTTACCTAGGTTATTTAACCTCTCTAGGCCTTGGTTTGTCATCTTAAGAGAAAATAGTAATAGTTTTCATCTCAAAGATTTGATACGAAGGTAAATAGTACAAAGTAAATTGTCAGTACATGTTAATCATGATTATTAACCTACTTCTGCTTAAATGCTTCCAATGAAAGGGAAGCACTTGTTATTCCCCAAAGCAGCACATGGCATTTTCATAATGAATAAGAAAAATACAGCCAAATGTGCAGCTAACATTTCCCAAAAATTTTACAAATGTCGCCCCAATGGAACAAAGAACTAGATAACCAACAGTTAGCTGTGGAGGGAGCCTCAATTACTTTCTCCGATGACTCTTTGATTTGACCAAAAGCAAAAGGCAGGATAAAGGAAAATTACCTTGTACTGCTTGTTCACTATTCTCATGTTAGAAGTATCCTTTAATTTGCAATGAAAGACAAAAAAAAAAAAAAAAAAAAAACACTTTCTAAAGTTTTCTTCTGTACCCATATATTCTAGTCTTATCATACATTATCGTTTTTCCACTCAAAGCACTCTAAGAGTATATTCCTCGGCCAGGTGCAGTGGCTGAGGCCTGTAATCGCAGCACGTGGCAGGCCTACGCAGGCGGATTACAAGGTCAAAAGATGGAGACCATCCTGGCTAACACAGTGAAACCCCATCTCTACTAAAAATATAAAAAATTAGCAGGGTGTGGTGGCATGCGCCTGTAGCCCCAGCTACTTGGGATCTCAAAAAAAAAAAAAAAGAATTAATTCCTCATATAATTTTTTTTTTTGAGATGGAGTTTCACTCTTGTTTCCCAGGCTGGAGTGCAATGGTGCAATCTCGGCTCACTACCACCTCTTTTTTTATGAAATACCTTTTAAACATGCTCAAAGTGTGAATTAGGAAAGAGAAAGAAATAAAGGTATCCAAATAAAAAATAAAAAGGTGGCCAGGTGAGGTGGCTCCCGCTTATAGCCCCAGCACTTTGGAAGGCCAAGGTGGACAGATCACCTGAGGTCAGGAGTTTGAGTCCAGCTTGACCAACATGGAGAAACCCTGTCTCTACTAAAAATATGAACATTAGCCGGGCATGATGGCATACACCTGTAATCTCAGCTACTCAGGAGGCTGAGGCAGGAGAATCACTTGAACCCAGGAGGCGGACGTTTCGGTTAACCGACATCACGCCATTGCACTCCAGCCTGGGCAACAAGAGCGAACTCCATCTCAAAAAACAAATAATAAATGTAAATAAAAATAGAAGTAAAATTGTCTGTTTGCAGATGATATGATCTTATATATAGTAAATCCTAAAGACTCCACCAGAAAACCATTAAACTAATAAATTCAGTAAAACTGCAAGATACAAAATCAACATACAAAAATCAATTGTGTTTCTATACACTAACAATGAACTATCCAAAAAAACTAAGAAAGTTATATTTACAATAGAATCAAAAAGAATAAAATACTTAGGAATACATTTAACGAGGAGAGGAAAGATTAGTGTGCTGAAAACTAAAGAGCAATGATAAAAAACTGAAGATTACACAAATAAATGGAAAGATATCCCATGTTCATAAATTGGAAGAATTAATATTGTTAAAATGTCCATACCACCGAAAGCGTTCTACAGATTCAATGCAATTTCTATCAAAACTCCAATGGCATTTTTTACAAAAATAGAAAAAAAAAATTGTAAAATTTGTATGGAACTGCAAAAGACCCCAAGTAGCTAAAGCAATTTTGCAAGAAGAACAAATCTGGAAACAGCATACTGTGTAATTTCAAATTGTATCACAAAGCTACAGTATCACAACAGTGTTATATCAGCATAGAAACATATACATAGATTAATGGAAAACAATAGGTAGCCCAGAAATAAATCCACACATATCTGGCCAACTAATCTTTGACAAAGACACTAAGACCATACAATGGGAAAAGACAGTCTCATCAATAAATGGTGGTGGGAAAACTAGATATCCATGTGCAAAAAAAAATGAAATTGGATCTTTATCTTACAACATACACTAAAACCAACTCAAAGCTGATTAAAGACTTAAATATAGGACCTGAAACAGCAGGACTTTTAGAAGAAAACACAGGAGAAAAGTTCCATGACATTAGTCTTGGCAATGATTTTTTATGTGACACCAAAAACACCACCAACAAAAGCAAAAATAAGTAAGTGGGACTACATGCAACTAAAATGTTTCTATGCAACAAAGAAGCAACAAAATGAAAAGACAACCTACAGAATGGGAGAAAATATTTGCAGACCATCTGTCTGACAAGATGTTAATATCCAAAATGTAAAAGGCACTCATACAACTCAACAACAACAACAAAAAATAACCCAATTAAAAAATGGGCAAGAGCCGGGCATGGTGGCTCATGCCTATAATCCCAGCACCTTGGGAGGCCAAGGCACACAGATCACCTGAGGTCAGGAATTTGAAACCAGCCTGGCCAACAGAGCAAAGTGGTGGGCGCCTGTAGTCCCAGCTACTTGGGAGGCTGAGGCAGAAGAATCGCTTGAACCTAGGAGGCAGAGATTTTAGCGAGCAGAGATCACGCCACTGCACTCCAATCTGGAGTGAGACTCCAGATCTCAACAACAACAACAACAAAAAAAAGGTCAAGGACCTTATATATGAAAACTTATGTGGTACACACCTTACATATACTCAATTTTTATGTGTCAATTATACCTCAATAAAGGTGGAGGGAGATACATAAATAAATCTATGTGCTTCAAGTGTGCTTTATTTGGCAAAGAACTTTAGGTGTATTTAATTTTATTGGGTTTTATGACTATAAAAAGGAGCATGAAAAGTATTCAACTGTTGACAGAAGCACACTGGGACAAGTCTGTCAATGGAAGCAGAGAAATACCAAAGATTCCACACCACGTGGTTGGCACCATTCTAAGGACATAGAATGCTACAGGTCATTTTGGCTTTAAAGTCTTAGTCTTGCTAAAACTTTTAGATTATTGTCAAATGACTGGCAACAATCAGGAAAATATTTCTTCCATACAGTTTATTCAAAAAGCCTGGAATGCAGCGCACACTGAGAGTCAGTGGACACCTATCCAGTAAAACCTGTTTCAAAGGTCCCTCTGACTAAGTTTTAATCCCGGGCTTCTTTCCACCCACCACTCAACATATCAGCAAGTGTCTCTCCCATGGCCCAGCCACTGGTGCTAACACCTAAAACCGTCGTTTCAACTGACCAAACAATACACTTGACAGGTTAAATCTGCTAAATGCATTCCAAACTAAAAGAGGTCCATTTTTGGAGTATTTATTTTGGACTCTGAGCTACTCTCCCCTTTCATTAGCCTGACAGAGATTTACCACACTCAAATAAGCTATCCTGAGTGTTACTAGCACTAGACATACTAAGATTGATAAAACATTGTGAGCAAATAAGAGTTTACCAACTTATTTCTAATTAATTTAAATGAAAAAGATGTCCATAGTGCCTCCATATCTGGGCTTCAATATTTATTCTGAGGTTATTTCTTTAAAATACATCCTGGTATGCCATTAATTGGGACTAAAGTTCTGTTACCTTCATTCTCTCTAATGGTATATAATGGGGCAATAATTGTCAGAAAGAAATACGAAACTGTGAAAGGTCTTTATTTGCTTCAAGCTCATACCTATTACTACAAAAACTATTTTGATTTAAGGAAAGGGTAGGTCCTGATTTTGGAGATGTTTACGTAAACTATACATGTGTTGAAACTTCATAGACAGGCTGGGCACGGTGGCTCACACCTGTAACCCCAGCACTTTGGGAGGCTGAGGCAGGTAGATCACCTGAGGTCAGGAGTTCAAGACGAGCCTGGCTAACATGGTGAAACCCTGTTTCTACCAAAAAAAAAAAAAAAATTAGCCAGGCAAAGTGGCGTGCACCTATAATCCCAGCTACTCAAGAGGCTGAGGCAGGAGAATCCCTTGAACCCATGAGGCAGAGGTTGCAGTGAGCCGAGATCATGCCACTGCACTCCAGCTTGGGCAACAGAACAAAACACCATCTCAAAAAAAAAAAACTTCATAGACATTTTGGACCACAGGGAAAAAAAAATTCATAGATTTATTCACCCAAAAGTGGAGGAAAGCCAATTTCCCATAAAAAAAAATAAAAATAAAAAATTTTTAAAGTATATGTAAGGATTGTACATACAACCTTACATGATCCATATATATAACCTCATATAAGGTTGTATACACAATTCTTACATGAGGTTACATATATAGATTTACAAGTCTAAAGTGATTAATCACTCATTTTGAGCAACTAACACTTAAGCACTATTATTAAAGGAACTTACAACATACAGTGAAAATGGTTTTAGTAAGATCTGATGTCAACTAACAGGCATATGTAGCAACTGACCGAATTCAAAGACTCAGTTGGAGCTATCAACCAATTTGAAAGATCAGTTCCGGAAAACATGTAAATGGCTTGGTAAGCAGAAAAATTTAAAAAATATATTCCTGCTGGCATAGTGCTTACATCTTATAAATTCCCTAGGACTTGTTGAGCACCAATTATTCACCAGGCTCACTACTTGGAAGTGTCAGACCTTTTTTTTCATTCATTTTTTGATCTCCCAAAAATTGTTAACAGTAGCTTTCAACATACGCTTGTTGAATTTAATCAGATTTCTTGTAGAGCTCTATACATTTTAAATCAATGACTTTCTAAGATCACTGCTCTGGCTCAAATCAGAGCTGAAATTCTGTGAACTGAACCCTACTATAAGCCAGGCACCCTGCAACGGGGGATGATGGGTGGGGATGTGGTAACCGAAGGCAGATGTGGTAAGGAGGACACACAACAGCAAGAAAAGATAAAACTATTAACAAAACGACAGAACTGGGCAGCTCACCGGATATTGTAAACAGAACTAGAGAAGCCTTTAACTTGTATTTCCAAACATTACGTAAAAATTTAGTTCTTGACTTAGTTCCTAGCAGTATTTCCTGACTTGTTTTTTAAGTGCTTAGGATCTGTGCCTCACATGAATTCCCAATGAACATTATTCACTAAACTGTAAGCTCTTCAAGGCAGGGATAATGTCATAGTTATTTCTGTATCGCAAACACTGGTCAATGCGCAGAGTGGTTACGTTTGTTGAATGAATGATTTGCACCATTTATCTCCCCTTTTCTTTCTCCATTTTTTTTTTCTTTTCCCTCTCACGCTGTTTTTCTGTGTATATCTGTCTATAAGCTTGCCTCTATTTTTCTCTGCCGCCTCTCCTCCCTTCTCCCCTCATCCTCATCCCTTCCATTACTGGCCATATTGTTTTATTTATTGAACTGGAATTGATAGTCTCTGTTCTTAGTTTATTTAAGTAGACCATTTTTTGATCTTTTTTTTTTTATTTTTGCTTAGGCTTCCACAAATCCTAAGTAGACCATTCTAAATTTCTAAATTTCTGTTAAAACTGGTTTTTTAACTATATGATCCTCAATTTATTATTATTTTCAGGCACACTCTCGCTCTGTCAACCCACGCTAGAGAGCAGTGGTGCAATCATGGCTCACTGCAGCCTCAATCACTAGGTAGTGGGCTGGGAAAGGCAGACCCACCCTGAATCTGGGTGGGCACAATCTAATCAGTTGCCAGCATGGCTAGAATACAAGCAGGCAGAAAAATGTGAAAAGAGAGACTGGCCTAGCCTCCCAGCCTACATCTTTCTCCCATGCTGGATGCTTCCTGCCCTCAAATATCAGACTCCAAGTTCTTCAGTTTAGGAACTCAGACTGGCCCTCCTTGCTCCTCAGCCTGCAGATAGCCCATTGTGAGACCTTGTGATTATGTAAATTAATACTTAATAAACTCCCCTTTATATGTATATATTCATTTAGTTCTGTACCTCTAGAGAACCCAGACTAATAACAGACAGGGTCACCAGGCTAGTCTCAAACTTCTGGGCTCAAGCCACCCTGCCACCTCAGCCTCCCAAGTAGCTGAGACCACAGGCGCACACCATCACACCCAGATGGTTCACTACATTGCCCATGCTGGTCTTGAACTCCTGGACTCAAGAGCTACTCCGACCTCGGCCTCCCAAAGTGCTGGGATTACAGGCTGGAGCTACCATACCCAGCCCAATTTACTATTTTTCAAGGTTGACTCTGAAAAGGAACACAGATATCTACCCTTGTTGTGAGAGAAAAAGAAAGGGGCTTAACAAAATTTTATGTTAAGGAAGCATTTGAATCTGAGGATACTGTGAAAGAGGAAAAGAGTTTAATCACCAGTTAAAAGAAAAAGAAAATAAATATAAAGAATTTAAAGTTATCCAATTTTAAGCAGAACTCCAAAAAGGTTATTAAGGAAAAAAAAGTAAAAGTTGAAGAGTTCAACGTGTACTTTTTTATTCCACTATTCAAATCTCCAGAATGTAATTGAAAATGTTACATTGGACATCTTTTTTCTGTACCGAATATTTTATTTTAAGGTCATTTCTATGTTATATTTTAAATGTTTAATCTCTGTGTTACATTATATGAGAAGAAAAAATGACCCTTTTCCCTTTTAGGTACTTGATTGTGTGTCGTTTGCAATCATTGAGGGTAAAGAACTTTTCGATGTCTTATTTGTAAAGCAGCAATTTTCTTTCAACTTCCCTTAGTTTCCTAGATAACACTCACCTCAACTCCCAAATCACTCAGCAAAACAACAAAATCCAAGAATGTAAAGCAGTGAAAGGAAACCCTTTCATATTTAAACACATCTTTCCTTTGACATGATATCTCGCTCCTAAACACATAAAATGTTATTTCTGATAATAAATAGCAAAATCCACTTAGGAATAACATGGATGCCTACCCCTTAATTTTGTAGAAAGAGTAATTTTTATTAACAGAGTCAATCAAAAGATGGCTTTGACAAGAGTAATCACATTGAAGTACCAGATACTGAGGATAACGGAAACCTGTAAGTTTCTCTGAATTTTTTGCTCAAGGAACCACATCTCTTACAGAAAGAAAAGATCGTAATCTGCCTGTAATCAAACTTGTGCTTTGAAGAATAAGGATCATCCTCCCAATTCATACCAGCTTAATGGGTGTCAGGATCAGAGAATCTCATTACTTTCGAAAAAAAGAGCACACAGGGCCACAAACCAGAGGGCAACTGCAGTCCCAAAGACATCAGGTAGTTGCGTTTATACAGAAACACCACACGCAGCCATTCTTCCGCCTAACATCGAGATCTGAGAGCAGCCCACAAACGTCTTAGCCAAAAAGGCTGGCGAAATGCACGCTGCACAGGTACTGGGTACACAAGTTCCTGGTCAAGTTTGAAGTTAGAAAGATCTAGGTTCTGTGAAACTAGCAGATACTGGCTAGGCGCTGTGTATACACTGTGCACACTCTCCCTGGGCAGAGCTCAACCAAGATGCATAAATCCCCTCAATGGCGTGCACCCACACCCCTCTGCTGGTCCCAGGCACCGGAGGGCGCGCCGACTTCCAGGCGGCCGCGGGGGCCCGGTCCATGCCAAGCCAGGCGAGCTGAAGACTCAGTCCCGGCCACCAGGCAGCAGCACCGGAGTCTTATTCTCGGCGGGAATAGACGCAGAGACGCACCCCCAGCCGCTCACCTGCCTGGCGTGCGGGACACAGCGTGCCGCGGAGGGCGTGCCGCGGAGGGCGCCGGGACCCGCAGCACCAAAGCGCGCACTGCTCACCTGGCAGAAGCACCTCTGTGCCGCAGTCTCCGGGGGCTGTTGCTCGCCGTGGCCGGAGCCGAGCAGCCACACGGCGCCCAGGAGGCCGATCAGGAATCCCCAGCCGCGGCCCATAGCCGCTCCGGCAACCGCTTGTCGCTTCACGCCTGGGAGTCCGCACGCTCGGCCGCAGGCCGTGCGCCCTCAGATGAAGCCCGCGCGGGCCGGCCCCGGCGGCGCCCCACCTCCGGGCCGCCTCCCAGGCCCGCCTCGGCCCTCCCGCCTCTCAGCGGTCGCCACCTCGCGACCCAGCCTGCGGACGTGCCGCGGCGCCCGCGCCGGCCGCCCGGGGCCTCGGACCGGTTCCTTCCCGGCGCGGGAGGCTGACGCACCAACCCGCTTCCCGGCTCGGTCCGGCTCGGCCCCGCCCGGCCCGCAGCGCTCGCCCCCGGCCCCCTGACGGCCCCCGCCTGGAGATGAGATCCACGCGCACAACCCCAGCCCCCGCGCGGCAGTCGAGGGTCCTTCCCGTTCCAAGAGCGAGAGCAAAAGCCGAAGGGGCCTGTGTTTTCCTGCGGGGCCCCGCCCCATCTCGCTCACTCCCGGCCAATCCTTCCGTATCTCAACGCGAGGAAATCAAATCCTACGAATTACGTGTCCACCGTGTTCCTGGAGGAGTCTTAAAGCTGAAAGGGATATGTCATTTACATTTTCAGTAGCCACATCAAAATAGTAAAAATAACAGGTACATTTTCTTTTTTATTTTTAAAATATTTTTATTTAACCCCGAATGTGCAAAATACTATTTCAAAATATAATCAATATTCAAGTTATTCGTAAGATATTTGACTTTTTTGTCTTTGAAATGCAGTGCGTATTTTTCATGGTCAAATGTGGCTGCTAGTCCCCACTGTATTGGACAGCAGGGGTGGAAGCCGCCCTCTCTAATAGGAGCAAACAGGCCCAGTTCAGAAGTGAGATGACGTGAGCAAGGATTTGGAGCTGGGTAGTGATAGAGCCAGGTCCTCTAATCCCGAGTCCTGGTCTTTTAACATTCAGCCTTGGGACTCGTCTATTCGCTTTTTTTTTTCTTCTTCTTCTTCTTTTTTTCCAGACAGGGTCTCCCGGGGTCATCCAGGCTGGCCTGCAATGATGCGATCACGGCTCACTGCAGCCTCGAACTCCAGAGCTCAAGTGATCCTTCCACCTCAGCCCCCCGAGTAGCAGGAACTACAGGGGTGCACCACCAAGCCCAGCTAATTTTTTTTATTTTTAGTAGAAACAAGGTTTCACCATGTTGCCCAGACTGGTCTCATACTCCTCAAGAGCAATTCTCCCGCCTCAGCCTCCCAAAGAGCTGGGATTACTTTTTTGTGTGTGTATGTGAGACAGAGTCTTGCTCTGTCGCGCCGGCTGGAGTGCAGTGGCATGATCTCGGCTCACTGCGACCTCTGCCTCCCAGATTCAAGCGATTCTCTTGCCTCAGCTTCCCGACTAGCTGGTATTACAGGCGCCCGCCACCACACACCCGACTAATTTTTTGTATTTTTAGTAGAGAAGGGGTTTTGCCATGTTGGCCAGGCTGGTCTGAAACTCCTGACCTCAAATGATCAGCCCGCCTCAGCCTCCCAAAGTGCTGGGATTACAGGTGTGAGCCACTGAGCCCAGCCTAAGACAGTTTCAAGGTGAAACTGGAAGCTTTCCGACATCTTGCATGCACATTAAAAGTTGAAAGAGTTGAAATGACTTAAACTGATGTATTTTGCTGCAAACCCTAGACTTCTTCCTATCACCGCCAAGTAGACTGAAGCGTAGTAAAAAGTCAATAGAGATCCTGATGGACCTGAGAAGCTCTGATTCTAGTATCTACAACATGCCACATGTGCTTATTAATACAATCTCCCTTCTAACCTGAAAGCTCTTCTTCATATGCCTATATACAGGCCCCACTTATCCCTTTTAGGGCCAGACCTAGTTTGTGTTCTCTCTGCTATAAGCAGTCTTTCTGGTTTCCTCCTAACCCAGTTCCAGTTTCTCAATGATTTCAATTCAGTAAACTGACTCTGGCAAACTGAGCTTAACAATTAGGGTACAAAGATGCATAAGGTCCAGTTCCTACACTTGGAGAGACATCCATAGAATTTAGTATACAATCTTTTTTTAAAAAATTAACTTGACAAATAATAATGGCGTATATCTATAGAATACAATGGGATGTTTTGATTTATGTATACACTGTAGACAGATAAAATCAAGCTTATTAACAGATATATTGCCTCACCAACTTTTCATTTTTCAATGATGAGAACATTAAAAATTATTCTTTTAGCAATTTTGCAATTATTATTAACTATTTTTAGTTTTTTGAGGAACATCCATACTATTTTTAGTTTTTTGAGAAACATCCATACTATTTTCTAGTATGGAAAAAAAGTATTTTTAGTTTTAAAAAGCTAAAAATAGGCCGGGTATGGTGGCTCACACCTGTAGTCACCATGCAGTGCATTAGATCACTAAAACTTATTCCTGCAGTCTGACTGAAACTTTTCACCCTTTGACCAACATCTCCCCTTTCCCCATCCTCCCTGCCCACCAGCATCTGGTAACTACCTTTCTACTCTGTTTCTATGAGATAAACTTTTTTAGATTCCACATCTAAGTGAGATTATGTGGTAATTGACTTCCTGTGCCTGGCATATTTCACTTGGTGTAATAGCCTCTAGATTAATCCATATTGTCACAAATTACAGAGTGTCCTTCTTTATGGCTGTATAGTATTCCTGTGTGTGTGTGTGTGTGTGTGTGTGTGTGTGTGTGTGTGTGCGCGCGCGCGTACCAGATTTTCTTTATCCATTCATCTATTGATGCACATTTTTGTTCCTATATCTTCGCTATTGTGAATAATGCAGAAATGAACATGGGATTATAAGAAACAAATAAATATTATGAAAATAAATGATTTGAAAAGCAGCAAAGGATCTGAACAGACATTTTTCAAAAGAAGACATAAAATGGCCAACAGGTATATGAAAAAATGCTTAATATCTCTAATCATCAGGGAAATGCAAATTAAAGACACAATGAGATGTCACCTTATACCTGTTGGAATGGCTATTGTCAAAAAGATGAATGATTATAGGAGCTGGAAAGGATGTAGAAAAATGGAAACGCTTGTACACTGTTGATCAGAATGTAAATTAGTACAGCCATTTTGGAAAATAGTATGGATGTTCCTCAAAAAACTAAAAATAGGCCGGGTGTGGTGGCTCACGCCTGTAATCCCAGCACTTTAGGAAGCTAAGGTGGGTGAATTGCTTGAGGTCAAGACTAGCCTGACCAACATGGTGAAACCCTGTCTATACTAAAAGTAAAAAAATTAGCCAGGCTCGGTGGTGCGCACCTATAGTACCACCTACTGGGGAGGCTGAAGTGGGAGAATAGCTTGAACCCAGGAGGTAGAGGTTGCTGTGAGCTGAGATCGTGCCATTGCACTCCAGCCTGGGCGACAAAGTGAGACTCTGTCTCAAATAAATAAATACAAACAAAATTGATATGTCAAAGAAATATCTGCACTCCCATGTTCATTTCAGCATTAGTATGTAATCTTGTATGATATTTTCTACTTCATGTTTTTATCACTGAATTGTAACGTCTTTAAACTTCTTGAGCAAGGATTGTGTTTCAAATGTCCCCAAGACTCCCAGAGATCCTTAATAAGGATCTTGTCTTTGTACGCGTCTGTGGAATAAATGAAGATCTTTCATTGGCATCAGTACTAATAAATGAAGATTAGGCCATCAAAAATGGGAAACACAATAAGAAGAAGGGGAAATGAGTAAGGCCTATGATTTTAAAAGGAAGCAATCTGAATATGAATCAGCTTCACATTTTACCCTAATGCAACGGCCTGTAACCTAGGGGAGCTTAAAAATGTCAGTGTTCCTGGTCAGGCATAGTGGCTCACGCCTGTAATTCCAGCACTTTGGGAGGCCGAGGAGGGCAGATCACAAGGTCAAGAGTTGAAGACCAGCCTGGCCAACATGGTGAAACCCCATCTCTACTACAAGTACAAAACTTAGCTGCGCATGGTGGTGTGTGCCTATAATCCCAGCTACTCCAGAGGCTGAGGCAGAAGAATTGCTTGAACTGGGACCCAGGAGGCGGAGGTTGCAGTGAGCTGAAATCACGCCACCGCACTCGAGCCTGGGCTACAGAGCAAGACTCTGTCTCAAAAAAAAAAAAAAAAAATTGGTGTTCCCATAATAGAAATTATTTTCCATAAAACTCAAACTCTTGCTCAGAATAAATTTCTAGCAAACTTAGAAACAGTATACACATTTTTTTTACTTTGTTCTCTGGATAATTATATTTTTTCTTATAAGAGATTTTAGACTAAGTAAATACAGTTTTATATGTGTGATGTGAATATCACTGAAGTGTCCCTGAGAATCCTTCAGGCTAGTCCTTTGTATGAGTTTCCTTATTCAAATAGACCTGTTCAGACAATCATCTCACCTGTGTTAGGGCCCATGAAATCACTGATTAGTCATTCAATAACTATTTAAAGAGCACCCCACAGGGTACATAGATCACCTTTGATTTCTGAAAGCCCAGCCTCCCATTCATTACAAATTCAAACAACATTACATGTTTTAGCGATGAACAAGGTCACAAACTTGTTTTTCTAATACTCGTGATTATAACAATAACATGACTTAGATTTAATGCAGACTGCATTTCTTGATGGAATTCTGATTACTGTGTAAATAACAGCTACTATTTTTTTTTAGATGACCAAAGCAGGAAATGGCTTGAGTCCAATTTCTCAAAATGGTGTACGGGGATTTCTGTGGGAAGTTTCTCAGTACCTAAACAATTTCTGTCATTCTGAATTGTCAGTACCTAAACAATTCCTTTCATTGAATAGACTGGAAGTAAATAAGGAAATAGTTTGGTAAAAGAAGAAATGCTAAGTAGAAACCTAAAGGTTTGGTGCTGATATTTTTTTTAGAATCATTGATGTCATTAATAACAGAATATGGTTGTACACATGGTACATTACTAGACATTTCTCTCAAGGTGCTTAGAATCATCCAAAGTAGGAAGACATGCCATATAACTTCTATCTTCACCTTCTTTACCTCAAATTCCTGAAAGCAAGCTATATATAGTCACTGACTTGATTCCTCATCCACTCCTCTACTTCCCATCCCCATTTTAACCCATGGTACAGTCTGGTTTCCAGCTCTACCTTCCTGAAACTCCTCTTTGTATAGCCTTCCTATTGCCAAACCCAGTGACCAACTTTCACGAAATCTCTGCTGCATTCCGACAATGCCGATTCCTCTCCAATTTGATTTCCTGATTCTCCTTCTGTTTCTCATACTATTTAACTGTCTCCTTCCTGGGCTTTTCCCTGGCCCGCCTCTAAGACATGAGTGTTCCCCAGGATTCCGTTCTTTGTTCAGTGTTTATCTATACTGTACCCTGAAGAAATTCTATCAGTTTCATGATATTTGTTATTATTATTTTTGTTCTTTTTTCTGAGACGAAGTTTTGCACTTGTTGCCCAGGCTGGAGTGCAATGGCGCGATCTCAGCTCACTGCATCCTCTGCCTTCTGAGTTCAAGCGATTCTCCTATCTCAGCCTCCCGAGTAGCTGGGATTACAGGCATGTGCCACCATGCCTGGCTAATTTTGTATTTTTAGTAGAGACGGGGTCTCTCTGTGTTTGTCAGGCTGCTCTTGAACTCCTGACATCAGGTGATCTACCTGCCTTGGCCTCCCAAAGTGCTGGAATTACAGGCATGAGCCATGGCGCCCCACCAGTTTCAAGATTTTAAGTAACTCCGCCATGCTGATGATTCCTACGTCTAAATGTCCAGGTCTCATCTCTCCCTTAAGCTTCAAAATCCAGCCATCTCTTTACTGGGGCATAGTGGCTCAGGCCTGTAAACTCAGCACTTTGGGAGGCCAAAATGGGCAGATCACTTAAGGTCAGGTGTTTAAGACCAGCCAAGGCCAACATGGCAAACCCCGTCTCTACCAAAAAATACAAATATTAGCCAGGCATGGTGGTGCACACCTGTAGTCCCAGCAACTTGGGAGGCTGAGGCAGGAGAATCACTTGAACCCAGGAGGCAGAGATTGCACTGAGCCAAGATCACACCACTGTACTCCAGCCTGCACAACAGAGTGAGACTCTGTCTCAAAAAAAAAAAAAGAAAAAAAAATCCATCCATCTTTTGGATACATCCATGTGGTTTTCTCAGAAATGTTTGGTCACACCACCATCTGTATCTAGGCACCTAGAGAGCAAGAAGACATTCTCAATTTCTCTTTCACCTCCATAATCTATTGATAACACCAAGTCCTAACAGGCTGTCCTCTACATATATCTTCAACTTATTTCCTCCTCTCCATCGTTATGACCACAGATAGTTCCAGCTCTTACTGTCTCTCACCTGATTTATTGCCCCATTCCCTTAACTGATCACCTAACATCTAGCCTTGTACCCTTCAAAAAAACATCCTCCACACTAGCCTGGTTGCTCAAAAACGTAAATCTGACCCAGTTATGCCTCTTTTTAAAATCTTCACTGCTTCCAAATGTCTGAGGTATTGAGTTTAAGATTCTTAGCATGACATGCAAGGTCCCCCATGATCTGGCCTCAAGTACTTCTCCAGCTTCATTTCCAATACCTCTCTGCCTTTTAACAATTCTCCATCTGTGCCTCCTTGCTTCCAGCGTCCACATCTTTGCTCACCTGAAATGAGTTTTCATTCCTGAAAGGTTTCCTCCCTGTCCCTACCTAGTCCCCTCACTTCAGCTGGCTCATTGCTTCAAGATTCAGTTCAGTCCCGCTACCTCTGTGAAGTCTTCTTTAACCCTTTCTCTGTGATTCATTTAAGATTGGTTTAAGATTGGTTAAGAGTGATTGGTTTAAGTTACTCACTCCTGTTTGGTTCCATATGGTCATATAATGATGCTTACCATACGGAATCAAATGTACCTGTTTTCCTCATTCAACAGAAGAGTAAAGAACTTGCTTTGGTATTCTCAGGTTCCCCAGCACTTAGCACTGTATATGTGTTTGAGAAGATGACTTCTGAATGAATTAATGAATGTATACATAAATTAACTAATTAACAAAGCTGAAAGTATAACAACAATCTGAGATGTCACAGGGCAATGTGTGATTAAGATTCAAAGAAATGCTGTAAGCTTAAAGGCTAAGTGATCACTTTGGGCAGAAGTAATTTTGGATGAGAGATGGTACACAATAGAATTGGAATTGACAAGAAAAAATTCACAAAAGGTGTGGATTTGGGGAGAGTAATGACAAAGTAGGAATTCACCTACTAGTTAATTCACTAGAAAAATAAACATTTAAAATTCATTTAGAAAACATTTCAAGATCAGGAGTATCTAATTAAAAAACAAGCATGGCTATAAACTCAGGAACTCTTGACTCTGCATAGTTCCAGGGAGAGGGGAGAAACAGAGAGTTCCAAAGTGAAAAAGAGGTGGACTAACAAAACCCTCTCATACTGAATATGAAAACTTGGCCCCACCTTCAGACCACCGATAATGCTCAGCTCCAAAACTGCAGATCATATACATACCTGCTTTCCACCCATCCCATCCCTCCCAATTCCTTCTTCTCCCATTCTAGAAGGGAGAAGAACATTCTTCCAGGAACGAACAATGGCACCAAAAACAACCAAATACTTGGACCTTCCCACTCACATTCGCAGAATCCCATCGCCTCTTTAGTGCCTCACTCACTCTACCGTCAGAAAACCAAGCCTCATCAGATTGTTGAGGAAAACCTCCATATGAAATAGGTCAAAACAAACTTGAGGAGCAAAAAGGGAAGAAAGAAAAATGAACAAAAAGCTATAACCAATATCCTCAAAGACAAAAGAACAGGATTTTGGGCCATGGCTCATGCCAAGGCCAAGATGAGAGGATCCCTTGAGCCCAGGAGTCTGAAACCAGCCTGAGCAACATGGCAAGAGTGTCTGTCTTTGAAAAATAAAAAAATTAGCCAGCTGTGGTAATGCATGCCTGTAGTCCCAGCTACTGGGGTGGCTGAGGCAGGAGGATTGCTTGAGACCAGGAGTTTGGGGCTGCAGTGAGCTATGATCACACCGCTGTACTCCAGCCTGGGCAACAGAGCAAGAACCTGTCTCTAAAATAAAAGAAAAAAAAAAAACAGAATTCTATATAATGGAACAAACAGAACAAGAAAGACCTCTTAGTAACTAAACATGTAACCAAAATAAAACGTTTCTTTGGAAACATTAGAAGACACATTGAGGAAATCTCCTAGATAGTGGAATAAAAAGACAAAGAGGTAGAAATCAATGAGAAAAAATGAAAAAATTATTAAGAAGAACTTGACTAATATGAGCATCACTAAGAGAAATCATGAAAACAGAGGAGAGAAAACAGTATTAGAAGTAATTCAAAAAAACAGCCAAAATTGAAGGATAACTTCATGGATTAATAGGGCCCACAGAGTGCCCAGTTCATTGGTTGAAAAAATGCCCCCAACAGGGATACAGCAGAAAGGTAAACAAAAAACTTTGTCCCCTACAAAGAGTTGAGAACCAGAAGAGCACTATATTGGCATTGGAAGCTACAGAACCATGGAGCAAGGAAGATTCTGACAGAATTCTGTAGCCAGCTACTCTCACACTTGACTAAGAATTCAGATACTTTTAGATATGCAAGGTTTCAAATAATGTGCATCTTTAAATTCTTTCACAGAGGCTGGGCGCGGTAGCTCACACCTGTAATCCCAGCACTTTGGGATGCTGAGGCGGGTCAATCACGAGGTCAGGAGTTCGAGACTAGCCTGGACAACATGGTAAAACCCTGTCTCAATTAAAAATACAAAAATTAGCTGGGGGTGGTAGCACAAGTCTGTAATCCCAGATATTTGGGAGGCTGAGGCAGGAGAATCGCTTGAACTGGGCAAGCAGAGGTTGCAGTGAGCTGAGATCCTGCCACTGCACTCCAGCCTGGGTGACACAGAGAGACTGCCTCTCAAAAAAAAAAAAAAAAGAAAAAAAGCCTGGTGTGGTGGCACATGACTGTAATACTAGCACTTTGGGAGGCCAAAGTGGGCAGATCACGGGGTCAAGAGATAGAGACTATCCTGGCCAACATGGTGAAACCCCGACTCTACTAAAAATACAAAAAGGAGCTGGGCATGGTGGTGCACACCTGTAGCTCCAGCTACTCCGGAGGCTGAGGCAAAAGAATCCCTTGAATCCTGGAGGCAGAGGTTTCAGTGAGCTGAGATCTTGCCACTGGACTGCAGACTGGCAACAGAGTGAGACTGAAAAAAAAAAATTATTTCACAGAAAATTACTGAGAGAATGTGATCCAACCAAAAGAGTAAACCAAAAAAGAAGAGACTTCGATATCAGAAAAGCGAATAAAAGAGAGGGGTTAGGGAAGGTCTAAGAAGAGTGCTGTGCAAAAGATGAAGGGAGCCCAGATTAGAGCAAGGTGGAGGCCTCCTGGAGAAGTGTCTCCAGGTAAAAAATAGAACTGGAGGAACTCCTGATGTCACGTTCTGAAAAATACTATTCAGAGGAAGTTTACGATTGTTTTTGAAAAGTTGGGAACAATAATGAAAACAAAACAAAAAACAAAAAACTAAGCACATCTTAAAAATGAGGCAGCTTTTTTTTTTTTGAGACGGAGTTTCGCTCTTGTTACCCAGGCTGGAGTGCAATGGCGCCATCTCGGCTCACCGCAACCTCCGCCTCCTGGGTTCAGGCAATTCTCCTTCCTCAGCCTCCTGAGTAGCTGGGATTACAGGCACGCGCCACCATGCCCAGCCAATTTTTTGTAGTTTTTAGTAGAGATGGGGTTTCACCGTGTTGACCAGGATGGTCTCGATCTCTTGACCTCGTGATCCACCCGCCTCGGCCTCCCAAAGTGCTGGGATTACAGGCGTGAGCCACCGCGCCCGGCCATGAGGCAGCTTTTTAGACTGGTTGTGGTGGCTCAGGCCTGTAATTGCGGCACTTTGGGAGGCCAAGGTAGGCGTATAGCCTGAGATTAGGAGTTCAAGACCAGCCTGGGCAACATTTTTTTTTTTTTTTTCTAAAAAAAAATTTAAAAAGAGGTCGGGCACAGTGGCTCACGCCTGTGATCCCAGTACTTTGGGATGCTGAGGCAGGTGGATCACGAAGTCAAGAGATCGAGACCATCCTGGCCAACATGGTAAAACCTCGTCTCTACTAAAAATACAATAATTAGCTGGTCATGGTGGCGAGTACCTGTAGTCCCAGCTACTTGGGAGGCTGAGGCAGGAGAGTTGCTTGAACCCAGGAGGCAGAGGTTGCAGTGAGCCAAGATGGCACCACTGCACTCCAGTCTGGGTAAAAGAGGGAGACTCCATCTTGATGAATAAATAAATAAACAAAAAAATAAGAGGAAACTTTTCATTCTGGGAAGTTCAAAACAATTTTACAGGCCAGGCACAGTGGCTCACACCTGTAATCCCAGCATTTTGGGAGGCCGAGGTGGGAGGATCACCTGAGGTCAGGAGTTTGAGACCCGCCTGCCCAAAATGTCAAAAACCCCGTCTCTACTAAAAGTACAAAAATTAACCAGGTGTAGTGACTGTAATCCCAACCTGTAATCCCAGGGTGCCTATAATCCCAGCTACTCAGGAGGCTGAGGCAGGAGAATAGCTTGAACCTGGGAGGTGGAGGTTGCAGGAGCTGAGATTGGGCCACTGCACTCTAGCCTGGGCAGCCAGAGCAAGATTCCATCTCAAAAGAAGAAAAAAAGAAAAAAAAATTTTATATAAAGCAAATGTACCTATAGTACACCGCTTGACATGCATAGCCCCACAATGACGTGAATATACAAATATTGGATAGCAATTAAACCGAAACTTTCATCTATTGCATGTATGGAGGATGCAAGTAGGGAAAGTGGGAGTCTGGAGTCAGGGTGCTAAATCTTTATCTTCCTAATCTGGTTAGAAGATAAATCCTAAAATTTACATATCAAGAAATAGCACCTAAGGATATTATTTAGAAATAGAAAGGTAAATATACTAGAAACACATTTAAAAATTAGGGGAGTGGAATTGGGGATTAGAGAAATGTAAGATAGACACCTCTTTTTCAATTTAATCTTTAGTACTTTTTTAAAAGCTCTTTTTATGGTATTTACTTTATTAAAAGCATTTCCCAGAAGCCTAGGAACTCTAACTTCTTTTTTTTTTCTTTTGAAGTGGAGTCTTGCTCTGTCTCCCAGGCTGGAGTGCAGTGGGTAATCTCCGCTCACAGCAATGTCTGTCTCCTGGATTCAAGCAATTCTCCTGCCTCAGCCTCCCAAGTAACTGGGACTACAGGCATGTGCCACTACGCCCAGATAATTTTTTTGTATTGTTAGTAGAGACAGGGTTTTACCATGTTGGTCAGGCTGGTCTCGAACTCCTGACCTCAAATGATCTGCCCACCTTAACCTCCCAAAGTGTTGAGATTACATGTATGAGCCACTGTGCCCTGCTGGAACTCTACCTCAACATCTCACTGCTTAAACATAGACATGTTCAATTGAGTGCATATTTGTAGGTATTTGGGAGTGGACATTTGGGATGAAAAATTCCTAAAAACTTGAGTGTTGTGGCCAATGTTGGAGCAAAAGTAGTTGCTACTTGCCTATTTGATACTGTTTCCTAATTTTTCTCTTAAAAAATAAATCTCGCCGGGTGCGGTGGCTCAAGCCTGTAATCCCAGCACTTTGGGAGGCTGAGGCGGGTGAATCACGAGGTCAAGAGATCGAGACCATCCTGGTCAACATGGTGAAACCCCGTCTCTACTAAAAATACAAAAAAATTAGCTGGGCATGGTGGCGCGTGCCTGTAATCCCAGCTACTCAGGAGGCTGAGGCAGGAGAATTGCCTGAACCCAGGAGGCGGAGGTTGCGGTGAGCCGAAATTGCGCCATTGCACTCCAGCCTGGGTAACATGAGTGAAACTCTGTCTCAAAAATAAATAAATAAATAAATAAATAAATAAATAAATCTGTTCCTGTTGTATTTGTTATCTATCACTGTGCAACAAATTACCCCAAAACTAAACGGCTTTAAACAACAAACATTTATCATCTCATGGTTTTTAGGGACCTGCAATTCAGGAGCAGCTGAATTGAGTTGTGTAACTCAGTCTCTCATGGTGTTGCAATCAATAGTAGGGCTGCAGTAATCTAAAGGTTTGCCCAGGGCTGGAGGATCTCCGCCAAGAACTGCTCACTCATATGGCTGTTGGCAGAAGAAGGTCTTAAGTTCCTGGATGGCTGTTTCTTGCCATGTCGGTCTCTCCATAGATCTGTTGATGTGTCCTTATGCCATGACAACTGGCTTCTCCTACAGGGAGTTAGCCAAGGGAGAGTCAAGGGGAAGGCTCAATACTTTTTATGATCTAGGCTCCATCATTGCATGTCCACTTTATTTATCAAGAGCAAGTCACTAGGTCCAAGGAAGGGGAATTACGCTACACTTCTTGAAGTGGAAAGTGTCAAATAATTTGTGTACATATTTTTAAATGACCACACCCATCTGTGCCAAGTTATAGGAAAATAGATTGAGAAACTATCCTTACATGATTTTTGAAGGTCTACATCAATCTTATGACTGTTTGTTATGACATCACTTTTAATGACTCCAAAATAAACTAAGAGATGCATTACCTTCCTATATCTCTTTCACCCTATATGTTCTGATTTTCACTTTTTGGTCATGTTTGTATTTTTCTCTTTTCACTTTATGATATTTTAAGTTCCTTGAGTCCTGGTCACTTTTCTTAGTCTTTTTATAATTCTTCTCAGCTATCTTAGTGCCTGACATATTCATTCATTCAATATACGTGTATCTCTTTTACTTCAGACACTGGGCTAGACACTGGGAATACAATCAGGAGAAAGAAATAGTCATAGTCTTTGTTTTCTGAGGGGTTACAGTCCACTGGAGGAAAAAGACTCTAAACATTTAGTCACATTAAGAATATATAATTACAGGTTGAGCTACGTTTTCAGATGGAGAGAAATACAGTCTTATAGGCATGTATAAAAAAGTAACAGAGCCGGGCACAGTGGCTCACACCTGTAATTCCAATGTTTTGGAAGGCCGAGGCAGGTGGATCATCTGAGCTCAGGAATTCAAGACCAGCCTGACCAACATGGTGAAACCCTGTCTCGACCAAAAATGCAAAAATTAGCCGGGCATTGTCGCACATACCTGTAGTCCCAGCTACTCGGGAGGCTGAAGCTGGAGAATCGCTTGAACCCGGGAGGTGGAGGTTGCATTGAGCCGAGATCGTGCCACTGCACTCCAGCCTGAGTGACAGAGCGAGACTTGGTCTCAAAAAAATAAATAAATAAATAAAATAAAATAAAAAGTAACGGGGCTAGCGTAGGCATAGGGAAACTAGAAGAGTCATCTGAAGTTGAAATGCTGCCAGATGGGTGAAAGAAAAAGAAAAAGGTTCAAAGTAGTTTAAAATATTCATGTGATTAATGCTAAAATAATCTATCAGTATGTGCTCATAAAATTTGTTAAATTGAACCAAACTGAGCTATCTTTTTTTCTCTGCCTTGTCCTCTCTTCTTTACCTCTTGATGTCAGAGGTGACATATTCTGGTATCAATGGACTAGTTTGACCAGAGTAGTTTTAAGTGAGTGGGA
Source organism: Sapajus apella (assembly GCF_009761245.1). Lineage (NCBI taxonomy): Eukaryota > Metazoa > Chordata > Mammalia > Primates > Cebidae > Sapajus > Sapajus apella. The sequence goes on from NW_022437014.1 coordinate 3,003,380, forward strand.
GAAGAGACTATCTCTGCCCAATCCATCTTCTTTGTTCATTGTATACTGCAAGAACCCAATCGTATTTAGAAAAATAGAATGGATGGCCGGGCGCGGTGGCTCACGCCTGTAATCCCAGCACTTTGGGAGGCCGAGGTGGGTGGATCACGAGGTCAAGAGATCGAGACCATCCTGGTCAACATGGTGAAACCCCGTCTCTACTAAAACTACAAAAAATTAGCTGGGCATGGTGGTGCGTGCCTGTAATCCCAGCTAATCAGGAGGCTGAGGCAGGAGAATTGCCTGAACCCAGGAGGCGGAGGTTGCGGTGAGCCGAGATCGTGCCATTGCACTCCAGCCTGGGTAACATGAGTGAAACTCCGTCTCAAAAAAAAAAAAAAAGAAAAATAGAATGGAATCTTCACACAATGCCCATAAGAATTGTTTCTAATAAATTTGAAGGCAACCGTTTTATGTGACTTTGGGTCATTAATTTAAGTAAATTTGTACTTTATTCGTATATTTAGGATATACATATTTAAACTAAAACATTCATGGCCATTGGATAAGATAAGATCAAATGGAATCTATCTTGAGAATTTTACTGATTTTTTTTGAGACAACAATTAATTGTCCCCAGGAACAATGATGGCAAGAGGTATAGCAATGAGGACCCATACTGCAAAAATTGGGGTCATTACAACTCTTGAACTCTTTTCAAAACTACTCTTTAAAAGAACACTATTGAGTACTTACTATGTGGCAGATGTTGTGTTACCAGCTTTAGGTACATTATCCTATTGAATACTCATGACAACCCTATTAGATAAGTGCAATTATTATGATCATTTTACAGAGATATTGAGGGAATATGTAATTTTCCCCAAATCACAAAAATCTGAAAATTGGCCAGCCGTGGTGACTCACACCTGTAATGTCAGCACTTTGGGAGGCTGAGGCGGGCGAATCACTTGAGGTAAGGAGTTCAAGACCAGCCTGGCCAACACAGTGAAACCCTGTCTCTACTAAAAATACAAAAATGAGCTGAGCGTGGCGGCAGGCGCCTGTAGTCCCAGCTCTCGGAGGGGCAAGAGAATTGCTTGAACACGGGAGGCAGAGGTTGCGGTGAGCCGAGATTGAGCCACTGCACTCCACCCTGTGTGACAGGAGCGAGACTCCATCTCAAAAAAAAAAAAATCTGAAAGTTCTATCAGACTTCAAAGTTCCTGCCTCAGCCTACTTCCGCATCTTTATCTTGTACCCCACATCTCTACAACCCACCCGCTACTGGTACCATTGGCCTTTCTGTTCCTGGAAGTGAGCCAAGCTTTCTACCCACATCCCGCCACCCCACCCCACTCCAGGGCTTGTGCTTTCTGTTTCCTTTGTTTAGAAGGTTTGCTTCAGTTGTTGCAAGGCTGGCTCCATCTCATCTCAGATATCTGCTCTAGATTAATTCCTCCCACCGTACTTCTCACCGTGTTTTAATTCCTTCATAGTATTTGCTATACTCTGAAGGTTATTTTATTATTTCCCACCAAATCATAAGCAGATCTATTTTGTTTTTTTTTTTTTTGAGACGGAGTTTCACTCATGTTACCCAGGCTGGAGTGCAATGGCGCGATCTCGGCTCACCGCAACCTCCGCCTCCTGGGTTCAGGCAATTCTCCTGCCTCAGCCTCCTGAGTAGCTGGGATTACAGGCACGCGCCACCATGCCCAGCTAATTTTTTGTATTTTTAGTAGAGACGGGGTTTCACCATGTTGACCAGGATGGTCTCGATCTCTTGACCTCGTGATCCACCCGCCTCGGCCTCCCAAAGTGCTGGGATTACAGGCTTGAGCCACCGCGCCCGGCCTAGCAGATCTATTTTTAATACCTCATTCACTCACTGAATGGATGAATAAAACTGCCTACTTTTCCTGCACGTGGAGGTCTTGGATAGTACTGTGTTATACCAAAGGCCATCTCTGTTGTGTCGACAGGCCATCGGAACTCTTTTGAGGTATTCCACATTTCCTACTTCACTTCCATCTCATTTTATTACACAGCCTTTTATAGTTCCAGGACAGCAGTGGCTTAATACTGAGGCCTCTCGGGGGAAGACCGGGTAACTGCGTCCTGCTTTACCCATCTCGGCCTGCAGGGGACGGTGTGGGCGGAGTCTCCCTTCAGTGTACGCCGGCGTTCTAGGTGAACCGAGACATAGAGGTGGGAGAAGTGGAGTAGAAAGGCGGGGCCAACCGGAAGGGGCGGGTTCATGGGCAAACCCACCCTTCCAGGTCGGGTTTCGTCCCTCGCCCCGCCCCTTCCCCCGCCCGGACGGCCATGGCCATTCCCGGCATCCCCTATGAGAGACGGCTTCTCATCATGGCGGACCCTAGAGATAAGGCGCTTCAGGACTACCGCAAGAAGCTGCTTGAGCACAAGGAGATCGACGGCCGTCTTAAGGAGTGTGAGTGCACCTTTCTTTCCATGTAATCAAGTGCCTCGACTCGCTTCTGCCTCTGACAAAGTAGAAGCCTTTGGCCGAGCCCGGTAACCGAGACTTAGAGATGACCAGGCCTCAGTCCAGGGACAAGGCGCTTTGTCATCCGGCCCTGAGCTTGGGGAGCAGCACTCCTTCGTGTGTAGAAATGGCCCAGTCCAGTCCAGGTGACAGAACATCTGCGGCCCTGAAGTGGAAATGAAAAAGAACTAGAGGAGGAGTGGGAAGAAGTAGGCCGAGGATGTTACTCAGGTTAGGGTGCAAGGAGGGCGGTGTTGCTGGAGTCCTGGGACTCGAAGAGGGGAAGGCACTTGAGTCAAGGAAGCTCAAACAAGAGATGAGGCTCAGGGAGTCGGCTTGTTCTTGGAGGTGAAAGACGGCCGCAGAGCTTAAGAGAGAAGGGTTCCAGTTGTCACAATAACCCACATTGTCTTTTGTCGTGTTTCCTGTTGTACTGTATCAGGCATACAAATTTCGCTTACCTCCTGAGTGCTTAACTTTTTTTTTCCTGTGCATTTTCATTGAAAAGCATGAGTGGTTTAATTAGATGAAGGAGGACCGTAACTGATTCTGTGGAGAACTGCATTTTTTGACTTGAGGGTAGAATATCAGAGAAGAATCCAAATGAGTAGATGAAGAGGTGTGGAAGGGTCTAACTAACTGATTGTCATTTGGATTTGTAGTCGCAAATCCTAAGTGTCAAGTTGTCAATATCTGTTAAGAATATAACTTAAAATGTGCTTAAACAAGTGTTGCCCATCAAGAAAATAAAATTACGGTGCTTTCTCTGAAACATTTTTTTTGTTGTACATACCACCTACTCATTACAAACAGCATTGTTTCTTTTATGGTTTGAAATAGTGAATGTGAAACTTAGGTAAAGTGAAATAGACTTAAGTAAACACTAAAGTGATATTTAGCGATTTAAATACATTAAGATTACTGTTCAATTAAAAATGTTCAAATTGTATTATTTCAGTAAGGGAACAATTAAAAGAACTTACCAAGCAGTACGAAAAGTCTGAAAATGATCTGAAGGCCCTACAAAGTGTTGGGCAGGTAGGTAATGGAGTTTGGGGATTAGAGGGTGATGGTAATCTGCTTTTTTATTTAGGTGTTGCCAAAAAGTAATGCTTTTTATTTTCTTCCTTAGATTGTGGGTGAAGTGCTTAAACAGTTAACTGAAGAAAAATGTGAGTGAATTAGATTAGTAATTAGTAAAGAAACAGCTCACCTCTCTCTAACTTTTGAAATACATATTATTTTAATGACAATAATGCAGAGAGAGAGTATTTTTGCATAGACTTAAGTTTGTCTTCAACTATTGTCTTCTTGTAGGACAGAAATAAAACTAAGCCCTCTATCAATGTGGATATGTATTTTTTTACTTTCTGTTTTTCAATTACTTCTTTTATGTTTTTTCTTCTAGTCATCGTTAAAGCTACAAATGGACCAAGATATGTTGTGGGTTGTCGTCGACAGGTAATACTTTTTATTTGTATACTGCTTGCTGATTGACAAAAGCAGTTTCATGTAAGTTATTGTCTCTAATTCTTGAGGCAAACAGGTTGGGCATTTATGCCCATAACTCACAAGGATGATTTGTTCAGACATAGCTAGTTATTAACAAAGCCTGAATTCAAACCATAGGCTTTGACTCTTACTTTCTACTGTATTACATTGTCTCAGTCAAATCTATTAATAGTGACTTAGAAATCAGTGTTTTAGAACTGGAAAATAGACATTTTATTTTAATATCTTTTTTGTGTGTGTGAGAGAGACAGTTTCACTCTGTCACCAGGCTGGAGTGCAATGGCATGATCTTGGCTCACTGCAACCTCCAACTCCCTGGTTCAAATGATTTTCCCTGCCTCAGACTCCAGAGTAGCTGGAATTACAGGCATGCCACACTAGGCATGCACCACCACGCCCAGCTAATTTTTTTTGTATTTTTTAATAGAGACTGGGTTTCACCATGTTGGCCCCGATGGTCTTAATCTCCTGACCTCGTGATCCACCTGCCTCAGCCTCTTAAAGTGCTGGGATTACAGGTGTAAGCCACTACACCTGGCTTTAATATCATTTTTAAAGAGGACTTAAAAGTATTAGATATGATCAGTTACCTGTGTTTATATTTAAACATTCAGAACTGTTACTGATAAGACTCTACCGTGGCCTAAGTTAATTTTGTATGAGGTCATTTAGATTAGGGTAGGGCAAGTTGAAATAATTCTGAATTTTATTTTACAGTTATTAAAGATGCCTACAAATGACCTCAGGTCATTCAGTAGTGTCTGAAATCAATTTATGTACCATAGGAAGTGTCCTTAGGTAGGGACTTCTTTTAAATTCATTGGAAAAGCTTTCTCTGTGTAATTGTCATTTCGGGTTCAGATTTTAAAACAGTCACAGAACGTGGCTGTAGGGGAGAATTTAATCCAGGGAATAAATGTCATATTAAGATTTTGCCTAGTATATAAGTGGTTGACATTTTTTAAGTCAAACTATTAGATACCTAAACTGACAAGGGGTTTTTATGTCCCTTTCAGGGCTTTCTGGATGCCAAAAGTTGGCATTAAGATATTTCAGGTTGCATGAGGACAAGACAATATTTGAAAACTAGAAAACATTAGAAAAGCCAAGGTTGAGTATCCCTTATTCAAAATACTTGAGCCAGAAATATATTTTGGATTTTGGCTTTTTTCAGATTTTAGAATATTTGCATTATATTGGTTGAGCATCCCTAATTAAAAAATCCAAAATTTGAAATGCTCCCATGAGCATTTTCTTTGAGCATCGTGTCAGCACTCAAAAAATTTCACATTGTGGACCATTTTGGATTTTCAGATTAGGAATACTCAACTTGTATTCCCTATGGATGTAAACATTGAAATAGCTTCATACTGATCTCTCCTCTTCTTTTTCCAAGTAACCTTACTTTTTAGCAGTTTTTTTCCTTAATTGTTATATTAATCCTAGTGTTTTGCCTATCTTCCTAAATTTGAAGCTCTTTGTAAAATCTTGTGACAAGTTGTCAATAATTTATGATTCTGAAATTGTATTGGCAAGCAGTTTTTTAAAACTATTAATAAGTAACTTTGTCTTTGAAAAGTAACAACATCCTGAGTGTGAGGCGAATCTATTAGATGCCATCTAATTTTAGGCAGATATGCCAAGAAATTATTTAGTGTGATTCAACCTAATGTATAATGTGCTGAGCATGTGCCTGTAATGTAGCAAAGGCATGAATGATGGTTGCTGGGCTTGGGCTTTAATTTTAAAGCATTTTAATACAAATCTCTAAGTGGATACCGTGCATTTCCTCCTACTTTCATGATCATGTAACACACATTCTTCCCAGAAGCTATACATTTCAGAATAAATCTGATGAGCACACCTTTATTTATTTATTTTTTATTTTTTTTCTACCTAACCAGTGTGCTAAGAGCACTCCTTTAAAATGCTTCCCTTTCCTTTCCCTAAAATGTACACTAATGAGTTTTTCTATAAATGCTTTGGTAGTAATTACCACAGTCAATATACTATTGCCACCTCAAACTTTGTGTATTAGTCATTTCACATTTCATGCTGAGATTACACAAAGGTGCATTGTTTTGAGGGGCAGGTGGAAATCACTTTAAATTACTTATTTTATAAGCCATTCTGTTAGCATGGAGTATATAATCTGACATTTGTTCTCTCTGAAGGGTAAAAATGAGTATTTGGCTTCTAAATATTAAGCTCTCGTTAGACTGATACTCCTTTTTTAAGTGTTTATGTAATATTTTTTATTTTGCAAAACTAGCTTGACAAAAGTAAGCTGAAGCCAGGAACAAGAGTTGCTTTGGATATGACTACGCTAACTATCATGAGGTGGGTTTCTGATTTTATTTAGTCTACCTTTTATTTTCACAAAGGGAGATTTTTCTCTGAGATATATGCGTCTTGAGATCACTGAATATTTTGGCAGTTTTTCCCTTTTGCTAGTTTTTAATTAAGCACATCTTTATAACATCGGCTATAGGTGCTTGCATGAGCAAGTCATTTATACGCTATCAGGCTGAGAGAAAATATATATTTCAAAAGAAAAATACTTACCTTTTCATTCTAGATATTTGCCAAGAGAGGTGGATCCACTGGTTTATAACATGTCTCATGAGGACCCTGGGAATGTTTCTTATTCTGAGATTGGAGGGCTATCAGAACAGATCCGGGAATTAAGAGAGGTTGGTATTGTGTGCTTTGTTCTCTGAATTTAGCTAATAAATACTACTAGTTTTAGGGTATTCAACAGGAGAAACAGGATGAAAAAGTACTTTTTGTCTAAATGGTAGTTAAGAATATTATGCATTTACTATTCTTGCCAAGAGAATAGCACTGAATTTCTAGCTGTGAAAATTACTGGTTTTTTTTTTTTTTTTTTTTTCCTTTTTTGAGATGGAGCTTTGCTCTTGTTGCCCAGGCTGGAGCACAATGGCACGATCTTGGCTTATCCCAACCTGCGCCTCCAGGGTTGCAGCGATTCTCCTGCCTCAGCCTCCTGAGTAGCTGGGATTACAGTCATGTGCCACCACACCCAGCTAATTTTATATTTTTAGTAGGGAGGAGGTTTCTTCATGTTGATCAGGCTGGTCTTCCGACCTCAAGTGAGCCACCCACCTCAGTCTCCCAAAGTGCTGGGATTACAGGTGTGAGCCACTACACCCATTCTATTGGTGTTTTTTAATTTGGAGATAATTTGGCGTTAGAAAAATCCTGCTCTTTTTGTGGCAAAGGAATGGAGAAAAAGCTAAGAATAATTGATGTAATCTGATACCATGTGGTTTTGATTATCGTAAGTTACTTGGGTCAGAGCATATTTGGATTATGTGTGTGATGAGTTTTTTCCATAACCTCATTAATACTATCTTCCCACTCTTACAGAAGAGTAGGGTACCTGTTCCTTAAATATTTTATTTTGTTAAAGCTGTTTGCTACCATTCAAGAAAACCACTAGCTTTAGGATTGTCTTAAATCTTTTAGGTGAAGAATCAAATCAGGATTGCCATACTTCATTGCACAGACAGCTGCTTAACTGTTATCTGTAATGCAAATTACATTGTCCTGTGGATTTCATCCTAAATTAAGCTGTGCCTATTTAGGAGTTAATGGGAATAGTTGGAATGTCTTACATCATTTGATTTAAGCCTTAAGCCAGTTGTTCTTATTAATTTTCTGGAACACTTATTAAAAATAAAGATTACTGGGCCCTCTGAGTGGTTTTGATGAACTACATTGGGGGTAGACACAGGAATTAGCATTTAAACAAGCATTCCAAGTGATTATGAAACCAAATTTTTCTTTGATGATAGTTGAAGAAGCACTGGTCTAAGTATTAAAAAAAACAGTTCTCACCTGTATTTAATGAAAGGGCAACAGAGGAAGAACAAGTGCTTCCTGGAATGGTGAAAATTTGCTTTCAACAGTGGTTTGCTGCATTAGCCATAGGAGCAGAGAGAATCACATGTATACATGTGGTACCGTTGACTGTCTGCAGAGACTTGACTGACAGATTAGAGTATTGATTTCTTTCTTCTGGCTTTTCCCAGTCACACTTGATGCACATATGGACGTACTTTTTTTGTTTTTTTTTTGAGACAGGGTCTGGTTCTTTAGCCCAGCCTGGAGTACAGTGGAGCAATCTCGGCTCACTGCATTCTCCACCTCCTAGGCTCAAGTCATTCTCCCACCTCAGCCTCCCAAGTATCTGGGACTAAAGGCATGTGCCACCACACATGACTAATATTTGTAGAGACAGGGTTTCACCATGTCGTCCAGACTCTTCTCGAACTCCTGAGCTCAAACTATCCTCCGGCCTTGGCCTCCCAAAGTGTTGGGATTTACAGGCATGAGCCATCGCACCTGGCCCAACACAACTATTCGATAGAAATTTCTCTCTTGAGTAACTGGTACTATAAATAACTTAAATTGGATTTTCGGATCCTCAGTCTTTCTATTCTCTGCTTCCTTGAATCAATCTTGAGAGCAGAACGTATTGTTCTTTGAAAGCTGCTATGCAAAATACCAACAGATAAAAATTTTATATACCTTTTCTTTTGGTATAAGTTATCAAATCCATCTCCCATTTTATAACTATTTTGTGTTGTATTTTCAAATTCAAACTGGTATAGATCTTTTGAGTTGTATTTTTTGTTTATATGTTTTCATTTGACTTAACTAATTTTTTTGCAGTGTAATTTTTCATTGAAGTATAATTTACATTCAAAAAATGCAGATTCTAAGTGTACATTTCAAATATGTTTGAACAAGTTATATATCTGTGTAACCATCACCCCAATCAAGTGTGTGGTTTATTTAAAAAACATTGAAAGTTTTTAGATTTAAGCGATCTTAAATCTATCTTAAGCAAAACCTCTTAATATAGATGGTTTTAACTATCGTGGAAGTCTAGATCTATTATAAATTATGATGTGTACACCTAACTAATGATATTTGACTTAAAGTATTTGAAAGTACATTAAAAATCTTGACAAACTTTAAGAAACATTCAATGTCTTTTCTAGGTGATAGAATTACCTCTTACAAACCCAGAGTTATTTCAGCGTGTAGGAATAATACCTCCAAAAGGCTGTTTGTTATATGGACCACCAGGTTGGTATTGAATTATTTCTACTCCATCAATAAAATGAATGAATTAAGGAATAAAAACAATTGGCCAGGCAAGGTGGGTCATGCCTGTAATCCCAGCACTTTGGGAGGCCAAGGCAGGCAGATCCCAAGGTCAAGAGATCAAGAGCATCCTGGGCAACATGGTGAAACACCATCTCTACTAAAAATACAAAAATTAGCTGCGTGTGGTGGTGTGCGTCTGTAGTCCCAGCTTCTTGGGAGGCTGAGGTGAGAGAATCGCTTGAGCTGGGGAGGTGGAGGTTGCAGTGGGCTGAGATCGTGCCGCTGCACTCCAGCCTGGGTGACAGAGTGAGGCTTCTTCTCAGAAAACAAAACAAAAAGCTAAAATGTTGTTTGACTCTTTCACTGTGTTGACATTTGTGCTGATGGTGCAAGAGCAACACCGGTAAAATTAAATTACTTGCACTGTAGCCTGAATCAGTGTTAAAGGCACAAAATAGTGCTAGTTAGTAGCCATTGTGTTCTTGATTGCCACATACTTGCAGTGTAAAAAAAAAAAGTCAGTTTCACTTTAAAGTCCTTGGTGAAACAGTAAAAATTATTAATTTTTTTAAATCTTCATGTTTGGGTAATATTTATGTTCTTTGTGGTGAAATGGAAAATATATATAAAGTACTTCTGCTGCATATTGAATAAGCTAGTTGTCTTTAGAAAAGCACTTGTGCAGTTTATTTAAGTTGCCAGCTGAATTTGTTGCTTTTTGTGGAATACTATTTTTACTTGAATGGACCATTTACAGACATGCTGTGGTTATCAGACTGGTTACTGGTTATTAGTTATTGATTACTCAGACTGGTTTTTGATTATTTGGCACACATTTTTTTAAAGTGAACAAATTGAGCCTGTCATGTTAAACAACTAACATCATCTGTTGCCAGTGATAAAATTTGAGCTGTCAAGTGAAAATTAGAATTTTTAAAAACATGTATCTGACATCTTGTGATTGACAGCTTTTTCTTTCTTTTTTTTTTTTTTTTTTTTTTTTAAGAAAAAATCTTGTTCTGTCACCACCCAGGCTGGAGAGAGCAGTGGTGCGATCTCGGCTCACTGCAACCTCCAACTCCCAGGTTCAAGTGATTCTTCTGCCTCAGCCCCCTGAGTAGCTGTGACTATAGGCACGTGCCACCATGCCTGGCTAATTTTTTGTATTTTTAGTAGAGGCAGGGTTTCACCATGTTAGCCAGGATGGTCTCCATCTCCTGACCTCATGGTCCACCCCACTTGGCCTCCCAAAGTGCTGGGATTACAGGCGTGAGCCTGTTGCCCAGACTGGAGTACAGTGGCATGATTATCTTGGCTCACTGAAACTTCTGCCTCCTGGGCTCAGGTGATCTTCCCACTTCAGCCTCTGGAGTAGCTGGGACTACAGGTGTGTGCCATCATGCTGGGCTAATTTTTGTGTTTTTAGTGGAGGCAGGGTTTTGCCATATTGCCCAGGCTGGTCTTGAACTCCTGAGCTTAAGCAATCTGCCCACCTCAGCCTCCCAAAGCGCTGGGATTACAGGCATGAGCCACAATGCACAGCCATGGCAGCTTTCTAAAATATTAATAAAGACGTTTCTGATGAGATAGTGGTGAGAATAACAAAATGTCTTAATATTGCGTAATGAAAAATGTCAACATTTGGAAGATTTGCATAACTCACTGAACCAGTAGTTTCCAAATAATCAGTGCTTGATCTTAAAATATTCTTAGGTAAAAGATCCAGTCAGTGTGGAGGATAGACCAACGTATTTTAGTGTAACAGAAGTTTCTATCATAGTCCATATTGTAAGTAGCTAGTTATTATGTAAAAGATGAACAATAACAAGTGTTTACAAGGATGTAGAGAAAGGAGAACGCTTGTACACTATTGGTGGGAATGTAAATTAGCAGAGCCATTTTTTGAAAACAGTGTGGAGGTTTCTCAAAAAACTAAAAATAGAATTACAATATGATTCAGCAATCCCACTTCTGTGTATTGAAGGAATTAAAATCAATGTATCAGAGATATCCACACTCCCATGATTATTTCTCAATAGCCAAGATACAGAAACAGCTTAAAAATTGCCCATCAATGGATTAATGGATAAAGAAAATGTGGTAAATATACACAGTGGAATACTATTCAGCCTTTAAAAAGGAAACTGCCATTTGTGACAATATGGATGAATCTAGAGGATGTTATACTAAGTGAAATAAGCCAGACACAGAAAGACAGCTACCACATAATCTCATTTTTATGTGGAATCTTAAAAAATTGAACTCATAAGGCCGGGCACGGTGGCTCAAGCCTGTAATCCCAGCACTGTGGGAGACCGAGGCGGGTGGATCACGAGGTCAAGAGATCGAGACCATCCTGGTCAACGTGGTGAAACCCCGTCTCCACTAAAAATACAAAAAATTAGCTGGGCATGGTGGCGCGTACCTGTAATCCCAGCGACTCAGGAGGCTGGGGCAGGAGAATTGCCTGAACCGAGGAGGCAGAGGTTGCGGTGAGCCGAGATCGCTCTATTGCACTCCAGCCTGGGTAACAAGAGCGAAACTCTGTCTCAAAAAAAAAAAAAAAAAAAAAAAATTGAACTCATAAAAATGAGTAGAATGGTTACCAGAAGTTGTGGTGGTGTACGGGGGTAGGGGAGATGTTGGTCAAAGGATATAAAGTTCACTTAGGAAGAATAAGTTCTAGTGATAGCATGGTGACTATAATTAATAATGTGTTAGCTATTTCAAATTGCTAGAAGTAGATTTATAATGTTCTAACCACAAAATAATGAAAAGCATATGATGTGATGGATCTGTTGATTCATCTGATTTAATCATTCTTCAATATATACATATAATTTACCCTATAAACAGTTTATTATCAATTTAAAATTGGTTGTAAAAAGTTAAAACACATATTTTCATTAAAATTTTAATATTGAGAGCAGAAGTACTTTGGAAGTTTTATTTTATTTATTTTTTACTTTTTGAGACAGAGTCTCACTCTGTCACCCAGGCTGGAGTGCAGTGGTATGATCCCACCTCACTGCAACCTCTGCCTCCTGGGTTCAAGGGATTCTCTGCCTCAGCCTTCTGAGTAGCTGGGATTACAGGCGCCTGCCAACATGCCCAGCTAATTTTTGTATTTTTTTTTTTAAGTAGAGATGGGGTTTTACCATCTTGGCCAGGCTGGTCTTGAACTCCTGACCTTGTGATCCACCTGCCTCGGCCTCCCTGGGATTACAGATTATAGGCGTGAGCCACTGCGCCTGGCCAGTACTTTGGAATTTTAAATGAAAATTCTATTTAGGATTTAGCTTTCATTTCGGAAGACTTGCCAAACAATTATATTTTTAAAAGGATTCAAAAATTTGTTTCTCATAGGCTGGGTGTGGTGGCTTCTGCCTGTAATCCTAGCACTTTGGGAGGCTGAAGTGGGAGGACCACTTGAGCCCAAGAATTCAAGACCAGCCTGAGCAACACAGAGACACCCAGTCTCTGAAAAACAAACAAATAAGCAAAAAAGACTTAGCTGTGTGTGATGGCACATGCCTGTGGTCCCAGCTACTTGGGTGACTGAGGTGGGAAAATTGCTTGGGCCTGGGAGGTCAAGTTTGCAGTGAGCTGTGATCTCGCCGCACTCCAGCCTGGGTAACAGAGTGATTGCCTATCTCAAAACAGATTTTGTCTACCTTATAATCTAATTAAGACTTCTTTTGTAGCTGGGCATGGTGGCGCGTGCCTGTAATCCCAGCTACTCAGGAGGCTGAGGCAGGAGAATTGCCTGAACCCAGGAGGCGGAGGTTGCGGTGAGCCGAGATCGCGCCATTGCACTCCAGCCTGGGTAACAAGAGCGAAACTCCGTCCCAAAAAAAAAAAAAAAAAAAAAAGAAATTATATCCCTTACAAAAAAAAAAAAAAAAAAGACTTCTTTTGTCATTCTTAGGTACTTCTTTTGTCATTCTTAGGTACGGGAAAAACACTCTTGGCACGAGCCGTTGCTAGCCAGCTGGACTGCAATTTCTTAAAGGTAAAGGGAAGATTATTTTGTACTTACTGAAATTTAATTTTACTTGAATTGTCTTATATTTACCTTACTGTTTTTTCTTTAATCAGGTTGTATCTAGTTCTATTGTAGACAAGTACATTGGTGAAAGTGCTCGTTTGATCAGAGAAATGTTTAATTATGCCAGGGACCATCAACCATGCATCATTTTTATGGATGAAATAGATGCTATTGGTAAGAATAATACTCTTTGAAAGTTTTAGGACCTTTTTTTTTTTAATGTAAAAGAACCTTTTTCCCCCTCTCTTAACCTAAAATTGTTACTTGTATGAAGTAAATACCACAATGAATTAGGTGTTACTGTAACCAGTTTTAATAAATAACCTTTCACGGCCAGGTGTGGTGGCTCAACACCTGTAATCCCAGCACTTTGGGAGGCTGAGGCAGGCAGATCACGAGGTCAGGAGATTGAGACCATCCTGGCCAACATGGTGAAACCCCATTTCTACTAAAAATACAAAAATTAGCTGGGTGTGGTGGCGAATGCCTGTAATCCCAGCTACTCGGGAGGCTGAGGCACGAGAATCGCTTAAACCCAGAAGGTGGAGGTTGCAGTGAGTGGAGATCGTGCCACTGCATGCCAGCCTGGCGACAGAGCGAGACTCCATTTAATAATAATAAAATAAATAACCTTTCACTTTAACAAAATGAGAAATGTTATACGATTCAAGTCTAACTTTGTCAGCATAATTTTACTCTTTTAATTTTTATCTTAATGTTTCGAGCCACAGACTGTTATGTTCTGTTTCCTTAAATGATGGTGATAGAGGAAAAGAGTAATGCATATAAATTTCCAAACCTACAATTTTAGGTGGTCGTCGGTTTTCTGAGGGTACTTCAGCTGACAGAGAGATTCAGAGGACTTTAATGGAGGTAATATTTGGTAAAGGGGGCTTATAAAGAAACCAATGTTTATTAAATGAAGAACTGAACATTGCATGTTTGAAAGTCAAAATATATACAACATTTTAAATGAAATATGAAATTTGAAAATATTGACAGGAACAAACATGTGTCTCTAAGAAAATGACTACTAGAAAATAAGACTATCTGCCAGATTCTGTTTGGTGTATACTTGTACTGTTCTGTGTTTTTTGAGCAGATCAGCCATTCAAATATTTAAATTGATTCTTATGAATGTGATCTTGTGGTAGTTTTAAGACATTTTATGTAATGGTCATATTAAGACTGTTGGCAATAAATGAGATATAATTATGAGGCTGCTCTAAAAAGTATTTTCTTTCACTATATTGCTGAGACTGAGGCAAGTAAAATAATTTTCATAACTGAAGAAGATAGATGACAGAATGAAAGAATGCGCATAAAGCCTTCCTCCAGTTTTACCTTTCCCCACTCTAAATTCTGTGAAAGTGATAGCAAGAGTCCAAATAAATTTTCCCATTTGAAATAGAAACTAGGTAGCATTGGTAATGCAGTGTCAAATTCTTTTTTCTTATGAGTATTTGAAAAACCTCTTTTCATAAATTATAAAGATCTGCTCAGAAGATGCATAGCATTTTGAAATTATAAATTCTCTTAGAAACCTTAAATTGAGATATTTAAAAATGACACAAATATTTTATTCAAGTAACTAATATATCATCAACTAACGCATATTGTCAGACTAGCTATATTAGAGTTTGTTAAATACAGTAAAGTTTTTTTATTTGTACAAGAAAACTTTAGAAATTGAAAATAATTTTTTTGTGTGTCTTTCAGTATTTCTATGTACAGTAGAATTTTTTGAAAAAATAGGCCAGGTGAATTATTTGAAAAAATAGGCCAGGCGCTGTGGGTCATGCCTGTAATTCCAGAACTTTGGGAGACCCAGGTTGGCAGACCATGAGATCCGGGCTTTGAAGACCAGCCTGGCCAACATGGTGAAACCCCATCTCTACTAAAGATTCAAAAATTAGGTGGGTGTGGTGGGGCGTACCTATAATCCTGGCTACTCAGGAGGCTGAGACAGGAGAATTGCTTGAACCTGGGAGGCAGAGGTTGCAGTGAGCTGAGATCATGCTGTTGCGCTCAAGCCTGGGTGACAGAGTGAGACTCCATCTCAGAAAAAAAAATGGTAGTCCCTACTACTCAGGAGGCTGAGGTGTGAGGATTAGTTGAGCCTAGGACGTGGAGGTTGCAGTGAGTGATGATCAGGCCGGTGCCCTCCAGCCGGGGTGACAGAGTAAAACTCTGTCAAAAAAAAAAAAAAAAAAAAAGTGCAGGTTTATTATTGAATTTGTAGAAAAATCTTATATCCAGTTATCCTAATATAAATGTTGTATCTGACATATCATAAGCATTTTATGTATTGGATTTTGTTATTAGCTTTTTTTTTTTTTTTTTTTTTTTTTT